>NC_134946.1:7131045-7438257 GCF_051020765.1 Lasioglossum baleicum | reverse complement strand
AAAACAACTGTTTATATGTTTGTATGAATACACTTGTGTCACTTTACTTTTTAACTGAACTGTCACCATGTGCATCGTTTGACAGGTGACAATCAAATCTCTATCGTTGCAAAGTTCTGCCTATTTACCATTGCGCAGCGGGGTCATTTCCCCTTGCAGGGGACATTCAGCCACACAGCTAGATTTGACAAGCTGTACCATTGCAATGCTTTACATTTACTAATGTTTACACAAGAAAATCATAACTTGTCATCTTTGAGACAGATAATGCAGTCAATTTCTAAGAAACATTTGTGTTTTTCAATCTACTGTGCAACAATACTGTGTTCAATAGAAAAATGTGGCAAAGCGAAACTTTTCTGTTTTGGAATGTCGGCTCAAAATTCTAATTGTAAGTGCTTTTAAAAAGGATACTACAGCTCTTTTATGATTCATTCTTACAATGGGATGGAATCAACCCTGACTGTTGCAGAAAACTAATATTTAGAACGTATGTCGAAACAGCTTAAACTATACAGGTTGATAACTTGAAAAACTTTGGACAGAGTACTTAGCATCACATGCATATTTCAAATCTAAAAAGTCACATTGAAAATATTGTCCACGTTAGTTTGGATTAAAAACAAAATTTGAACGGAATCTTTGATTACTGATTTAGTTTTGCTCTTCACTGAACAATAAATAAAATTGAAGTGTACGACAGAGTAATTCGATAACTTGATTGGTACCTGTTTCCACTAGCTTTCCGTTTAATTTTGTCCTGAAAAGAAAGCGAAGAAAATAGACAAGTTCATACGATCGAGACCGAGCTCGTCGGAAATCCTCTTCCAAACCTTCTGCCGGAATTCTTGCAGTTTAACCGAGGAGCCCTTCACATCCGCACTGTATAAAACCGGGTGCTGTTTTATCGCCTCGATAATCTTCAATGAGATTTTATGTGAATCAGGCGGCATCGTCGGCACCATTTCGCCCGTTGAAAATCGTTCGAAGCCCGTAACAATAGTCTTCAATATTGAAAACTGGATCCTACACTCCTAACCTGAAATTCCAAAAACCAACAAAATACAACCGCTACGAAAACTTAGTTTTTGCATTTGTGATTGCGAACGATCGTCTTATTGATAGCACTGAAATAAATAGTTACATTTATCGTTGCTATCGTTTGCGAATTAGTCGAATAGATCGATTGGAGGGTTATTCGAGAGAACAAGTGGAATTTTGAAAATCTATCATTGTAATTTTGTCGCTCATTTTTAGAACAAAATTGTGCTGTTGTGATGTTTTTTACCAAAAGGAGTTTTGAATTTGATTTAATTGTTGACGATCAATAACAAGGCTTGAACTCATTGCACTACAATTATTATGTTTATGAAAATTCTGAGCAAAGTTCGCGTCGCGTCCTAAGAATCGGGCGTTATAAAGGATTGAAATGACAGTCGCCATTCGTTGGTAGAAACCACGTAGAAACTGCTGCACTTCCGGTTCCGGTTACCAAAAAGTTGCTCAAGTATATATAGTTGAAGTTGAAGGTTGAGAGTTGAGAATATATGTGACGAATAGACGTGCTAAGTAGAATTCCAGGACAATTAGAAGGTAATATGCTTTCGTTTAATTTAACGGTTAAAAAACTGGAAACAAATAATAAGAGATGGCAATCCACGGAACAAAAGTGGACCGTCTAAATGGCGGGAAAATAAAAAGAATGCGGTAAACAAAAAATTGTAACACTGAGGAAAACAGGACACATACATAAAAAGATATAAATTCCATAAAAGATAATCAATAATTTTATGTAACATAAAGTTTCCTATGTTGTCAGTGAGTATCCTATGTGAGTATCTATGTTTGTCAATTTTAGAGACACAGCGAAATGCTCAAGACTAAAGGAAACTATTTTAAATACATTAAATATTAAATTGTACATTGTGTATTGAATAAACACTTTTGGGGATTACAATTTTTCTTTAAATATTGTAAAGATCTTTTATACACTATCATGTCTATCTAATATTGTTCAATTCATGCACATTAGTAGATAATTTTCTTTTTAAATGCTTGTTTAACGAATTAGGATGTAAGAAATATTATAAATGAGATCAGGATAGTTTTTAATTTTGTGATTATTGTAGTTTCCTATCTACGTTGCGCTTGCTCCACCTATAGTTCATGGCAGTTTAGTTATGCAATTACTATCAGTGTAGCAAAACGATAATCCAAAGGTACGTAATTTTTGAATTCGAAGGGAATGGCACACGTACCGACAGGATTAATTACCCATAGCCAGAAGGTATGCAGATTATACAAAAAGGTTCTACGTACTATTGAGAACCATGCTATGGAAAGAGCCAACCATAGGTATGTTCATATTTAGGTGTAACCATAATTCCAAATTAAGAAGTGTTCAGCTTAAAAATTTGTCATTCTTAGTAAACCATTGCTATCATTACGAATATCTTAATTTTCACAGATATTCTTTAATTACAAACAATAAGAGCTACCGAAATTATGCGAATTAATTTGTATAAATTTTTGGTTCCTAACCTAACTAAATATGACAAGATAACGTTGTTTAAATAGTATCAACTTAGTTTTAGTTTTTTGTAAGACTTCTGAAACACTATGTGTAACATTGATTTAATGTGGTACTCAGTTAACAATTCTCTAAGCAATATTATGTCCTAGGTTGCAACAGTCAATAATCAGAGATATGTTTGATAAGAACAAAAACATAAAAGACGCTCGTGTTGCAAAAAAGCTTATATTGGAAGCTGAGGAAGAATGTTTCCAATATAGTCCTGAAACGCCGTTTTTTTTTCCTGACTCTGTTGGTGGAATAGCTCATAAACAGTATGTTATACTGCCAGATTATCTGCTTGACAAATGGGATCCGGTAGAAAAGGCTATGTATCCAAAATACTTTGCAAAGAGAGAGGAAATGAAGAAGGAGTACAAGGAGTTGTACTATAAAATGTACCCTGAGCATTTGAAACCTGATGAAAAAGTATGAAACATGCTAATGTCAAATATGGTATAAGGCATTGTTAGGCTCAATATTTACATATGTACACATAAGAATATATAGATGGTAATTAATAAAAATATAAATTATTAATAACAATGTATTTATTACCTATATAGACAGGTAAAGTATTTTTCTGTCTCGGACCTTAGGGGTTTTGGGAGCACAGACATGAGATTCCTATATACTGTAGATATTGCATGCGATCCACTGATCTATATAACTGAATACAGAATAGATAGTATAAATACATGGAACCTCTGCCTCAGCGTAGCAAATCTGTTCCTTCCGCGAATTAATATTCGGACGCTCTAAAAAAGACGATAACTCTTCTAATATTGCACTATACGATTTGAAATTTTTTGTGAAAGCTAGAGCAATTGGTTTACTATAGGTTGTGAAAAGAAATTTTTTTAAATGTTGCATTTTCAACTTTTTTATGTGGGCCTATATTGAAAATTTAAAAAACACGTTCTGTAGATCTGCGTGACTTACATATTTTGAAAATTTCGTCAAGATCGGTCGACGTTGCAATGAGCTACAAACGTTTAAGGGTGGTAAAAATTGCAGATTTTCACGATTTTCGGCCTCTAACTGCAATAAATCTAAGGATTCTTACATCTTTCAATGCCTGTCGTTCTTATTAGCGTATTCGCTCTCTTTACGGTGAACGGGCAGAAGAGAGCCTCTTCGCGATTGCACGCATCCGATGATTTTCGGATGTATTGAAAACTCATAATCGGACAACGTTGCGTACTTTACACTTGACAACTGTTGACAACGCTGTAGACATATCGTTCAAAGATATTTTTGCTACAAAAAAGACCATTCATTGGGTTTTATTATATTATCGTGCAAACACCATATACTCTATCCAACGAGAGAGCAGTACCGCGTAAAGACCAGTTTTCGTTTGTCGCTGCGCATCTTCGCCCTAATTGGTTCAAGAAAGTGGGGAGGGGATAGTGAAGTGAGAGATGATAGGCTCGCTGCGCCCCCACCATCTTCCAAGCTGCGCGCAACGGTACTGTTCTATCGTTGGATATAGTGTAGGGCCTCCTGGTTATTCTAGGTATCTATTGGTATCTATTAGGTGCATCTTGGCGAGGGACGGGAACGTAAGGGGCCTGGCTGGGCCTGGTACTATACATATAGGTAGTAGGTACCAAATAATCCTGAATAATCCTCTTTGGTAGGTACAGGGTACAGCAAGTGGGTTATTTAGAGCAGTGCTACCGCCTGATCTCTTTGTTTCATCTGAGAGAACTCTATATATATCCCCTTTTAACAGGTTAGTAATTCTTTCCTTTAGCTTTTTATGATTGTTAACACTCTCTATATTTGGTAGATGATCAGTAATTTTCTTTAAATCAAGATCATTTCTTTGTTGAGTTACAATATAATCTGAATTTGTTTCATTAGGTAACATTTTTAACCTCACTATTAATTAAGTATAATAAATAGATTGTACATCTTCGATCATTAAGTTAGTGTTAACTTGATTGCTAATATTAAGATATCTAAGAATAATTTGGCTTGAAATGGTTTTAAGGGACGTAGGTTGAGTGATCTTTTGCATTAAAAAAAAATTCAGAGAGATGAAGTTTAAGAACGTGTCAACAAAAGTAGAGATACTGGGAGATTAGTCTATTATGTGTGGCTGAATAGCAGAATCAATATTTTCAAAGATTGTAATGACAAAAACCTGAATTGGGAATCAAAAGGAGACTAGGATCTTTTTAAGAAAAATATTATACCAATCAGCGTCACAAGAAATTCGTTTGTTTACTCGTTTTAAAACCACAAAAAAGTACCTTCCCTTTTGTGAGAACAAATTCAAATCAGATACTGTCTTTACTGTCAACAAATTATTTGACTAAAAAGATAAACAATAACAAAACAATTTAAGATTACATCTTCTATTTAGTGTAACTGTGCTTTTAGTTTGTATAGGCGCACAGTTACGCTAGCTTATCATTGTGTCTTCTTATACAATAAGGCTTGTTTTGTAAGATAACCAAGTATCTCTATCAAAATGAAATGGTAGAGTACAACCTATATAGCACTAGAATTCTAAGCACGGTCTTTTATGTTAAATGGTATATATTTTAAAACCATTGACCATAAGCTCATGTTACTCCTTACTGTTAAAATTATTTCACTAAATCACTATTGAATGGTTGATTGTTTTTAAGAATACCAAAAAATACATGCATTAGTTTTCTCATCAACGCAACAGTTATAACCATTGGGCATTTTCCTTTACTTGCTAAACACTGGCAAAACTTTTGTAAGTGAGAATTACGGTTTTTGACTACTATAGTTGGCATATAAAGAGTCTTGCGAATACGCTCAGATCCTATTTTACATATTCGACTTCTTTTACTTACGGATGATCCTGATTGATAATGCTGTGGATTTAAACCAGCAAAGGCTGTGTATTGCCTAGCATGATCAAGATTATCAGCTGATGGTATTTCCGCAACAACAGCAATAGCGGTAATATGTCCTATACCTTTTACAGTTTTGATATTTTCTATCATATTTTTTAGGTGTGGATGGTTATCTATATGCCCGTTAATTTCTCCCTCTAGCACAGCAATTTTTGTTTCTATTGTGGTAATTACTTCAAGTATGGCTTGTTTACAACGGGAATCCATATTTTTATTTTCCAAGCAATTTATCTGTAGCAATCGTGGCAGCATCTGATTTATCTGTTTTATTTCTAAGTAGCTCACTTTTGTATCTCAGATCATACATAAAATTAACTAAATCTTCACTATAACAACCAGTTGCCTCAAGACATAGATGAATAAGTTTTGCTCCATGATTATTGCACCAAGCTACAAGCTTTTCAAAGCCCTCCTTGTTGTTGTGGAAAACTTTATGTCGTTCTTTACTGCCTATCAACAAACAAGCATCAAATTTTTGTTTAGCAATATCTACACCTAAAATAGCATTTGCTTGCATAAAACCGCCTCCAAGACTATAAATAAGATTGGTAGGGTTTAGACCAACCTTGTAAATACGGGATATAATTCCAAAGATACTGTTCAGTCTTTTTACTCTATTGGAAGGGGAGCAAAATCTAATTTTCGGCCTTATTGGCGTTAGTTCGCATCCGGTTTCACCCTTCCCTGCAAGATATTTTAGCTCTAATACCTTACATCATAAAGATACAAGTTTGTACGTATGCTTAGCGAAAGTGAGCCGATATAGACGATTTTAGCGTATAGTTAAATTATATAAAAAAAGTTCGTATGTATCACTTGGTAGACCAACACATTCCAAGACAAACGCTTCTCACAACAGCTGATTTTGGTTGCTGGAAATAGTTAAGTTGTTTAAGTTTTTAGTGATATATAACACTAAATTAATAGCATAATTCATCTGAGAACAGCAAAGGGAAACCGAGATAAAAATATATCTTTTCTGTTGGTGTGGTTAAGTTTAGTCAAGTTCTCTTTAAAATTCCCTCCTATCAACTATATCACTGACATCTATAATGGTTAATTTTTTAAGAAAAAAATAAATTGAATTATAAAAATATTCTGGTAGAATTATAAAAATCCCATAATGGAGAGTGAATTTATGCATGTTCAACAAGATCAAAGCTATAACATAACAGGAGCTTCAAAACGACTCGCTAGAGACCCTATTTCTATTTTTCGTCAGATAAAAGAGGCAAAAGATGAAAAGCAAAAAATTGAATCTAAGGAACTTTTAAGTGGGCTAAGAAATGCGTTACCTAAAGGGTACAAAACAGGAGTTGCTGTAGGTGGAGAGGATTGTTTCTTTGATTCCGTAGCTCAAGGATTAAACGAGTTAAAAGATAAAGGTCTGATTACAGGTAGTAAAGGATTTAGTATAAAGTCTTTGCGGGAAAGTTGTAAGCAATATGCACGCCAAGCTAATCAATCAGAAAAAGGCTCATGGTTGGATAATGCTTTAAAAGAAAAAGGTGAAGAACTTTATGAATATATTCCACGTATTGAATTTACTGTAGAAGACATTGAAAATGCAAATTCCGGTTCAGAAATAAAAATTCTAAAGTTAGAAAATGCTATATGGGGAAGACCTGAAATTGAAGGAAAAATGATATGTGAAAAATATAGCACAAAAATTAGGGTTATAAGATTGAGAGATGAAGGGATAGATGGATTACATGTTACTAAAGATAAGGTAGGTAAAGGTAATACTATTTATATAGTGAATTACAGGAACCATTTTATACCACTTCTTAGTAATATTAAAAAAGATATAAAGAAAAGCATAGAGGTTTCTAGAGAGGAAGCTTACGGTAATGTGGTAGATTCAAATTTAAACAGTATTTCTCAACCCTACATTTCTACACCATTACAAGATATTGAAAGTTTCTCACACAAACAAAGTGGTTGTTCAAGGAGTCCAGGTGAGGAAAATCGTGAAACTGATGTAAGCTCTGGAAAACGTAAGCGTTCTGTCACAAACAAAGATGATAAGGCATCAAAAAGGGCACACATGGACGTAAATGTGACTAGTAATGAAAATTCAGAATTTCCTAGAAATCTAAAAGAGGAATCTAGACAGGATGAACTGCATACTGCTTGTCAGACTAAGCGATACATTCCTCATCATTTGATTAAACTTATGTATCAATTAGACTTGTCAGTGCTATGCTCACTTAGAAAGTCTACATATGAACATAAATATCCTTTATTGTCATTAGCGTTTGAAGATTCTGAAATTGATAAATTCAATGATATTGCCCTTCATTATGAAGAAAAGTCTATTCATATACGAATTGAAAATGTAGACAAATATTATACAGATAATGATATTAATTATGCTAAGCTATTTAATAAAGGAAAACAAAGCTTTTCTATTAATAACTACTTTGATAGTTTTGTTAAACATCTGACCTCTAAGGTAGACAGCTCATTAGATAATATAGAGTATCTTGTTATCTATACCAATTCAGGCTTGGATCTTACAGAAGAAAAGGAATTAAAGAAAGGGCGATCTAGGAATTTTTATCCTTTTAAATTTGATAGCATAAGTGTAGAAGAATGTGACATTTTAAAAGACTTTTTGTTCACAAATGATGATACGAAATGGGGTGGTTTTTATCAATTTTCGCAAGATAAAACAACAAGAGAAGAACTTTTAAAGCGATTGAAATTTTCACCTGCTAAGCAAAAAATAATAAAAGAAAGAAAGCTTTCTCAGAAAGAAATAAAAGAAAAATTTTTAGATAAGTTAGTATTTACAGTTAATCAGCCTAATAGAGAAGCACTGAACGGCATTATTAAAAATGAAATAGAAAAACATAGTACAGTTGAAGATGATTATATAGCATTACAAGAAAGAATATTACGTGATTTAACAGCTCCAGAAAAACTTAAGAAACTTGGACCTGGAATTATATATAAATTCAATTTATTAATGTTCTTCTTGCATGACATGTTTTTGCATACAAATATATCTTCCATAAATTCTGAAAGAAAAAGCCACGATATATCTAACGACATTACTGTTCATTATAAAGATAAAATTACTTATGTAAAGGTTCATACTACAGATAGTAGTATTGATTATAGTCAGTTATTTTCCTCCAGGCAACATACGTTTTCTGTTGATAAGCTTTTTACTCTTTTTATTGAAGAATTAAAAGAGGACATAAAATATTTTATTATATATACTAATGCAGATTTAGATCTCACAGAAGAAAAGAGATTAAAAAAAGGGCTATCTAAAGATTTTTATCCTTTAGAATTTGATAGTATAGATATTCGAAAAAAGAAATATAAAATTTTAAGAGATTGTTCGTGTATAAATGAGAATGGTCTCTATCAATTTGCACAAGGAGAAACAACAAGAAAAAAGCTTTTAAGTCTATTAAAGCTTCTGCCTTCTTTGCAAAAAGGAAAAGGAAGACTTTCTAATGAGAGTGAAAGAGAAATAAAGGAGAAATTTTTAGATAAACTAATATTTGCGGTTAATCAACCTAATAGAGAAGAATTGAATAGTGTTATTAGAAATGAGATAGGTAAGTCTAATGTTTCATATAATTACGAAGAATTACATGAAATAGCGTTACGTTGGTCAGAATCTCATGAATTTGGCCCTATTACAAAAGTAATAATGGAAAAGCTTTTGGAAGATATAAAAAATAATAGATCTAGTTATCAGGAATTTCAAAATAAAGGTATTGATGAAGAAATTAAATTTGTTAAAAATATAGTTGGTGAAGAAGAAACACCTGCATTTAATAAGTTCTTAGATTTTTTAGTTAAAGGAGAAGGAAGAAAATATCTAGAAGTTCTGAAAAGAAAAGGAATAAAGTTAACTAGTATGTCCAGTATTTTGGATAGAGCAAGAACTAATGCTACAAAAGCTTTTAAAGGCTTATACGACCTTTGGTTTGATGAAAAAGGAAATAAAACACAATATTTAAAAACTCTAGAAGAAGAAGGAATAAATCTATCTAGTGTGTCCAGTATTTTAAGTGGAGCAGGAGCTAATGCTGCAGAAGCTTTTAAAGACTTATATGATCTTTGGTTTGATGAAAAAGGAAATAAAACACAATATTTAAAAACTCTAGAAGAAGAAGGAATAAATCTATCTAGGATCTCCAGTATTTTAAGTAGAGCAGGAACAAATGCTACGAAAGCTTTTAAAGACTTATATGATCTTTGGTTTGATGAAAAAGGAAATAAAACACAATATTTAAAAACTCTAGAAGGAGAAGGAATAAATCTATCTAGTGTGTCCAGTATTTTGAGTGGAGCAGGAGCTAATGCTGCAAAAGCTTTTAAAGACTTATACGACCTTTGGTTTGATGAAAAAGGAAATAAAACACAATATTTGAAAACTCTAGAAAAAGAAGGAATAAACCTAGCTAATGTGTCCAGTATTTTGAATGGGGCAAGAACTAATGCTGCAAAAGCTTTTAAAGACTTATATGATCTTTGGTTTGATGAAAAAGGAAATAAAACACAATATTTAAAAACTCTAGAAGAAGAAGGAATAAATCTAGCTAATATATCCGGTATTTTAAGTAAAGCAGGAGCTAATGCTACAAAAGCTTTTAAAGACTTATATGATCTTTGGTTTAATGCAAAAGGAAATAAAACACAATATTTGAAAGCTCTAGAAGAAGAAGGAATAAACCTAGCTAATATGTCCAGTATTTTGAATGGAGCGGGAGCTAATGCTGCAAAAGCTTTTAAGGACTTATACGATCTTTGGTTTGATGAAAAAGGAAATAAAACACAATATTCAAAAATTCCAGAAGAAGAAGGAATGAATCTAGCTAATATGTCCAGTATTTTGAATGGAGCGGGAGCTAATGCTGCAAAAGCTTTTAAAGACTTATACGATCTTTGGTTTGATGAAAAAGGAAATAAAACACAATATTTGAAAGCTCTAGAAGAAGAAGGAATGAATCTAGCTAATATGTCCGGTATTTTAAGTAAAGCAGGAGCTAATGCTGCAAAAGCTTTTAAAGACTTATACGACCTTTGGTTTGATAAGCAAGAGGGTAAAACACAATATTTAAAAACTCTAGAAGAAGAAGGAATGAATCTAGCTAATATGTCCAGTATTTTGAATGGGGCAGGAGCTAATGCTGCAAAAGCTTTTAAAGACTTATACGATCTTTGGTTTGGTGCAAAAGGAAATAAAACACAATATTTAAAAGCTCTAGAAGGAAAAGGAATAAATTTAACTAATATGTCCAGTATTTTGCATGGAGTAGGAGCTAATGCTGCAAAAGCTTTTAAAGACTTATACGATCTTTGGTTTGGTGCAAAAGGAAATAAAACACAATATTTAAAAGCTCTAGAAGGAAAAGGAATAAATTTAACTAATATGTCCAGTATTTTGCATGGAGTAGGAGCTAATGCTGCAAAGGCTTTTAAAGACTTATACGACCTTTGGTTTGATAAACAAGAGGATAAAACACAATATTTAAAAACTCTAGAAGAAGAAGGAATAAATCTATCTAATATGTCCAGTATTTTGAATGGAGCAGGGACTAAAGCTCCTAAAGCTTTTAAAGACTTATATGATCTTTGGTTTGATGCAGAAGGAAATAAAACACAATGTTTAAAAACTCTAAAAGAAAAAAAGATAAATCTAACTAATATGTCCAGTATCTTAGGTGGAGCAGGAGCTAGTGCTGCAAAAGCTTTCAAAGACTTATACGACCTTTGGTTTGATGAAAAAAGAAATAAAACACAATATTTAAAAACTCTAGAAGAAGAAGGAATAAATCTATCTAATATATCCAGTATTTTAAATGGAGCAGGAGCTAATTCTGCAGACGCTTTTAGAGAACTATATAATACCTTTTTTAATGAGCAAGGAAATAAAACACAATATTTAAAAACTTTAGAGGAAGAAGGAATAAATCTAACTAATATGTCCAGTATCTTAAGTGGAACAGGAGTTAATGCTGCACAAACTTTTAAAGACTTATATGATCTTTGGTTTGATAAAAAAGGAAATAAAAAACAGCATTTAAATCATTTTATTAGGAAAAAAAATGGGGAAAAAAGTTTTACGATGCATAACTTATCCGGTATGTTAAGCACGGCAGGGGCTAATGCTAAAGATGCTTTTGAAAAATTGCATAGTGTTTGTTTTAACGACAAAGGAAGAAGTACAAGACTTTTAGATGATTTCTATAATGCAGATTTTGAGCCAAGTAACTTATCTAGTATATTATGTGGAGCAGGAGTTCGTGCTTCCTCTATTTTAAAAAGATTGCATAGTGTTTGTTTTGATGACAAAGGAGAAAGAACAGAACTTTTAGATGATTTCTGTAATGTAGGTTTCAGGCCAGGTGATTTATGCAATATATTGAGTGGAGCAGCAGATCGTTTAGAAAAATTTCATGATTTTTGTTTTATAGGAGAAACAAAAAAGTATTTAAATCATTTTGTAAATGAGAAGAAAGGTTTTACGCTAAGTAATTTATCTAAGATATTGCACGGAGCGAAAGCTAATATTTGTTCTGCTTTAAAAGATTTTCATGATGTTTGCTTTGATGAAACAGGAAACAAAACACAGTTTTTAGATGATTTCCATAAGGTAGGTTTTAAGCCGAATAATTTATCCAATATATTATCCATGGCAGGAAATAATGCATCTTCTATTTTTAGAAATTTTCATAAATCTTGTTTTAATAAAGAAAATTATTTAAATCACTTCTTAGCCGAGAAAAAACTCTTTACGCCGAAAAATTTATCTGGAATATTAGGTAGAGTAGGACTTAATATTTGCCCTACCTTTGAAAAATTGCATGATCTTTGTTTTGATAAGGCAGGAAACAAAACAAGTTATTTAAACGATCTTATCAGAAATAACCCACCATATGAAATATATAATATATTATATAAAAAAGTCAGAAAAGCTCCTTCTGCTTTCTTAGATGAACAGAATATTAGTGAAGGAGACAAAATAACCAATGTAGGCCTTGAGTCAAGTAGCTCATCTGGTAGAACGGAGCAAGGTCAGAATTTAGGTAATTCACAACAAAATGATCCTAAAGTTAAGAGAAAAACCCGGAAGCGAAAACAGGCAAGAAACTACTGACGGAATAGATGATAACCCTGAAACTTATTTAAATGATCCAACAGTGGACAAGCAGCTACAAGAATCATGTCAGACAATTTCTTTCTGAAGTTGTTTTATTTCAGCTTTAGGAAGGCCAGTAGATTCAGCTATTAAATCGATAGATACACCAGCTTTAAGTAGATTTTTAGCCACATCTATTTTAGCTTTCATCTCACCTTTTTCTTTGCCGATTAGGATGCCTTCTTCTCTGCCTTTTTCATGGCCGATTTGGATGCCTTCTTGTCTACCTTTTTCAGTAGCATCATCAAGTTTTTGAGCGAGATCAGCCTGTTCATCAAGAATACGTTTTATTTCCTGTTCATAGGCAATAAATTCTTTTTCTGACCAGTTGAATCTATTTAGCTCTTCATAGGCCTTTTTAATTATTAGATCGCTACCTATTATTTTTTTCCAGCTCTTCTTCACTAGTCTCATCTGCATATTTAAAGAAGTAGATCCATTTCTCGACTATACTTGAAAGCTGATCTTCTTTGGTTTTTGGAAATTTTGGCAATTCAATAAATATGAAGTAAAAA
Source organism: Lasioglossum baleicum (assembly GCF_051020765.1). NCBI lineage: Eukaryota > Metazoa > Arthropoda > Insecta > Hymenoptera > Halictidae > Lasioglossum > Lasioglossum baleicum. The sequence continues at coordinate 7,425,102 of NC_134946.1, read as the reverse complement.
TCTTTTAGATCGTGTTCATTAGTACCTTCATCCCGAATAGTATGCTTTGATTTATACTCAGATTTATTAGGAAACAGTACACAATCTGCTATAGCAATGAAGATAATTTCCTTAAGGTCTTGGTATTGATCACCTTTATCAGCTTGTCTTGAATAGGCTTTAGCAGAAAGTAAAGCAGAAGTACCAAGTGTAATAAGGGACGACATGAAAGCAGCATGTGCTAAGACAATTTCAATTCCGTATTTATAATCTTTATAAAGCAATGTAAGTAAATTATTGCAGTATCTTGTTACATTGTTACATTCTGGTTACGCAGATATTTTAAAGTTTCTGGTTTTACATTGTGAAAATATATTTTTCAGACGCAGTTTTTTCTACTTTCTTGAAAATGATCTGAATGAAGATCGAAACGTTGAAAGTTCCTAACTAACGTGCAAATTTTGCTTTTTTCCTATTAACTGATCGAACCGTTGCGCCGAGAACATTTGAATATTATACATTGTAATAAGGGAGTTCAGAAAGATTGAGAGTCAAGAATTACGGGATAAATTAGGTGCGTTAATCAAATCTGTATCTGAAGAATAAATCGGCAGAGAAAAACAGAAAGTTGCTACTTAGATTAGGCGTTTCTATCAATGTTATCACCCAAGTAACAGGTGTGTCTGCTTAGCAACTTGAAACCCAAATAGGCATCTATAGCAGAAACTTCATATAGACTTTTGGAGAAAGGCTACAAATTTCTCCTCAGTTCAAATCTTAATACCTAGCTCCACAGCCTTTTTATATTTTGACCCAGGTTTTTCGCCGACAACCAAGAAGTCCGTTTTAGGCGATACACTTGAGCTTACTTTTGCACCTAAGGATTCTGCTTTTGCTTGTGCCTCCTTCCTCTCCATTGTTGAAAGCGTTCCAGTGAAAACTACTGTTTTACCGTTAAAAGGGGAACTACTAGTATTCGTACTAACAGATTCAATCTTTAGTTGAGAAGCTAGGTCATTTACCATTTCAGCATTATCCTTTACAGAGAAGAAAGATATTAATGAATCTATAATCTTTTCTCCTACACCTATTATGCTCATTAATTCTTCTTCATCAGCAGAATACCAATTTTCATATGAGCCATAATGTTTTGCTAGTAATTTTGCTACGTGTGGTCCTACGAATCTAATTCCAAAGCGATTCATGCGCTTGAAGCGTGAAACGGAACGCACCCTAAAATGATTCCATGAAGCAGAAACAATGCTACAATTTTTTTGTTTCGATTTGCTACAGCGTTTTCCAGTGCTGTATAACCTTCTTCAGAGTTATAAAAACATTTCAGATGAGCGTTTGCCTTCCTATCTAATAATAACTCGACAATTTCTTTATTGCCTTTCATAACAGCAAGGTGCAGAGGGGTACAACTATCTCTTCCGATTGCGTTAATATCTGCTCTATTTTGCAATAAAAGCTCCACATGATCTTTTTTATTTAATGAAACTGCAAGGTGAAGAGGGGTACTTCCTTCTATATTTTTAATTTCAAGAAAAGAGCGTCCCCTTTGATCAGCAATCCCAACGTTACTGTGTCAGCATATTTTACAGCCATGTGAAGAGGAGATTCACCGAGACGATTCTGGCAATTGATATCTGCACCGCATTGTAACAACTTTTGCATAACATCAAGGTGCTTATACTTTATTGAATAATGCAAAGGAGTGTCGCCATCGATATTCTGATACCAATTCTCATTGTTGGTCAGTCAAATAGGAGACATTGCAGAGTTGTTTAATTGTGGAGCTGGCAAGAGAAGTAATAAACAAAGCACCCTCAAGCAGAGCAATTGTATCGTATATTTTATTGCGCAAAATGTTCTGTTTTATGTATAACCAAAGCCTCTCAACAGGATTGAGTTCCGGTGAATATGGAGGTAGGTATATAATCTCAATATTTTTAGCTACCTTTAAATTTTTTGACTTATGCCAAATAGCACAGTCCATAACAAGAACAGCTTCTCTTGTCCCTAGATATTGCGACATTTGCTCAAGAAATACATTCATGCAATCAGTGTTAACATTTGGTGCAAATAAGCTAAAACTCTCTCCATTTTTAGGATTAACTGCACTGTAGAGATAAAAATTATGCCTACCTAATTTTATTTTAACCCGAGTCCTAGTGCCTTTTTTAAACCATCCATGCCCAACTTTCGAATGTGTGCCAAACCTTGATTCATCAAAGAAAAATAGCTCTTTTTCTGGATACTTGCCAATAACTTCATTGAGATTTTTTTTTTAATTCCTCTTGTTTACTTTTATCTTGTACGTTGTGTACTGGTCTTGGTGTAATATATGAAAATTTCATCTTTTGCATATGGCGGTGTACTGTAGATTTGCTGATATTTAATCCGAACTTTTCCTGGATTCTTATTCTCATTTCTTTAATGGTAATATTAGGATTTTCTTCTATACATGCTTTAATTTGCTGTAGTTGAGCCTGATTTAATTTAGTTTTTCTACGGCGTGATGGAGGAGCAAACAGTTCTTCTTCTCTGCCAAATTTCAAGAGTTTTATCCACGAAGTTAGTGCGCTTCTTCAAATGCAATATATTTTTGCTACAGCCGTTATACTATGCTTTTTTGCCGCAATTACAGCATTTAGTTTTTTTGAAACATATGCATTGTTCCTTACTTTCTTCAGCATTTCTTTTGCTGATTCTACTACTTTTTCATCCAATAATTTTGATCTTAATGCCATTTAAACCTCGCTACTTCACTTACTTTAGTATGGCTTTTTTCCATTATTGTCTATCCGTTCTTTGTATAGTGGGAATTGGTATTGCATAGCCACTTTGTGTGATTATGATACAATCTTTTAGTTCTACCCCTATATTTGGTGGTATTAACAAGGGGAGTCCAGGGTAGTCGGAATCCGGATTTTCCTGAAAATGCATGTTTTTTATTTGTGGGTGTTGGAAAAAATCGAACATAAAAATAATACAGTGTTATATTTTACTTTATTATTGCTCATTCTTTATTAATAAAAAAAAATTACGTGTTAGTATGACACGACCCAGAATGATACTCATCGTAAAAGCATGGGAAACAATAATTTTTTCGGCATCTAGCACACAGTATAAACGGAGCGTTTTTAGATTAGTTAAAAGTACCAAAATAGTGGCTTCGAAATGGAGTTGATAACTGTATTATGACATATCCATTTTTATCTTTGTTTACAAAGTACAATCTGTCCGAAAAATTCCCGTAGTGGGAACACGGTGTAAATATTTTCTGTTTTCGACTATAAATATCAACAGTGGTCTATGGACTACCAAGATATTCTGTCAATTATTATATTTTCGTTAACGCGCTTTCACACTGTGCAGATAACGAGTATGAGAAGCCCGCTGAGCTTATATAACGGTGATTCAACGTATTCGCATTAGTTTCATTATTGAGTTCACAGCGTACTGAGCAAAGAGATACATTTTCCCGAAAATGTCTTCGAAGAATCCTGGACTCGATTCCGATTGCATGACTTTAACTAGGTTTGTGCTGGCGGAGCAAAGGAAAATACCAACTGCCACAGGTGATCTAAGTCAGCTTTTGAATAGTATACAAACGGCTGTGAAGGCAGTGAGCTCCGCGGTCAGGAAAGCCGGAATTGCTAATATGTGAGTAGATAATGACGCCCACGCACCTGCATGAATATTTAAAAGTAGGCTTTTGGAAAGAATACTTTTGAAATGAATATTTACATACAAGATTACTTAAAACAACATGAAAACAGTAGTTGAAATTACGATATTCAAATGTATTCTTAAGGATGTTCTGTTTGTTATGGGTCTCGGTGTACATTTTTCAGTTGGATGTTCTGGAGGTACAATGGGAGACAAAAGTACAAGAAATTCGAAATCCATCAATATATTGGCAATGAAAGCCATTCACGAGTATATTTTGCATTAAAAAATGGATTAATTTAAAAAGCTTTCGTTTAATTAGTGAATTTCATGTTATATTTATTTTTTAATCAAATTGTCTTCACATTATAAAAAATTGTAAGTGACTTTTAAAAATAAGTCTTGACTTGTGCAGTGAATCGAACCCAAACTTTGGTAATTGCATTAATTTAGTACGAATTATATCTTGTCAAATTTTTAAAAATTTTGTTGCGTTTTTATATACCTCCAGAACATCCTTAAAAATTTGTATTCATTGATAATGTACATTTTAAACAAATAATCGAAAATTTAGAAACGATCAATCGTAAACTATTTCTTGAAATTAAAGTTTAATAATACATACAATATCTGAAAAATATCGATTACTTTCTGTTTTTACGCGCATACAAAGTCCACGTTGTATATTGGAATATTTGAAAAACAAATATTATCGCGTTACAGCGTTCAACGTGAATAATGATTGGATATTCTAATGAGGCGGTGTCATGAACCGGGTAACTTCCAACGCAGTAGATGTTTATATACTGTAATCATGCTATTTTTGGGTTAATATTTATTTATGTGAAAGTCAAATTATGGAAGATTAAATGTGATATATTAAAAATTACGGCTGTTGATGGGCATCATTTTACTTATTTCCAATTTATTTATAAAATGTAGACTTTTTCACAAATTCTAATTTATTTTTTAAAGGAATTAGTTGGAACCTTGTGAATTTTCCTAAATATGACTGATTTTGTTTAAAATTAGATGTGGCATAGTATAAAATACATCAATTTGTTAAATAATAACACTGTCCAACACCAAATTTGTTCCATAGTTACTGTTGGGTGGTTTTATAGAGTTTTTTGCGCCGATTCCGAATCTGTTGAGAAACATGACATTGAAAAAAAACATATTTTTCAACTTTAAACAAATATTGTGGTGTTATTATCAAAGATATTGAATTGTTCTTTACAGTCAAAGATTCTGTAGACTTTCCCGAATACAGTGATATCTCCAATATTAATACATTATAATTGTTTAAACATGTTTAAACCAATTTTTGAGGATATTTTTCAATTTATCTAAAAAAATAAGAAATAATATCTCAATAAACTGGTGACAACTCATGTCGGGCGAAGATATTTTGCTTTCGGGTTCGAAAAAAACGTCGACGTTCCAAATTTGAAATGGTGGTTTCTCAAGATAAAAGTCTGCTCTATCGCGTGGTATAGTTCGATTTTTTGCTGGACCCTTATTTTTTGAGATAAATTGACAAAAATCCTTAAAAATTGGTGCAAAAGTGGTGTCTCTCCGTCTATAATGCTTGTTTAAACATGTTTAAACAATCATAATGTATTAGTATTGGGTATCACTGTATTCGGGAAAGTCTGTAGAATCTTTTGCTGTAAAGAACAATTCAATATCTTTTATAATAACATCACAATATTTGTTTAAAGTTGAAAAATACGTTTTTTTTCAAAGTCATGTTTCTCAAAAACTGTGCGTCTAGAAGAAAAATTAAGGACAGATTCGGAATCAGCGCGAAATACTCTATAAGATCCACCCAACAGTATATTGGGAACATAAAAAAAGTTGGTTGAACAGTGTAATTTGCCTACAAAGTGCAAGTCATTATTTAACGAATCACTCGTAGCGACTTTCCTGCTCGTTCAATAATTCTTAACAATTCTCAAAAAAATCACAGAACATCATTTTTGACCAGATTTCACCTAGATCCACAATTTTATCAGAATCATTAACTAAGTAAATTCTATTTGATCCTAATTTTGAACTATTTCCTATATAAAAATGCACATTTGCGTATCAAAAATTGTAGGAGGGATAATTTCGAATGTTTCACTCAGGTACGGTATAGCAGGGTCACAGAACGTGCAAGGGGAGGAGGTGAAAAAATTGGACGTGTTCAGCAATGAGCTGTTTATAAACATGTTGACGTCCTCTTTTACGAGTTGTGTTCTCGTGAGCGAAGAAAATTCGACGGCCATTGAAGTGGAGTTTGAAAAACGCGGGAAATATATAGTTTGCTTTGATCCATTAGATGGATCGTCGAACATTGATTGCTTGGTGTCAGTTGGATCGATTTTTGGAATTTATAAGAAAGCAGACCCAGCGAAGGAGCCTTTGGCAGCGAATGCTTTGCAACCAGGTAAAAATATGGTCGCTGCTGGATACGCATTATATGGTTCTGCGACTATAATTGTGCTGTCGATTGGGCATGGGGTAAACGGGTTTACTTACGATCCGGCGATTGGAGAATTTATTTTGACTGATAAGAACATGAAGGTGCCACCTAAAGGGGAAATATACAGGTAATTTCCGTTTTTAGTTTTTAATTTATTTATCTTTTAATAAATATATACTCCTTTCGATATCGATATGGCAATTTTTGACGGAGTTATGATCACGTAAAGTGGGACCAACTTTTCGGGTTCGCACAAGTGATCCCTTAATTCTTTTGAGGAGTGTGTATTTTTTAATCTTGTTGCGTAATTGATTTTTCATAACACTTGTAGCATAAACGAAGGCAATGAAAGCACCTGGGAGGCATCTATCAAAGAGTATATACACTCGAAAAAGTATCCTACCAGTGGAAAGCCCTATAGTGCTAGGTATGTGGGTTCCATGGTGGCTGACGTTCACAGAACGATAAAATACGGGGGAATATTTCTATATCCAGCGACTACAAGCAATCCAACTGGCAAGCTTCGACTTTTATACGAATGCATCCCAATGGCGTACATAGTAAAAGAAGCCGGTGGCATGGCATCGAATGGAAAAATGGATATTCTAAACATTGTACCAGAAACAATTCATCAAAGATCCCCGATTTTCGTAGGCTCAAAGGAAGATGTAGAGGAACTTTTATGTTACATCAACAAAAGCAAAACTACATAAAAAGTGCAAGAAAAAATGGGCAAAGCCGTTGAACATATTAAAAATCACTACACAGTGTTGATTAATCTCAAATTTTTTTATTTATTTACATCATGGAATAATTAGTATCTGTATCCTTCATTGGTGGAAGCTCCTGGAGAAGATCCTGGAGCAGGATATGTGGCTGTGCCTTCATACCGCACCATTGGACGGTATCCTGCGTCGTCGGCAACATAGTCGACAATCTGAGTTCTGCCATCAGGTAGCAGCACATGATACGTTCCTGATGCTTCATTATCTTTTCGCGTCTCATGGTGACCGAAGTCTAATCCGGCCATTGCGTCTTGGACTTCGTACGAGAATTCGTAGTTTGCCGGATCCTATAAGTGAAGATTAGATTTATCAGAGGTTTATCATAGATCTTTTTTATTAGATTACTTTCAAATCCGAAGCATAGTAATTTTGACAGTAGTAAGTTCAGACTGCAATAAGTCAATAAGTTTGATTATGCTCTAATGGAGCTTCTACCACCATATATTAAACCCTAGGAAAACTTCCCCATGATAGAAATTAGGGGAATACCATTGGATATTGTAACTTGGGGCATATCAACGGGGTTCTATAACACTTTATCGTATAATGTACAAATTAAAATATTTGTATTTTGCTTTGAATATTCTATTATATTCCCCAAACTTTTGAAAAAGTAGCTTGTGTAGTTTTTTAATGACTTGGAAAATTTTTTAGTGATTTCTAGTGGTTATCATAAAATTAAAAAGTCACTCTTCAATTCTTGAATAATAACTAAAATGACTAACAATAAGTAACAAAAAAATACTCACTCCAGCCCACTCATCGGGGTGACCAACATTACCACCACCGCCCGTGGGTGCACGGGTACCTTGAGGAGGAAGATAGGCAGGTCCTTGAGGTTCGCTCAAAATTCCTACCAACATCATCATTAACAGGAGTGCCTACATATAAAAATGACAGAATTAGTTAGCCAAGATTGTCTTTCCCAATTTAGGTTTAGGTTATGTTAAAATTTCATTTACGTCACTATTCAAAACTACCCCAAAAGTCTCATTTAATATTAAATGGTTCACACTGAATACGTTTGTTGATTATTTAGAATTAATTATTCAAAATTTTATAACTTCAATTTTGTACGGAAATACAAACAGATTCATATTTTAAGGTAGTAGGTAGGTACACCTTTAGCTAACAATATTTTCTACCATTTGAAAATGTTCATTTGTTGAAATTTTTATATAAAGAACAGAGATTTGTGTACCTCAAGTTATAAAATTTCATAATTTTAAATAGGTTTTAACACGTGTGAAAAATTTTGATAAATTTTAATTCGATAAAATAAATTTCAATTCGATTTTTAGTACACTTTAATATAATAAATTTGAATTGGTGAATTAAATGGGACCTTAATCCGCTTTATGCAGAATTCGATAATTTAAACGACTATACTGTTTTCATTACTTTCACAATTAGTTATTATCATCTTTGTTATCCCAAAATGCACATCACAATTTCTAGAAGTCACTTTTTTCACACTTATTAGATTGGTTTGCTATTATAAATATTGATTGAACGTCAATTAGATGTTACAAAAATACGTACTGATTTAAACAAAAATATAGCGTGACGGACAAACCTTTGAAATCATCAGTCTGCACGGTCCTGCGAGACTTCACCGAAAGAAAATCGCATAACGTTAGGATGTCGGTGGATTTTATACCGGGTTGCTGGCCGCGGCCGCGACGAAATAGAGATAGAATGACTGTGATTTGGGGGGACTTTAATACGAATCCATACCTATAATTATAGTTAATAATAAAACCGCATTGTCAGTCCGGGCTATACAGCAGCAATCACTTATTGCAGTTTCTTAATCTTCGAACCGCTTGCTACTTTTTGCATGGTATTAAAATCGCGATTTACCAAAGAAACGTTTCTTAATGTCTGTAGTTGCTGATGCTAACCAAATTCGTCCAAATCAGATTTTTTATTTCAGAATTGTCGAAAACAGTTGCACAACGTTATTAAATGGATGAGTACTTAAAAAATGGCATGGCATTTTCAAAATTATGTTTCATTTCTTACTTCAATTTAGTTTCCCTTAATTTATAATTTGAACGAATTCCATTTTATCTTTCTACATGCATTTCGATTGACACATAATTTCATAAAAATGAAAATTATTAAGTGAAAGAGAGAAAAGTCACTCGATTTTCTTCCTCAGTGGTACCCTTTTATTCTTGTCGCAATAACTCTGTCCGAATTTATTATATATATATAATACAGTTCATCGTTCGTGTGAGTGCGTGGTAGCGATATCAAATACTGTTCGAGATAAGGACATATTCATGCATATAAAAGTGGAAACGCCGCGTAAGTTCCGAGTATTAATACTGTGATGCAGGCATGGGTACGTATTGTCCTCAGGAGCAGCGAAACCACGCCTCTTAGAGCACTTTATTTGGAGGCAGGAGCAAGATCAAGCCCCTCTCTATGAACTCTGCATGGGCAGAGTGCCGAAACTACGCCCCTTAGAGCACTTTATACGTAGGTAGGAGCAAGTTCAAGCCCCTCAATGAACTCTACATGGGCAGAGTGCCGAAACTACGCCCCTTAGAGCACTTTATATGTAGGGAGGAGCAAGTTCAAGCTCCTCAAAGCACTCTGCCGAAACCACGCCCCTTAGAGCACTTTATACGTAGGGAGGAGCAAGTTCAAGTTCCTCATAGCACTCTGCACGGACAGAGTGCCGAAAGTACGTTGTTCGGAGTATTGTGTATATACTGGGAGAAATAGAACCAGACCCCTCAAAGCATTTTAAGAGGGAGGATTCGTAAAGCTACACCCATTTGAGCACTCTATTTGGAAGAAGCAGCAGAATCACGCCCATTATAGCACCCTGTACGGTCGGAGCAATGAAGCCACGTTCCTCAGAGCACTCGATATGGAGGGAGTAGCTAAACCGACGCCCCTCACAGCGTTCTACATAGACAGAGAGCAAGATAAATAATTTTGTAACCATCATTGTCGGATTTTGCAACTCTGACACGCTGTTCACTTCGTGGAATTGTCACTAGTGACAATTCAGGATGCTCCCAGGTAAAATTTCGTTGCCCCATGCCTGTTGTAATGCCTCAAAAATCATGAAAGTAATATATTACAGTATTACCATTACCGATCTATCCTTCCTACAACTTTCATCAGCGAATTGATAATTACGACCTATTTTTTTTTTTATAAAAATGAGATCAATATTGTTGAAAACATGTCTAGTTTGTTGTCCTAAATGTTTTACAAATATTTGACGAAAATAACAATTTTTAACCCTGCTGTTCTCCTCGCAACAAAATAAGATTTCAATTATGATAGTCAACATTATATATTCAATAAATAAATACTATATTTATATATATATATATGTATAATTAACAATATTTATAATAAAAATTCTATCAAATTTCCAAAATTTCCAGCATGAATTATGAAAAAATTTGTAAGATAAAAGAGAGAACAGTAAGGTTTTAAGTGTCGTATGGGAAACGTAATTTTTAAAGCATTACTGTACACCCTCACAGGTTGTGAGTTTTGCAGAAGCTCCTCGACTTCTCTTTACCGAACGCGCAGCTCATCGGTCTTGTGCGTATTCCTCTGATAAGGACCTGACATAGACCCGAATTGGGCCCGTTTATAGAAACGCTGCACACGAATTCTATGGTCTCGAGACAACCTATAAAACTTATAGGGGTGTTTGAGCGCATTCAAACGTCTATAATACTGTTGCGTTTCTTCTCGACATCGGTGGCATCCAGATCGTTCCCTAGACTGCCTACACGTCCTCTGAGACCGATACCGGGTCCAACTTGACCGTTCGCCTTCAGTTTCTCTTGCATTTGTGCCAAGATGTCCTGCATTCTTCGAATCTGCAAAACATATCGCAGATATATACTCTACCTCATATATTAATCCTACTCTTTTCTGCCACCGCCTTCGTTAGCATAGACAAATACAGAACATCCCCATTTTTAGCATGAAACAGAACTTATACCCATATCTAGCATGTTAAAGTTAAAAGTGGGTACAGTAAATCCTCTATAAACGCCAAAACCTCGGGGAGGTACGTTTGCATTTTTCGTAGACGGATACTATTTTTTTTATAGCTTCAAAGGCTGAACCGAACGTAGATAAAGACAGCGCGTGTAAAGAGAGACCGCGCGCGGCGGATGCGACTGCGGCTTTCCGCGTCTCTTTCTTTCCCATACTCTGTCCTTTCTTGCGCCCGAAACGTCCATAGTCAATTAAACCACTAAATACAGTTGAAATTAAATCGTGTTTGGTCTTATTCTAATCAGAAAAATGCCACAAATACACTCCTCAAAAGAATTAAGGGATCACTTGGGCGAACCTGGAAAATTGGTCCCACTTTACGTGATCATAACTCCGTAAAAAATTGCCGTATCGATATCGTTAAACAATGGTTTGGAAGCCTGAAACCTTCAGTTTCAAATCGATTTCTTGCAAAATTCTGAGGTGGTAGCCAAATTTTGAGACCAGATTTGAAATCAGCGTGAAAAAATCTACGGGAAATGATATATAGCATGTTCAAATTCAAACACAGCTGCCATAGGTAAAAAATTGTCGCAGCGAGTTCATGGGGTACTCAATCGAATCGGCAGAACCTCTGCTTCAATCTGACGTTCGGATCATGGTATTACGATCATTTCTCGCCGAGATACAGCGAGTTAAAGGAAAAATGGAAATTGTGCATTTTTTAAGGACATTTTCAGAAACACCTGGTATATCGAAATGTTAATGAAATTGAAAAAACAAAAGAAGTACCTTGAAGAGAAAGAAACGCTCTTTCTATTGCTTTTTTGCACAAGATTCTACGATAATTTTATCGCTTTCTGGAGCCAGTTAAAGTGAAAAAGCCCATATTTACTTCAATGTTGAATAACTCGAATAAAAAAAATCGCACATTATTCAGAAACCACACAATTTACACAGGAAAGATAGCCCTTCCAAATGATATTAACGCGATTTATCAAAAAAATTTGTTTCTCCCCGTGCGATGTTCCAAAGTTTCACAAAATTTTTGTTAACCGTCAATGTTGTCTTCATCTCGCTATAACTTTATAAAAAACCAACATAGCAACAATTTGAAACAGAGCGTCTGAAACTAGAGGTTTCAGGCTTTCAAACCATTGTTTAACGATATCGATACAGCAATTTTTGTCGAAGTTATTATCACGTAAAGTGGGAACAATTTTTCGGGTTCGCACAAGTGATCCCTTAATTCTTTTGAGGAGTGTAAGTGGTGGAAGTGTGGAAGTTTCATAAAAAAATAAGTAATAATTAAAAAGATTTTATATTGGTATGCGACTCTCCGCGTCGCATTAGTAGTGGTTCACACCGATATACCCGAGTCGAGATCAGATTACTACAGTGGAGGGGATATTTTTTTGCGTTTATCGTGTATGGCCTTTTTTCGTTTATAGAGGATTTACTGTATATGTTTCGTTCCATGCTAAAAGTGGGTATGATCTATCTCTGTCAACACTGACAAAACTGGAGACAGAAACTTGTAGTTCGGCTATAGTACTCACCTCTTGGTCCTTTTGCAATAGTAATCGGTCTGTGTCAGATATAGTATTTTCGAAATGGGGGCCCGAGTCTCTCTTCAATTTGCTGTGAATAGAATAAATGAAGTCAAGCTGATGATTTAACTACATTTTCAGTCTCCTCGGTTCACATTTATCAAGTACCAATAAGTAGTGCACTACTTTGACAATACTTTACCATCCAGTAAAAATGCAATTAGTGTACACGTTCTTTTAACTATATTCCCAATGCAACAATAATTCAAACGAGCACATTGAGTCTATAATAAAGTATCAGAAGATCAAAAATATTATTTTTTAAATTTTCTCGCTTCTTTTATTTTGTGCACTGGCCACTACTTTCGAATTAGCTCGCTGCATCTGTTCTTCATTACTACATTTGAATTTCCCCGCCTATGGAGTCATCGAATATGTTTTCCAATATTAGACAAAAATAACAAATATTATTAAACTCATTTAAATTCGCTTTCGATTTTTTAAACAAAGATTGCGTTTTACATTTGGTTATAATATATTAATGTTCGGTTTATTATTTCAGAAATTCGATGTTTAATTATAAACTGTACAAAACTTGCAACATTAAAAGATATCGGACTCAAAATTATTATTTCTTCCGAAATTCACATTAAAATGTTTAAATAAAACAGGTTTACAATACACAAATTTTTGTTTTTCTTGAAATGTCAAATTCAAAATTTTTCTTTTGAATTGCAAATACAAATTCTCATAAAAAATTTTTATTTTTTAATTAAAAAATTATTATATGATATATGTATAGTTATTTATTTTTCTTTGAATTAAAAATTCGTGTTTTTTAAATTGAATTTATTATTTAATTTAATGATGCTTTCGGCGCTACCGTTTCGATCAATTAATAAATCTAGCAATTTTGCAAAAAACTTTTGTGCTTTCCTAACGTTTCGGTTCAGTTTTGAACCTTTTTCAAAGGTTAAATTTAATGTTGCCATTTTTGTAAGTTATGATTTGTGGTCCGTCCAACAAGTCGAGTCAAAGGAAGCATGGTAGTACTTTGTTTATCTTCCCTGACTCGCCTGATTAGAGGCTGCAGGTGAAAGGGAAGATCGTTTGAAAGGGAGACAGAAATAGATAGATACGCACACATACATCTAGAGAAAAGTATACCTACTGAAATGCAATACTTATTTACATGCGTAAATACCTCCGTTCCCGAATCGCTTGCTGTGAAATTTGGGAAATGCATTGCGCCCGGAAATTCTCGTAATGCACGTCCTGTGTTACGTCTTTCAGATCCTGCATGTGCGTGGATATGAGCATTGTTCTGAGTTTCACGAAATCACTGTGCTTCGGGTTCTCCACTGTGGTCGTCCCAAAAGCAGAACGTAAGTCGATTTTTACAAAAATGATATTTTATGTTCAATTTAGTCAATCCACTTGTCAGACAACTCGAACTTATTTTTATTCAATCGAATACGTATTAAATTCGGTAGAAACGAATAGTTTAATTTAGTTTTTATATGTTCAAGAAATTATGAAATACAAAGTTTGATAAAACCACACAGTTCGATTTAATTTTTATAATATCATCAGAAAACTCTACTACATACAAGAATTAGTAAAAAATTGAAATTGATAAATTTTTTAAGAAAGTACATGTACTAAACAAAAAATACCTAGAGAGATTTATCTAATTCCATTTTCATTAAATCCCATAAGAAAATAACTTTGCACGAAATTGTTCAAAATAAGAGTTGTTAAATATAGGAAAGTATAGTTACCTTCTACCACTCCCCAAGGGTATTGTCGCCCTCTGACTTTCTTTCCAGCAACCTCTAGCACTGTGGAACTGCCAACAACAGCGAAAGGAACGCACGCCTTGAGTTCTTTATCCTGTTGCTTGAACTCCTCGTCCTCGTCGCTGTCACAGTCCGGAAACTGATATATCTACGTGCAAAGCATCGTCCTTTCGCGTTTCAGCTTTTGTTCTACCTCCCCCACTTTTTCAATCTTATCATCAATGTCATTAAAGAAAGAAAAACAAATGACTATTTATCGGCTCGTAGACGATCAAACACACTAATCAACCTTCCTATGCTTGTAAAATTATATTGATTCACTAGTCCAGTCAACGAAATGTTGTAGAGGGAAACGGAAGGAACACAATTTTTAACCTTTTTCGGTTTTCCGCTTATATCTCGGAAACTATGCGTCCTAGCGATAAGACCATTCCATACAAAATTAAAGGTGACAAAATGTGCCACAAGATTGATTCGATTCAGTTTTTCGCTATCTCGCATAGTTTCCGAGATATCCGCGCTCAAACTTCGGGGTGCAGGGGGCCATGTAGAAGGTTCCCTTTTTCGGTTTTCCGCTTATATCTCGGAAACTATGCGTCCTAGCGATAAGACCATTCCATACAAAATTAAAGCTGATAAAATGTGCCACAAGATTGATTCGATTCAGTTTTTCGCTATCTCGCATAGTTTCCGAGACATCCGCGCTCAAAGTTCACTAATTGTGCTGAAGAGTTAGCTAGTCAAATAAGGCAAGAAACGTGAGGCAAAAATTTCTTTTTCACAATTAGTGAACTTTGAGCGCGGATATCTCGGAAACTATGCGAGATAGCGAAAAACTGAATGATATCAATCTTATGGCACATTTTGTCTCAGCTTTAATTTTGTATGAAATGGTTTTATCGCTAGGACGCTTAGTTTCCGAGATATAAGCGGAAAACCGAAAAAGGGGACCTTCTACCTTTACCTCCTAACGAGTGCAAACAATGTCCCAAAGTTAAAAATTCTGTTCCTTCCATTTCCCTCTACACCCCCCTTATGAGCATTTATTGACTGGACTACACTGAATTCACTAAATCACCAGTTAGTTCATAGATCATTAAGAATGATTGATCAGCACGCTTGTAGCCTACAACACTACCTGAATGTCATTTTCCTCAATGTCAGCCAGGATCCGCTCTTTCAGCTTTTTCACCTCGTACGTTGTCAATGTGTCAGCTTTGGCGATCACTGGGACCACATTCACCTTGCGGTGTAACCTCCTCAACACCTCCAAATCCAGTTGCCTGAGTCTAGAAAAAGATGCACGACCAAAAGGAAGTAAATATGTTGCCAGTGACTACTACAGTTGTTTGTCAATATAAGACGACGATGCTTTCTTCGCAATACGAAAATCACTATCCCCTCTTCTTCTTTTGAAGTTAGTCGGCCACTTTATGGTCTGCCGGTCAACATTATGGGACCCATAAACTGTCTATCCACTTGGGAACTATATATCAAGCCGAATAGGTATCCTCTCATCTGTAGTACGTCCAAAGCCGTCCCCAACCATCGTCTTATATCGAAGTACATACTGTGATGAATCAACCCCTGCGTTAAGGTACGTGTCCATCTGAGAGTTTAAACTCGCGAGTTACTCTCGAGAGTCATCTGAGAGCTACACGCACGAAATTCAAACGGCCATATACTTACCTGAGAGGGCTTTCCGAGAGTTGACTGTCACGTCAATCTCCGAGAGCGAAAAATGAAGTACTCGCAAATGGACACATAAATTGAGAGTACTCTCGAGAGCAACTATCGACAGGAACTCTCAGATGGACACGTACCCTTAGAGTGTGGACTTTCGTGAATTGTGGAATTTGATTTGACAATAACGCAAGAAGATGAGATTCTACGTCAGCATACTGTGTCCTCCATCTAACGCAAGGTCTAGCTAGAAATTGAACCATACCCGTGACCATAGGGAGGAATGAAGTACAAACAACAGTGCACCCTGTTGTCCTGGATGTTCTTCCTGTTTAGACCACTCTCGTCAGTGAAGTATTGTCGGAACTGCTCGTCGATGTATGCCGAGCATGCTTTCCAGGTGTCTTCGCAATTTACTGCGTCACCGAACCCTATAATTTTTCATTTCATATTCACTAATTATTAAACTACCGGTCTCTATGCAAAATAATTGTTTGCACTAATTGCAAGGCACAGGGACCAAACATATTTCTATCTATTGTACACTCCTCAAAATAATTAAGGGTTCACTTGTGCGAACCCGAAAAATTGCTCGCACTTTACACGATCATAACTCCGTCAAAAATTGCCGTATCGATATCGTTAAACAATGGTTTGAAAGCCTGAAAGTTTCAGATGCTCTGTTTCAAATTGTTGCTATGTTGGTTTTTTACAAAGTTATAGCGTGATGAACACAACATTGACGGTTAACAAAAATTTTGTACAACTTTGGAACATCACACGGGGAGCAACTAATTTTTTTGATAAATCGCGTTAATATCATTTGGAAGTGCTGTCTTTCCTGTGTAAATTGTGTGGTTGTTGAGTATTGTGCGATCTTTTTTTTCGAGTTATTCAACATTGAAGTAAATATCGGCTTTTTAACTTTAACTGGCTCCAGAAAGCGAAAAAATTATCGTAAAATCTTGTGCAAAAAAGCAATAGAAAGAGCGTTTCTTTCTCTTCAAGGTACTTCTTTTGTTTTTTCAATTGATCCCTTAATTCTTTTGAGGAGTGTAGTTTCATGAAGTTGTAAAAGATGTGCTGCTCTCGGTCCACTTAAGAATAATGTCTTATATCGAAAGAAAATTGTAATCAACATGAAACACACTAAAGAGGTACCTGGAGTGTCAACGATAGTCAGACGCAGCCTGACACCACGTTCCTCTATGTCCATCGTCTTCTTCTCTATCGTTGTGGTCTTCTCAATGCGCTCTACAAACCATTACATACAAATCAAGGATCCCAGGATCCTTCCACCTAATTAGAAATATCATCCACTGACCTCCAGCTTCAAGAATGCGGCGGTCCTTATATAGATCCCCTAAAAAGAGGCTGTTTATCAGCGTAGACTTTCCAAGACCGCTCTCTCCCAGTACCATCAGGGTGAACTCGAACCCTCTTTTAACCGACTTTCTGTGCACCTGCTCCGGCAGGGTTGCGAATCCAATGTAGTCCCTATCTTTTGAGCAAATTAACATTGTTACAAACTTCCAACATCTTCTCTGTCAACTTTCCCCCACCTTCCTCACATAGATTTCTGCCCCCTTCGTTCAAATGACTCTTTAACCGGAGGAAAGATGAGAAATAGTAAGAAAATCATGCACACATACCACCGGACATGTTAGCCACGCGCGACGACACTTTGACAGTGTCGAAATAGCCAGCGGAGAGGGAATGTTGTTTGACAGAGCACAGCAGAACCTGAATGAAGGTAGTTTGCTACTGATTTGTGCGATCAGTGGACTGCTTTGCGCTGGCGCGACGCCGCCGACCGATCAATAGTCAGCGGCTCCATTGTCAGCGGGTTCGGTGTTCGATACTTGGACCCGGTTCGACCTATTGGGAGCTTTGCTTCTCTACCTTGTCTGTTACAAGCTGCTAATATCACTAGTTTTGGAAATTTCTGTGCTGAGATTCTTTGAAAATTATTGGAAGGATTAATGAGGGTAATAGACGAATGTTAGGGAAATTGAGGGATGCTGAGTCTTGGGGGAGGTTTGTTAGTTCTTGGGTTATTGACCCTACTTGCAAGTGGGACTGTGCAGGTGGCGTTCAGTTTGCACTTTAATTTTCTAACAGTTAATCAACTAGTATTAATGAAGTTGAATTTTTCTTTCGAATTGTATGCGGAATTGAATAGTAGAAGTATTGCGGATTAGTAGAAGTTTGAATGTTGGAGTGGATGGTTATCGGCGCAATGAGAGGGAGGACGCCGCGTGTATCAAGATTTCGAATTTCGCGCGCTACGGACGCTTGGGGTGGCAGGATTGTTTTTCGCCCGAAACTGGACCTTCACGTAAAAAATTCTTTTTAGATACTTAGATACTCTAATTCGTGTATTTTAGAATCCTTCCTGTATTCTTCCTATATTGTGAAAAACGCACTTATTTTGTAAAAGAGTTTCTACATATTGAAAATGTTTCGTTTTGCTCTTATCAATTATCTGTAGAAATTTTAAGATGCATGCTCTTGGTTATTGGCAACTGAGATATCTTCTTATTTTTGGTTTTTCATCAATGAAACTTTTACTATCGTATTCGACTCGTTTCTATAATTAAAATGGCTCCAAACACGATATTGTTACGATCAGAGTTGGGCAAAATGTAATTTCAATTACAATTACAATTACTTGCCAATTACTGTAATTTGAAATTGCAGAAATAAAATTACAATTACCTGTAATTTAAGGTTAAGCCAAAATTGTAATTGGTAATTGGTAATTGCAATTACCAATTACAATTACATGTAATTGAAGATGTAATTAAATACTCATGTAATTAATGACTGCCCAACTCTGGTTACGATCATAGTTACTTGTGTCATAAGTAGACTGCGGATGTTTATGCAAATGTATATTTTTATCAAAAATAGATAAAAAACTGGGACCTAAACAGAAATTTGTTTTGTCATTAGAGGATTTTAAAAATATAATTTTTATTTTACGTATTTTGCATATTGTATATGTTTTGCATAAGTGCATATTTCTTGCATAAATTTTGCATAAATATTCGACTATTTAATGCTACGCCAGAATAAATAAGATAGATGTGCCTAAAAGATTGAGCAGCTACGATCCACAATTAACAGAAACAAATTATGCAACTATTGCTCGATTTGTGAATTCAGCAATGAGAGTATTATGACCAAGTTGAGACGAAGATAAAGTACTATTGCTCGTCAGAGATGCAGTGACGTACATATATGTTGAAAGGTGGGAAGCATTTGAAAATATTTCCTCCAAATTTCTTGCACATAACTTGTTTGGTACATGGACTAAACCGAATTGCTGAGGAAGTGCGACTGCAATTCCCTTCCGTTAATAAATTAGTATCTACTGTTAAAAAAGTATTTTTAAAATAAATTACAAAATATGCCATTGCCACCAGAACCCGTAATAACAAGATGGGGAACCTGATTGGAAGCAGCGTTTTTTTATGCAACGCATTTAGAAGGAATAAAAGACGTCGTAGAATCGTTCGATGAAAAGGAGGCTTGGTCAATTAAATCGGCGAAAGAAGCATTGCGATGTAAGCATTTACAAACAAAATTTAACATTTATTCAGAGCAATTTCCAAATGTTACCTAAAGCCATGAAGAAATTGGAAACAATAGGATTACACCTGTAACGGAATCTATGTATAGATTTGGTAACTACGATTATAGAAAATTTAAAAATTATACCCGGTGATTATGGAGAAGGTTACACATAAAATGGAATCTGTATTAAAACGAGGTTCTGGCACATCATCGGGGTAAATTTAAATATGCCTCTGTAACATCATGTGATGTAGAACGCTCTTTCTCAGCGTATAAATTAATTTTTTAACAGACAAGAGGCATCAATTTACAATCAACACTATACATAGAAAAAGCTACTGTTGTATATTGTAATTTAAATTATAATCAATAAAACAATAAAATAATTACTATTTTACAGATCCGTACATGCATTCATATATTTAGCATACATCTTGCATATGTATATTTTGCATATTTCGAGATATTATAAATGCATAAAGATCCGCAGTCTAGTCATAAGGGTTTCAATTTCTAGCGTGAAAGAGGACGACGAACGGGGAAGAAAGAGAAGCTCGGCACTTCTTTCTTTTCCTATCGCTATCCTCTTCTACGATCGGCACATTACAAAGAATGTAGCACTTCTAGAACTGTCGCTCGGCAGACCCGACGATACGACAGTTACGGAGATACTAACAGCAGTTAGGGTACCGAGGCAGGAGACACTATCGGCGCGGTCGACGGCAAGGGCGGTCGCTGTTGGAACGCGGTCGACAGACGCGATTTCCGAGGAGGTTGCCGGGCTAGGACGTTCCTCGAGTTCCGGCGCCACGCCTCGAAGTCAACGTTCCCATGGAGCAGGTGCACGGGGAAGGGGCAAAACCCGGTGGCCCGAAGGTGGGCGAAGCCCGAATCGCCAGTCCCGACACGTGAGCATCGTTATTATAATACCTGGAACACGAGACGGACCCATCCGGCATGTGTACTACGTTTCTACGGGGCAACATGCCCGTCTGACATTCTTACGCTCCCGGACCCTGTTATGCGACGCTTTAACCATCGGCCGGACTTTAAATGACACGTATGACCACGTATTACAATAACAATAACACGTACACTATCGCTAGCGGATTTTATGCGTTCATGGCACCTACTATTAGAAAAATATACAGGCTGTCTCGAATTCAAATGGCAAAACTTCAGGAGCGTGTAGTAGACCGAAAAAACTAAGACAAAAAGTCTTTTAGAGATTTGCTCGTTTTTGCTTCATTTTGGAGAAAATCACAAAAAAAAAGAAACAAAACAAGTTTACATTTTTGTACTTATTTATTTACATTTTATCTACGTCATCATCTATTTAATGTAGATATTGTTCAAAATGTTGCCCCCTTGCAGCAATGCAAGCATTACATCTAGCACTGACTTGATAAACTGCAGCTAAACATTGCAAAGTTTACAGACGCTAACAGAAGCAGAAAGTTTATTCGGTGGCAATCAAGTCAAGAGAGCAATTAAGAGACCGAATCATAGATGCAGTGCACCAAATATCACCAGAACAATGTTTAGCTGCAATTTATCAAGTCAGTGCTAGATGTAATGCTTGCATTGCTGCAAGAGGGCAACATTTTTAACAATATCTGCATTAAATAGATGATGACGTAAATAAAATGTAGATACATAAGTACAAAAATGAACACTTGTTTTGTTTCTTTTTTTGCGATTTTCTCTAAAACGAAGCAAAAACGAGCAAATCTCTAAATACTTTTTGTCTTAGTTTTTCGGTCCACTACACGCTCCTGAAGTTTTGCCATTTAAATTCGGGACACCCTGTATAATCAGCACCAACAATTAAAAGTTACGCCAGTAAAATTCTGGTGTTTCTTCTTTGTTATAAATTAGTTAATAGAATTATCAATGAGAATGTACAGTACGGAGCAAAATTGAACCAAGAACCACAAGTTTTCTATAAATCATTATTTATTGCTGGGAATATAAAAGAATAACAAAACTTGTTCAAAAATTTCTTAAGTTACTTCTAACTATGATAAAAATAATTATAATGTTGATTTTTTGTTATTCTTCTATATTCCTAACAATAAGTAATGATTTAGACAAAACTTTTGGTTTTTGGTTCAGTTTTGCTCCTTACTGTATATCATTTTGTAGCCGGTTCTAAAATGAAAGAGAGGGGCCATGTACGACAGCAAAGGTCTAAGCATAGCTGAGTTCGAAAAAGTTACTATAATATATATATTTAATTTATAATATTATTTTATAATATTTTACCCAGGCCCCTTCAATAATATATGACCATAGCGCGACTTTCAGTACGAACGTAATAAAATAATGTAGTCAAGCAGATGCCGTAAGAGCTCTGTTGTTCATTCCGTTTATAAATAATGTATATGCGGCACTTCTTCACCGTTCGATGGCGGACCGAGGTCGATTGTGAAAGATCCTATCGAACGCAAAGGGAACACACTTACACAGAGCAGTATAAATACTCATGGTGATCGCGAACCTCGTCGATGAGGTTCGCGGTTCTCATTTAGAAAATTGACATAAAATCTCGCGCAAACATCTGAAATAAACGAAGAAGATCAAAGTGGAACAATCACATTCTGCATAAAATTGATTCTTATAATCTCTTCGAACTGCCCAAGTCGCCATATTGCTTTTTCGATTCGAAGATTGTTCACCTACTTTGTTAACATTAGGGGCAGTAAAAACATTTCTGAAAATCGTCCGGTAGTGCTCGTCTTCGTAAATAGACTGCAATTAGGTTCTTTTTGAAATTCGTCAAATTGCGGATTTTCCTAAAACACCGAGTCAAAATGGAGCCGTCTATACTGGCTGCAATGGAAATGGCAAAAGGAATGGTACCGTGGATTCGTATATATGTAGATTTTACGAATTTTTCCCGCGGAAAGATTGTTTCACGTGGAATAACCCATATTCGAGTGGCCATTTGGAAAAGGGTTTTCGATTAGCAACTTTCAGTGCAGCGTCATTTCCGATTCGCAGCGTCTATATCGCTGATGCAACACTTGTTCGCGAGGAGCTCTCTCAACCGCATCTGCAATTACGTTGACGCAACACCCAGAGACGCTCGGATTCACTTTCTCTCATCTTTTCAGCTCCCGTCGCATCTTTCGACAATTCTCGATGCAATCACCGTTAGAATGCATCCGCGAATCCTCCGCATTCGTGCCGAAACGTCCTCGGAACCTAATTAAACCCAACGCGACTTTTGCGTCACTTGCGATTTGAAAAATCTGTATCGCGTCATCACTTCGAATTTTGCAACGTGTTACCACTTATGATATAAGTCTTGCATATTCCATGGTGATCTCTTTAGAAACAATCTTGCGCTATTAAGGTAATGCAAATTCGCCATGTTGCCAGGCTCGACGAGAAACAAGTGACATTCCGTTAAGCGAGCCAAACAATTTACGATAATCAAATGTTTGCGTTCGTAGAAATAAACAACGTTTTAGAATCTTTTTCTAGGATAAACTTCACGAATCTGCCATTTTGAGGACTTCGGCATAAACCCAACTGTATTCCGTTCGTGAGGAAAGATACTGCTAGACTTGCAATCTGATGTACGAGATCAAGTTGTAAGTTATATTAGTTTAGAGTTTAGAGTCTGTTCTATCTAGTCTGGCTCTAAACAGCCGAAAATTGCCGGTAGCTAAAGTGTCGGTGGTCAGAATGACCGGAAGGGATGAAGATCGAAGATGCCGGACGGGGGTGCCGAATCGGAAGAACAAGATGGCGACCGGGACGGTTCAAAGGGACATCGAGAGGAGAAACAATGCTATGCAGAGTGCGACGCTCGGTCTTCTATGCAGCATTGGTATTCCGGAAAGCGCACACGCCTCTCATCGAGCAGCAACGAGGAAAGTTAGAGAACGTCGTCGTCGTGCCGTTGCATCGCTAACGTGACTCCTCGCCGCTCATGACTTCTCTTTCGTGAGTCCTCGTGATTCCTCGTGGCTCGTGATTCGCGATTCGGCCCTAAAGGTCGACGAGAAACGCGAGATCCACCGTCTTACGTAACCCCGCTTCTCTTTCGCCTCGATCGTCCTCTTCGCGCCGCCATAGGAATCCTCGGTGACCGACCATTACTCCGCGTCGACGCCATCTTGGTCAACGCTTAACCCATTTTCATCATTACGATTACACTGCGGATGGCTGCGCATAACGTTGTTTAGCAGAAATTAGGTGAAAGTGTATTTTTGTCTTTTAATCATTTCGGGACGTCGAAAATGGTAACAATATTAATTATGATATTAACTGATCGTGGGGACAAAGAGTTATAGAAACAATAGGAAAATTGACAAAATAAGAAAATAGATAGACAGAGAAGGAGAAGAGGGGAAGCAAAGACCAAAGAACTTGGGGACTTAGGGAATATGGGATTGCTAGTGGTGACTGTGATCCACTAACATGTTTACCACAGTGGTGGTGGTCATAGTCCTAAACAGTGGCGCACCCAGGATGCAATCCGGGGGGGGGGGCGAGTTGAACCCAGCCCTAGGTGTCCAGCCCCCTATCTGTCAGGGGCTATTCCGCGATTTTAATTTTGAAAGCTAAACATTTTTCCTTGGGGGGGGGGGGCTTGGCCCCCTGGGTGCGCCACTGGTCCTAAAATCCTCTACGCTCAACCTCCCGTGGTGGTCCCTGACACACTTCGGTGTGTGCTAATCGAGCGAGGGGTACTGTAAGGGAAGTACAGTATTTTATCAATAAAGTCCCCAACACGGGTCTGCCCAGGGACACTTATACGCCAGGTATACTATTCTTTGACTTTTGCCGAACGTAGGGAAGGACAGCCGAGCTGGAGAGGTGTAAACATAACTAATCCGATAACAAACTTCTTTATTTTTCATTATTTTTTTTATGGAACTTTCACCAACAACCGAGGCCTCTCGAGCTTCTTGGCCCCTTATGGGGGTACACCAGGGTACACCTCGCAGTAGTGGGGATAGTTCTGGGACACTTACCGGCCAGACATTTGGGACATTTATGGATAAAAAAATACTGTTGTCCCTGCGAGGCTGTACTGGCTGGGGCCTTCCTTGTTTATACTCGCCAGATGAGGGGAGGTAGTACAAATTGAGGGGAGAAAGTTACCCTCTCTCTCCCAGTACCAGATCAGTCTGGTCTGTTGGCGGAAGCGTGGGGGAATAGCGACTCTGCCCGTGCCAGATTGGCCCGCATCTAGGGGTGCGGGGGAACCGTACTGTTGGCGAATACGTGTTTCACTTCAAATTTGATACAGTCACCCCCATTTTCTACAATTGTCTCGCAACGTTTCACAGTTTCACAGAGGGCGTTTCAAAAAGGACGATGTAAAATTTAGTTTGCAAATTGACTGATCGTTCCCAAGCAGAGTGGCCTTAATTTCGCAGTACTGTATGTTTGTCGTTCATTAATAGTATAATGTCCGTTGCAAAACGTTCGATAAAGACGTGTTCAGACGATCTAACAAATGGTGGCTACAAGGTTGTTCCCAAACATTTCACAGTTTCCGTACAGCTGTTCGATCACCGGTCCTTTAATGACTGTCATCATCAATGAAAAGCATACAACTTCGACATAAACATCTTTGTATCGGTCCCGAATTTCGCCTCGGGGAACATCTTTCGGTGAAAGCGATCGCGTTCGTGTAATTGTAGTCGTTTCCCTTTGCGAAACGAAAATGGAGGACAACGCCGGGGCCAACGAAGAATCTTAAGACATGTCTGGACAGATTATAATAATCGCGACGTTACATAATTCCGTCGGCTTCCAGAAAAATGAAGAAATTACTGAGAAATTAATAAAACAAAAGTGCTTTATGTAACGGAGAGAAAAAAGAAGGTTTAGTAGAGACACCGGGGCGGTTATGCCACTACAAAAGCATCCTAAGGCTCGTTAACACCTTTACGACCAGTTATAAAGCCATTTACGGAACCGAACAAAATGGCCGAACCGGCATTAATAAAGCGATTAATCGAATTAAACGGTGACAACCAGAGGCGCCGAAACCGCGTTTGTGTTTAATGCACGCGAGTGCGACTACCACGCTTTCTTCGTGAGATAATATTATTTAACCCAGAATAATGCGGTGGATAATGCTTGCGTAACGATAGAGTTCACATACCGGTAATTCGCGACACGGCTGCGAACTGGCTGGTTCTTTTATTATATAAACCGGCGGGTTGCGTGGCCGAAGTGTTGCCACCGACGAGACGCCGCGTCGCGCCATGACAGTTGCACATAATTCGGCGTGGGCACCGAGCATTTTGCCTCAAAAATTCTTTCTCCTTTGCATTGCATTTATCTTGAAAGTTACTAAATTACATAGAAATTTTAAAACGAATAATTAGAAGACATCCTCAAAAGGCACCTTAATTTGAACTCTAGTAAAATTCCAAAAATGTCCATAGAAAAAGATTCCTTTAACCGGACCCAGCCAAAAAAAAGTGAAATTCACGGAACACGGGAAAATAAAAACAGAACAATTGGTGACCGGTTGGGGCCCTGGTTTTAAATCGGACTGTACTGATAGTATAACAAGCGGAAGAAATTTGATTAGCTTTCGCGGGTTACAGCGCGGGCCGTTATGTAAACCCGGGTGGCCGATTAGCATTCGCCCGGCGACCGATGTAAAATTTTAAAAACCGACAAGTGTATTGGGTTGTAACTCGTTGGTAATCTTTGGCAGAGTCCTCTGTACAGCCGATTGCTAATCGTAGTCGTCCTGAGAAATCCAAGCGGATCTACCTCGATCACGTACAGGCGATTTCAAAAACGGGACACGTTGTCGCGAGCATACTCACGCCCATGCGCACACCTACGTGATCGGGTTTTCTTTTCCGCGGCCTCGCGTACGCGGAAGAATTATTCCCAAAGGGCTCGCCGCTCTTCACATTATCCCGGAAAAGGTGTGTGCGCGCGCGAGCAAACGTGGCTGTTCACATTCCTGAACGGCCGAATAGTCGTACAGGATGACTGTGCCAAATATTTTCATGATTTGTCAGATTTTATTGCGTTTATTTGATTTGGACAATAGTTTCGTGATTTTTCTCGTGGATAGGACACTAAACCGTTTCGAAGAACATGTTTCGACAGCGTGGCGTTATTATATGTTCCAATAATGTGTTTTTTAAAAATATTTTATCAGATATATTTTTAGAAAGTTCCTTTTTATCGAATACAGTAGGAAACCATTTAAAACTTGAACCTTTTACCGCCACACAGTGGGCGAAAACCGGACAAAAATCGATTTTTAACTTTTGTTTAAATGTGAAATCAATTATTTCACGTCTTTAACAATACCCTAAAGTTTATGACAAACAAGTAAAATGAGTTAAAATTGATTCAGTATAAGTTGATATTTGTATTTAAGTATTGTCGTTAACGCTTATCTCCCTTTAATTTCATAATATTTTTCAAATTTCAAATAATTTTATAAAAAAATTTGCTTATATAGCTCTTTGTACATTGTATCGATAAAAAATGTTTAATATTTTTTTTATTTAATTAATCTTTTTTATTTTAAGTTTATTAATTGACCACCGTATTAACTCGATTTTGAATAAAAAAAGTAAGTTTCCGATGCAAAATTTAATAAGTTTGCCTGATTATGCCTGAACGAAACTAGGATAAATGTTATTCTTAAAGTATCCTTAAAGTTATGAAACAAACCCCGTTTGCCCATTTTTGCCTATTGAAAAGATATTAATAATATAATACTGTATGTATTTTCATGCAGGCACTTAAGTGTGAGTACCCAGAATCAAGAAAGGCTATTTATGTGAATCTGTTGTAAAAAAAATAGCTTGAATTAAGTTTATTTCATGTGTTAAAAACATTTTTTCACACGTCTTGTTGTAAACTCATTGTTTTAACTTTGCAAAAGGATACAAGTCGTATAGTCCGATGTTAAAACCAAGTTATATATATTATATAATTATTGTATTATAATATATATATATTATAATATTACTGTGATCCACTGTAATAGCTAGACTGCGGGTTTTATTAAAACGGTAAAAACATTAAGACGATTTAAGGACATCCATATGTTATTTGTAATTGATTACAATTGTTAAAGAGAGGAAGAAATTTTTATATGATTCCTACATCTTGTAAGTGACGAAGTAAATTTTTATTTTCCATAAAGATCCGCAGTCTAGTAATAGAACTGCATTATACTCTACTATTTCGCAACAATTCCAAAAGGCCCTAAAATACGATAAAGATAAGAAACATATGCAAAAGAAAAAGAGGAAAGAACCTCCTCAAACCAAGAACGATTCAAAAACCGCGCGACCAGATTACAATTGGCGAGCAATTTCTGTACAAGTAAAATCTCGCGAGAGGGCAGCACGCGTCCAGTAGCCAAAAGCTCTTCCACGAAACTCGAAAGTCCGTTCGACGAGGCGACGTTTTTTCGAATTTCGAAGGTTTAGGAGAAGCGCACGCGGCTTCTGAAAGAGCGAGTTTACTTATAGATTCGTGTCAGGGTATTTGAATACGGATGCTCGTTTGCAGACAAGCACGCTTGCTTCGCGAGCAAGCGAGGCAATCCTCGTCGACTCGCTTGCGCAACGACTCGAACTCGTTGCACTCAGTAAGAGCGGATGAACTTTTCCGTATCGGGAACGCTTATGAAATAATCTACAAGGAGGATCAACCGCCTAAAGGTTCACTCGCGTCTTTCACCGGGTTCGTCCGCTCAAAGAAAGAAGAGAAAGGATGTTGCGTTGCAGTCGTTATCCTTCAGGTATTATTTTCTTCTCTTCTATTGTTTCTCGATTATTTTCAAATGTTCTCGCGCCAATCAGGATTTTCGATTTTGTCCAAAATCGGTGAGCGTTTATCCGAACACAGATGAGTTAGTTCAGAACAGATGTAGGTTATGTTTGTTGCACGAACTAGGAGAACAGAATTGCGCAATTCGTGGCGTACTTAATCCTGAGAGTTGTTCGAACTGTGATTGATACATATGAAATTTCTTTGTAACCTGGTCGCTTGGAGATGGTTCCGTTGATTTCAGAAAGTTTCTGACACATGCTGATTATCTTTTGATATGATTGGGTAAGTTCTCAAAATGCTTCAGAAGTATTGAAACTTGAAAATTGAATAAATAAATATTGTAAACAAGAACATGTAATTCAAATTTTGAAGAAATTAGGGGAGATATTGGAGATTACGATTTCTCAAAGAATTGCCATCTTGTGTTACGCAATCTATGGCTGAGGCTGATCAAACCTCAATATTTCCTAAAAATCTGGTTCAAATTAATGACTGTTTTTGTCAAATCCTATAGTATATAATTCTCAAACTCCTATATTCTTCAAAGATCTATTGGAAATATGGGATAAATAAACTGAACCTCGTTTATAACTAATAAACTATCATTTATTTTTATGCTCAAGGAACGACGTCGTGACACAATGAATACCAGAAAGAAAGTAAACATGAAACAAAAGTAACTTATAAAGTAGTGTTCAATTGTAATAAACAAATTCATTTTTGTTTTATCGATTATACTATTTCAAATAAACCAACAAGATCATTCTCTAATGAGGATGCATTGGTCTCCAAACCAACCTAGTTAGCTCATAGGGCATTCTAACATCCCCTAAGAGTCCCCAGGACTTTCATACCATCTTTATCCCAGACATGTTCTACTCTGAAGTGCATAGGGGCTAGCTGTTGCCCCACAGGGCAAGTTACACCCTTGTCTGGCCCCAAACCAAAAATAGCAGACCCAAAATATCCAAATCCAAGTAAATTCTCGCATGCTGTAAGCTTATCCAAGCGGCCAAAAGGAACATGATGCTGTCGAAACGAAGCAACTCTGGCATTATCTCCGTTCTCTGCCCCCTCCCGTTACGAGGAGGCCCGTTTTCTTTTTCCCTGCATACGGGGCCCGATGAAGAAGGCACGATCGCACCTCCTCCATCGCGATGCGATCATGCGCCGCGGCCGCGAGAAAACGGTCGGGAAAAGGAAGGGGCAGCCAGGGAAGGGCGAAGCGAACAGCCAGCCGAGAGTTCATCGCTTATTATGTAAGCGATGTAAGTAACGTAAGCGACGCAAGAAGCGGGAGCTGAGAAGGTGCGGTAGAACCGCCGCGAATCCGGCGAATTGCTTATCGGCCTGACATTTTCTTCGTAAATACTAATAGGACGACACGGGTCTCGCGGCTCTGGTAATTTGATTTTCGTGCTCAGCCCCCCTCTCTCTCTCTCGATAGACTGGCACGTGACCCGAACTAGCCTCGAATTGTCAACGATGTTAGGTCTTCCCTGCTAACCCCAATTCTAATGACTGTTTCTAGGTAGTTAGACCGTTGGAATTATTGTTTTAATTAGCGATTGGTTATGTTGGCGCTGTTATAGTAACGGGTTTAATGTGGGGTTTACTACCCATGTTGTCGACGATGTTAGGTCTTCCCTGCTAACCCCAATTCTGATGACTGTCTACAGGTGGTTAGAATGCCGCGAGGATTTTTGTTTCAATTACTGATTGGCTATGGATATGGGATGGGAACTGGTGTGGGGAGACCTAAACCAGACTTAAATTTTGTAGACCAAAGTTTACCAGACTATCCAACCAAACGAACAGCCCCATTGTACAAAACCAACCGGTTAAACATTATTGTAAAACTATACTTTTCGCGATCCAAGGTGTCCTTCCAGTTTGTTTACATCCACCACCGACCAGTCGGCCCACTACAACAGCCGGTCGTGTCGCATCTCCCCACACCTTCCCTCATCGCAGTATCCGTGTCCCGTTTCGCTGCTGACTCCTTGAAGAAATAGGAGAGGCGGTTAAAAAAAGGAAGAAAGATCGCGGTCCACGGGAGGATCGTTTTTCGTATCCCCGGGACAAAGTCGACCACCGCGCTCCTCCTCTTTCGTGAGAAAATCTCGAAGGGGATGAAGCGCGAGCCAACGTGTAGCCCCGACCGAATACGCAACCTCTGCTTTATGATGGCAGGCATACAGGGTCCTGGTCGCGTTTCGAGCTGTGTCCCCGTGTGCATCGGGTCTTCCCCCACCTGGGGGCTAACTACCGGCACTCGTCTCTGGCCCCGCTCTCCTCATATCCGCACCGAGGAGCGACTTCTTTTGCTTCCTCGGCGCTTTCCCCGCTTCCATCCGGCTAGAGGGACCCTAGGCCGAGGGTGGGGGCGGCGGCGGGCGGTTGCAGGTAGTCCGAGGCGACCGAGTGCCTCTGAAAAGCACGCATCCTTACCCTCGCATGGTCATTGTACGTCGACCCCGTCATTGTGCCCGAGCGAATCAAAGGGAATTCGAGTGCGTTTTCCTTGGCGGACCCCGTTACATGACCGAGTGAGCTGCTCCGAAGAGTCGGTCAATACGATCAGCGGATGGGGATGAGGCGAGGGGGCTGAGGGGGGTTAAAAGGCAAAGAAGGACCTCGGAAAGATTCTTCACGGAACCGTGGGAGGAGTCGTGGGAAAATCGAGCCGGTAGCTTCGTAAGATGTTTTCGAAGCCGCTCCACGGGTCGCCTTACCGTTTGACACGCAAGAACCTCGGCCAGAGTCTCTTCACTCTCCGCTCGTTCACCCGCCCTCCCCCCCTCCTCCTTGTGTCTCAACGACTTTTTGTCGTTACCGTTACGCCCCGGCCACCTACGCCGGACCGCCTGTTAATTACCGGCGCGATTGCGGAAAGAGAATGAGATGGTAATCAGCGGCTCGTGATCTGCGAGGAAATTGGACTGTCGTCAGGCTGCGTCGGCCGCTGAGAAACGCAGGAAAATGTCGGGCTGTGTGATGGCTGCGCTACCTGGAACCAGTTTGCTCTTTATTGTTGACGATCGATCGATTGTTGGCTGACGGGGATGGTTTAATGATCCGAAGAGAAACATTCGAGAAGACGCTAATATTTCTGGTCATTTAACGTCACTGTAAATCTATATTTTAAAATGTTTATGTGATTTTTTACAATTCATAGAGCTTTTCAATCTAAAAATCGCGAAAATTTGGCAGCCAAAATTTTGATCTTAAAACAAATCTTGATCAGAAAAAATGCAAAATTCAATTTGTAATGCGCGCTTCCTGCGTGAACTTAAGGGAAGGAATTCATTGAGAATATGCAAATGAAATGTATCAAGTTATTTTTGCGAAAAATTGTGCAGCTGTAATTTTTCGTTAGAGATCAATTTTACGGGGCATTCGGAACAGGTTTCGCTTGTCCAACAGCCTAATTTCCATACGAACGCTTTATGCAAATGGCGTTCATTCATAGACGCGTGAGACACGGCTCGATTTTTCGGTCCGGGATTTCTAGATTTTGCAAAGAACGGAAACGTCGCGGATAAAACCTCTGGCTCGCCTCCCGATTGAAAGAATACGGTGAATCGCGGGGTCTCTGTGCCGCAATCACGGATGAAAGGAACTCGGATTCCTTGTTCTTCCAGTCGTACATTTCTACAGACTCTTATTTCGCCCGATCATTTTGTGTTAGCGATACTCTCTCTCTCTCTCTCGCCATCTTATTTTTACTACATGACTGCCACCTTTTTATTCGTATTTCAATTCTATATTTTATCTATCCGTGAATTTTACTTTTTGATGGTTTAATCTTACATTCTATCCTCTTGTGTTTTAATATTGCATTTCACTTTTTTGTATCACAATTTTATATTTTATTTTTTGTGCTTCAATTTTGTATTTTGCGATGTATCTCGATTGCATAATATCATTATCTGTGCTTCAATTTGTTGTTTCTCAAGTTTATATTTTATTTTTTTGTGCTTGCATGTTCTATTTTATTTTGTTGCACCTCTTAATTTTATATTTTATTTTTTGTGGTCCAATTTTATATTTTGTTTTGTTGTTCCTCATTTTGCATGATTCTATATAATTTTGTTTCATTTCGCGTTACTTTGTATTATTCTATACCATGTTGTATCACTTTGCAGTTATTTTGTATTATTTTATGCCAGTTTCCAGTATTTCGTATGATTTCGTATTTTTATATTATACCATTTCATCGTATTATTATCTTGTATCATTTTGTATGATTCTCCACCATTTTGCTCCACTCCATATTACTTTGTACTGCAGTTTCGAAAAGTTCAAAGAGTTACAGGTATACACTGGCTATCAGCAGTCATGTTGGGTTCCTTGACCGTTTATTTTGAATTTGTCGCGGGTTCGATGACCAACCACGGTGAACGACAGCCGGGACGAAAGTCTGCGTCTTTATAAGCATTCCTACGAGCATAAACACACGACTCGAATTCGCAATTTTTACATTTTCGACACCTCTCCCTGGCCGATCTTGCACTGAAGAACTCCTCGGGGTTCTGTGCCATCGCCACAATATTTGATGTCACTATAGTTCCTCGTTTACTTTCATATTTACGATGCATAAAATAGAAAATTGTAAAATATGAAAATATAAGGAATATACAATTTGCAATCTATACAAGACAGAATCTATTATATTCAAAACAAAATTATACTTGAAAAAAACATTTTTATTTTGAAGAGAAACATCTTGGGTCACAAAGTGCACCCAGAGTTTGCTGCTGAAACTCTATGTCTTCAACAATGGAGAAAACTAATAACATGAGCTGATCTTTGATTATACATATAAACTAGAGGGTTGTTGTTGCTCGCTCGCTTCGCGAGAGGGTTAGTGGTACGCATGGCTAGTAGGGCCTACAGATATTAATGTTTTTGATTTGTGTGGTCTCTCTCTCTCTCCAAAATTGTTAACATTCGTGATGACGAGCCATAACAATGTTCCGACGCTGACATGTGACACTGATGTATGTAGATACGGGGCGTAATCAATTTAGCATTCTGTAAAGTATACGTTGACAATGAAAGTAATGCAAAGCGGGACAGGGAGAGGAAAGGGGGAGGAGGCATGAGGGAGAATCGAAGGATACCGAGCTCAGTGAAATGTAAGGAAGATGCGGTTGTGGGCCAGGTCTAAGATGTCCCGACACGCCCACGGAATCTCGCAGCCGATCCTGTTTTAGGATAAGGCGGATTATCAACACCACTGCGTCTCTCAGATGCAGGTGTACCCACCGAGCGGCGCCTTTGCTTTGAATCCCGTCTTTCCAGCTTCTCCTTTGAATTCTCTCCCTCTCTGTCCCTTTTTCTTTCTCTGTTTTCTATGGGCCGGCCGATTGCCCAAAACGAATTTGACGCAACGTCATACTTTTGTTTCTCCTTGAATCACCCTGATTCGAGGATTCTCCGTATCCTAATTGCTCGGTGAACGAATTTGCATTAAGAAACATAACATCTAATCAATTTTCTAGCGGTGAAGTGAACAAACAGTCCGGTCTTTTTGGACACTAGCTTTTGCCCGCGGCTTCACTCGCACAGGAAACTGTTTAATGCCCTCGCAAATTGATATTGTTTCTCCATAAAACCTTTTAACCCCCCATTCACCCCTATAGAGTTTTAATTTTATGTCATGTCGCCATCTTAGATTTCAAAATCCCTTTTCACCCCCTTAGGGGTTGAATTTTTTAAAACGCCGAAATAGGTGTTTGATTAATTATATCAAAGAGCATTAAGACCAAGTTTCAAGCAAATCCGACCACAAATAAAATATTCCTCATACAAACGTTGCAACCCCTTTTCACCCCCTTAGAGGTTGCATTTCGAAATATCCTTTCTTATTCTTTGTATAGATCACACAAAGGAAACTTCTCTGCAAAATTTCAGCGTTCTAGGTCCAAGGGTTTAGCCTGGGCGTTGATTAGTGAGTGAGTCAGGACTTTCTTTATAGAAGATAGATTTGGGTCAGCTTAGTTTGCAATGTGATGGATTTTGGTAATTGTGAAATAATTTGTTTGCGGTAATTTTTGTCATAAATAGTTTAGTAATCAAACTATCGTACGTGTATGCATTTGAACCGGACATCCTGTGTGGATGTCGCCGTAAGCCGTCCTTCATTGCACAGCAACCCCTTCGCGTCACATCGATTCGATCGAAACAACGACAATTGCAACAAAAATGACATCTCAAGGACAAAAACGCTGCGTAAACAGCGCCACAAGTCGCCTTTCATTTTCCGGGTGTCCAGGCGAAATGATGATAATTACTTGGATTCCGTGGATGTCGACGGATTCTTCAGCAGCGGAAGAAGTCGCTGGGCGAGAGCTTGGTGGTTTTGCGGGTAGGGCATGACTCAAAAGTGTAGGCACGCGGTTCGAAAAATAACTATTTCAAGAGTTAGTGATACTATCATTTGATTAGCAATTATCAGAATTATTAATTGATTATCAAGAAAAGTACTGTCTGTATTACTAGTGGAACTAAGTGTACTGTATTACTAGTGGAACTAACACACCAACAATCTACATTGACAATATTATTGAACGTCTAGGGGCCGCTTAACTGTGATTTATAGGATAGGTCTAACCTAAACGCTGGTCTAAATTCGGATAGCCTGTAAGGTGGCAGCGATTTAATCTGAACAATTGCAACAAAAATGTCTGCCGAATAACATCCCGAGGACAAAAACGCTGAGTAAATATCGCCACGAGTCACCTTCCATTTTCCGGGTATCCAGGCGAAATGAGGATAATTATTAGGATTCCGCGGATGTCGACGGATTCTCCAACAGCGGAAGAAGTCGCTGGGCGAGGCCCGGGTGTTTTTGCGGCTAGGGCATGATTCAAAAAGTACAGGCGCGCACGGTTCGCTATACATATAAGGCAGCCTATCGGGATGCCAGCTTCCGGTCGACTCGAGGTTTTTCTCGGACAGTCTCTCGCGATACTTACGGCCAGTGGCAGGTACCTATATTCGAGAGACCTCCGTGCGCACTCGAGCATGTAATGACCACCGTCTCATCCCAAGACAGGAAGAGGAACAGGTTTTCCATTTTTCACCGGCTTATCGTCCCACCTTAACCTCGAGCTCGTCGATTCTCCGGATGTCGGGAGTATGATAAAAAAAAAGGATGGAGAGAGGGGAGAGATGGACGGACTAGAATTCGAGGGATCAACTGAAAAATACACAGGAAGGAGATCGAGGAATGCGCTCCCTCCGATGTACTCGAGATATACAATTAATTTTCTCTTTTTCGTTTCTTTCTTTCGTACTTTCTTGTCGTCTTGTTTCGCCGAAGAGGGACGCAATGGATATGTACGTTTACACCTACATTTACGTCAATTAGCGTAGCTGTTGGAGGCTATGATTCTTTTTACCACGCTTATATTAGCTTGCCGTGTCCATGTTGTCGTTGTTGTATGCGTCAAATCTTGTAATCGAATTTTAAACCACTTCCCGACGAGCTAGAGACTTGAAACGTAGAACATAGCTCAGAACTGGATGACAATGCAATATTAAAAAATAAATTAAAAAAAAAACTATACGTCTGGGAAAAAAAGAAAATTTTAATATTAACCGTTACACCTCGTCGGGGCGACGCTTGGTAGTACGTGATCGCGTTCAGCGATCCCCACTCCGCGCGTCAGCGCTCCCTACTCCACTACGCGTTCCCATTCCGACTCATCCCCACTCCATTGACCCACTTCGCACCGAAGGAGCTCGGTGTGGTTGTGATGTTCCGTTGATTTCGGACAATTTCTGACTCCATCAAGAGACGTCTCTCGGTTTAAATTTATATTAAATTTTCGGGAGAACCAGGACAAAAATTATTTTTTCCTTTTTAGTGCATTTCAATATAAGCGTGGTTTTGAAGAAGTTTCTTTTTTATATATATTTTTATTCGTATTAGGCGCCGTTTGTTGGACTGTTCTGTGAAAGGTTGGGGACCCTGATGATGCATAAAGCAGCTATAGCTTTGAAGCAGATGGACTAATTTTTCAAAATAATTCAAATCATTGTTAAATGCTTTCAGCGCAACGGTTCGATCGTTTATTACGAATTATAAAGCATGAACAATATTCCTTATATTCAATCATTCAATAGTTTTTGAAAATTATTATAACATATTTACTTTGCAGACGCGATTCAAATAAATCTTGACAAGGATCCGAAATGGTATCGAAAGGTTGATTTTGTTTGACAATTAGCAAAATTGCTTTACA
Source organism: Lasioglossum baleicum (assembly GCF_051020765.1). Classification (NCBI taxonomy): domain Eukaryota; kingdom Metazoa; phylum Arthropoda; class Insecta; order Hymenoptera; family Halictidae; genus Lasioglossum; species Lasioglossum baleicum. The sequence continues at coordinate 7,388,553 of NC_134946.1, read as the reverse complement.
ATTCGTAATAAACGATCGAACCGTTGCGCCGAAAGCATTTAACAATTTATTAACAGCAATACGATCGATAGAAGAAACATATTTATAATTCAAATCGTTCTAAATAATTTGAAGATTTCTAAAATTCACATTCTAACCAGTTTTGTTCTTTTCAGCGCAGCAATGCTTAACAGTGGGAATTGGGGAGGCCATTTTTATTCGCGGTGAATTCAGTACGAGCATTATACATAAGCAGTGTTCAAAGGTCAGTACAAATAGTTTGGCATTTCGGCGATAAGCGCACTGTTTAAAAAAATTGTTCACTTGTGTCTTATAACAAGGGACAATCGCGTAGATAGAAAATGTGTGTAAGCCAGCCACCACGAAACAAATAAAACAACAACAAGAAATATCGATGGCGTGCAAATTATGCTAACAGAGTATCAATTACGCTATCGATAGGATACACTTATGCTCAACTTCCAGAATAATAAATAACGAATTGTGAATCAAATGCGCGTATACATTTTTTCGGCGAAAGAGGTGAGTGGGGTGTAGAGCGGAGAGGCGGAGAGGCGGTGAGGCGGAGAGGTGGTGGAGAGGAGAGGCGAGGCGTGCATAGTCGTAGACGAAAATAAAGAAGGCGAGTTAAGGGAATTCCAACGAGTTCCTTCCTGGTAGCCGCGAGCTTCCCCTCGGCCTCGGTTTCTTCCTGTAAGGAGGCCTTCGGAAGGGGAGGGGAACTGGCCTCGTGGGCGACTCTCGCGTTCCTAAACTGCATTCCAACCTGCGTTGCCACGTCTCGTCGCAAGCACGCGGAATACACGCACAAAACCGTACGCACACGGGCTCAGGCGCGCCCGAATCCAACCACCGACACGTGTGCACCCGAACAGGGCCCTATGGGATGGGGGTCGCGTCCACGGAATCAACTCCTCGTAAATATTCTGGTAAACACCTATACCGGCATACCTTTCTTCTCTCTCCCCATTAGAATCCCTTTGCCTTCCGTCACTCGTCGATCGTTTTATCAATCGGACGCATACGCGATACGAGTTCGACCACTTTTATTTACTATGCGTTGCGAAGACAACATTGACGGTTAACAAACATTTTGTGAAACTGTGGAACATCGCACGGGGAGCAACAAATTTTTTTGATCAATCGCGTTAATATCATTCTGAAGGGCTATCTTTCCTGTGTAAATTGTGTGGTTGTTGAATATTGTGCGATTTTTTTTATTCGAGTTATTCAACATTGAAGTAAATATCGGCTTTTTAACTTTATCTGGCTCCGGAAAGCGAAAAATTTATCGTAGAATCTTGTGCAAAAATGCAGTAGAAAGAGCATTTCTTTCTCTTCAAGGCACTCCTTTTGTTTTTTCAATTTCATCAACATTTCAATATATCAGGTGTTTCTGAAAATATGCTTAAAAAATGCACAATTTCCAATTTTCCTTTAACTCGCTGAATCTCGTCGAGAAATGATCGTAATACCATGATCCGAACGTTAGATTGAAGCAGAGATTCTGCCGATTCGATTGAGTACTCCATGAACTCGCTGCGACAATTTTTTACCTATGGCAGCTGTGTTTGAAGTTAGTGCTTCGCAGAAATTAGCGCGCCACGTATAACGGCTGCCCGTCATCTCTGAATATTTGGATCAAATTCGATTCAAAGTCAAAGAACTTTCGATAGAAATGAGGTAGAGCGATGAAATTTTATTTAAATTAAAGCTGAAACTTTGCAGAATATCAGAAAAATAGGGAGATTATGGAACGAACGTTTTCTAACGTTGAGCAAATTCGTTAAACATGTAGAATTTCAAGAAAATGTGGTTTCTCCAGTACCACGCGCGGAAAATAATTTATGGTATATCGAAATGTTAATGAAATTGAAAAAACTAAAAGGAGTGCCTTGAAAAGAAAGAAACGCTCTTTCTATTGATTTTTTGCACAAGGTTCTACGATAATTTTTTCGCTTTCTGAAGCCAGTTAAAGTTAGAAAGCCCATATTTACTTCAATGTTGAATAACTCGAATAAAAAAAATCGCACAATATTCAGCAACCACACAATTTACACAGGAAAGATAGCCCTTCCAAATGATATTAACGCGATTTATCAAAAAAATTTGTTGCTCCCCGTGTGATGTTTCAAAGTTGCACAAAATTTTGTTAACCGTCATTGTTGTCCTCATCTCGCTATAACTTTGTAAAAAACCAACATAGCAACAATTTGAAAATAACAGAGCATCTGACACTAGAGGTTTCAGGCTTTCAAACCATTGTTTAACGATATCGATACGGCAATTTTTGACGGAGTTATGATCACGTAAAGTGGGAGCAATTTTTCGGGTTCGCACAAGTGATCCCTTAATTCTTTTGAGGAGTGTATATCAGGAAGAATCAACAATTTTTTTTATCGTGATTTGACCAGTATACGGTAAAAGAATATTCTCTTTTTCATTAAAAAAATATAACAATTGGTAATATTGTTTGAGATTTAGAATTTGCTTAAATGAAGCCTGGGGGACATCTATGTACTTTTTTTATAACGATCCTTTTGACCAATCAATGTTGCCTTATAAGAATGGCAACGACTACATTTATTTCGAATGTTCGTGGTTTTCAAGGTACTTGGACAAGGAAATTTATTCCATTATTCTTCACAAATTAATTTTTACAAAGTTATGATAAATTCATCTTTATAGCGTTAAAAGGAAATCGTGAGGTTGCCAATGTTTGAATCAACGAATAAAAATCGTTTGGATTAACAAGAAAATTGTTAGAATAATTGAATTAGCTGTCAGACTTGACCACAATAACGACATCAGGGAGCGACCGGAGGGATGTTTGCGCGGACGTCCCATTCCTCGTGTCCGATACCGTGTTTCCACTGGAAAGAACCACGAGGACAATCGCGTCTCCCGAAGACTCGCGTCGAGTCGAAGTCAACGCGAAAATAACGGAGCCTGATACCGACGATGAGAAAGGAGAAGGAGGAGGTCACGGCTACCTGGAAGGAACGTCGATGGAATGTTTCTCTTTCATTATTTTCGTTCGCGTGTTCTTCCGACCGAACAGCAGCTTTTACAATTTTTACAAAAGGCCCTCATCTCTCGCTTAACAATTCTTATCGAACAAAAAACACGCGAAGACAACGTGCAATAAATACCATATAACCCTCTTCATCGTTACAGTTGGTGTCCCAAGTGACCCAGTTTATTTATATTGTTTAATAAACAAATTATGTTAAATCATCCTTTGCAACGCCCGTTGGCAAAACACGAGTAAATGGTGCATTGTATTGGAGATGTTTCAGCCGAGTTCAACTCTGACAAATTTTTTCTCGATAAAATTGAAATATTTTTTTGGAAAAATCGTTTGGTGCATGTTAAACTATATACTTTTATTCGTATATGTTCACTAGATTTCATCAAGGCATTGACAGAATTAAAGCGTGAACAGCAATTTAAATGACGTGAGACTAGTTCGGGTAAGAGAGATCCTACGGAATTTCGTGACTCAAGACTCAATTGTTCGCCGGCAAGCTATTCGGCGTGAGTCAAATAGGAAATCATGTACAATTTAGAGTTAACTCTTACTGAAACACTGGCCAGATTCGACAATGTTTTCTTGAAAATTCAAATGTTTATCAAAAAACGCTCAGCTACATTTCAAACTGGGTACTTTCCTCTGTATATCGATTTAATCTCATCGAAGTATCGATACGGTTCGCCAAGCTACAGAAATTTAAGTGAGCCGAGGGGATCGGTTCGGATAACAGAGGTTTTAGCCAATCAAGAAAATTGAACCCTTTACGCTGCGAATTATTTTGTAATTTTGAAATTTACTTCAAAGGACAGTTCCTTGACTGCTACTTACTTTAAACAATTTTGTTTACTAATCTCTCAAACTTCGTTGTAATTTATATTTGCGAAACCTATATTTGTTTTAACTAAAAAATAAGACGAATAAATAAGGGAAGAAGCAAGCACATATAAGAACCCATTTTATTCACATTTTTCTTTCTGTGATGTCGAGTCACACTCGACAAAGGAGTGCAAAGGGTTAATGTGAGTTAAGCAAGAAGAGCTGTATAATCAAGCTAGTACTCCTGAAACGATGGTCTGGGAAGAAGCTTCGCCATTGACAACGTTTTCTTGAAAAACAATAAGGTTCATGAAAAAATTCTTGGGTGCATCCGAAACTTCATGCACTCCTCTGTACGCCCATTAAATTTCATTGAAGTATCACCGAAGCTAACAAAGATACAGTGATCTAACAATAAGTGGTGGAAGTGGATCGGTTCGGATAGCAGAGGTCCCAGAGAGCGAGAACCAGTAGAATTGATCGGCCGCAGACGGGCGATTCGGCGCGAGTCGAGGAGGAAATGTTGCTCGCGGAGAGTCGGTCCGCAGTAGAAAGCGCGAGGTCGGCGGGTATCGCTGGTGGATGACGTAATCGGACAAGAGGTCTCTTAATTGGCTCGGCGTCTAGCGCGTTAGGATCAATTGTCGACGTAATGCGAGGCAGAACGGCGCGGAATAACGCGGCGTGACGAGGCTCGCTCGCGCGCGCGAGCGACCGACGCCGACGCAGCTTCCCACACTGCTGTGCGTCTCGAACGGCGCCTTCGATGCGGCTTCCGATGTAACAGGTACTTCGCGATCTGTCTTGTTCCCTACATATGTACACGCTGCTCCTCGAGTTGCCGTGCAACACGATCGGCGCACGCCGCCCACACTCGCGTTTGTGTCTCACGAATTTCTTTCCGCGCTCACATATGTCCGCCTTCGGTTTCCTAATCTCTCGCTCAGCTAGATAGTCGCTAAAACGCGCTCAGAAGTGGCTTCCGTCGTGGTTTTTAATGTTTTTTTGAACTCTTATACTCGGTGTGGCTGTAGACGTCTTCTGAGCAGCGCTTTCTTGGCCGTACTGATGCCAAGGGCCACGACGCCCCGCCCATTTACTACACTGTACATAGGGAGAGCAAGATAAAAAGAATTTTGTGCTTACCGTGGGTGCAGAGTGCCTCGGGACAACACTGTCCCAGGCCTACAGGTGTCGCGGGCCATTAAACCACGCCCACTTGAGGCACTGTATACAGAGAAAACGAGATGTACAATCATCTGCTGAAATTCTGATCAGATACAAATTATTTTAGATCACGTTAAATTGAGTATGAGACTAGTGGCCTGCGAGCGACTCCCTTGGCTCCGTTGGAGGGCAACGCGAAGCCACGCCTCCTTTCAAGGCACTCCGCCTTCTGCTCTCTAGGGAGAGCAAGATAAAAAGAATTTTGTGCTTACCGTGAAAACACTGACCCAGGCTTACAGGTGTCGCGGGCCAGTAAACCATGCCCACTAAACCACGCCCACTTGAGGCACTGTATACAGAGAAAACGAGATGTACAATCATCTGCTGAAATTCTGATTAGATACAAATTATTTTAGATCACGTTAAATTGAGTATGAGACTAGTGGCCTGCGAGCGACTCCCTTGACTCCGTTGGAGGGCAACGCGAAGCCACGCCTCCTTTCAAGGCACTCCGCCTTCTGCTCTCTAGGGAGAGCAAGATAAAAAGAATTTTGTGCTTACCGTGAAAACACTGTCCCAGGCCTACAGGTGTCGCGGGCCAGTAAACCATGCCCACTAAACCACGCCCACTTGAGGCACTGTATACAGAGAAAACGAGATGTACAATCATCTGCTGGAATTCTGATTAGATACAAATTTTTTTAGATCACGTTAAATTGAGTATGAGACTGTAGTGGCCTGCGAGCGACTCCCTTGGCTCCATTCGAGGGCAACGAAGCCACGCCTCCTTTCAAGGCACTTTGTACAGAGAAAGAACAAGATAAATAGTTATCTCTCCTATCTTTTACAAAACTTTACTTGACATTCTACAGCGTCTAAATCGTTTGAAAGTAGGCGTGGCCTAAATTGCTCCTTTGAGAAAGAAAACGGAGAAACTTGTTCAAGAAATATTAGTAAAATAAAGATGAAATGCATATACACACGATATAGTGATAATGATTTTTCAGTGATCGGAATGCCTAATTTTTGAAACATGTACGTTTCCTCGTCCGAACTGAAAGAAATGTTTCCGGCATCTCGACGGACAAAGCGTGTTCTCCGCGTGACTAACCGTTCACGTTGGCAAAGAGAACGGGAGAGGGAAAAGGACGAACGGAAAAGGAGCTAATAAGAAATGCATCGGAAACTTGAATCACTGTTCGATCGAGCAGGAAAACTTGTTCTCGCTACGAGACCGGGGACACGGCTCGCTAGGAAATCGTTTCGTCACCAATCCATAGCTCAGCTGCGTTCGTTTAAAACCCAACGATTTCTTTTAACAATGACGTACACAACGTTTGATTATTCTACAATTTTTTCAACGGTGATCTCTCTATTTATAATTAAATGTTCATCGTAACCGAAAAAAATCATTACAAAGTTTATAATCCTGTTATCGATAAATTTTTATTGAACATTTCTGAGCATCAAAAACTTAATGTAAAATGTCAAATACAAGTTAAGTAAACGTGTCGAGCTTGAATATAAAATTTGCACAAATTTCTTTATTGAAATTGAACATTTCGTATTCTTTAAAGTGATCACGTGCCATAGGGCCCGCTCTAGGAGGGAGCAACCCGGACATTTGTCCGGGGCGCGAAAATTTAGGGGCGCCATTTTGGCTGTAAATGTGAGAAAAATATTGATGTGTTAAATACCCAATTAATAGAAAATTTGGTTTTATTAAAATTTAAATAAAATGATTTGATTTTATTGAAGATAAAAAATATCTACTTTTATTTTAAAAATATATGTATATATATATATTCTTAAGGGGCGGCAATTTGTCTTTTTGTCCGGGGCAACGTAACCGCTAGAGCGGGCACTGCGTGCCAAATGTTTTTTTTATGAAATTAATACCATCCAAACATTTTTTTACCGGTGGAATCCCTTTTATTCAGTACAGTAATTCGGTTAAGAGATTAATCAAATTGATGGAATTGATGAACTTAATAAAACTGATAACAATGATGGAATTGGCGAACTTCGCGGTACTGATAATATTGATGGGAATGGCGGGTTCGATAAAATTGATGAAATTGCGGACATTTATAGAATTGATTATAAAAATGGTTAAAATGGATGGAATTGGTGCAATCGAGGTAATTAATGGGATTGATAGGATTGATGAAAATGAAAGAACTGATAAAATGAACACAAATGATAAAACTAATGTACTTGAAGATTGACAAAAATGTAATTTATAAGATTAAAAAAATTAGTGAAATTTTCAGATTGGTAGAATTGATGGTATCAATGGAATTGGTGGAGTCGTTGGAATTGATAAAATTGAATCGATAGAGTGCAACTGATGGGATTGATGATCATCCATGTGAGTAAATAAAATTTCGAAGGTTTCGCAAATTGATGAAATTTTTGAAATCTTTGGTGTGAAAATTCGTGTGAAGACTACATAGGTGTCTAATATTATCCGACTGAATCGTTGGCTCGCATAGTTCCGGGTAGTAGAGGCCATTGAGTCTCTGAGTACCTAAAAGGCTCGTAATACGATGGCAGACGAGGAGCTAATGCGCCGAGTCGAACGAACTTCCGGGTCTTCGGCGACCCTCGTTTGTCTCGGAAGCCAAAGAAGTTGCAAGGAGCCGTTACGTACTCGTACTGGCATCAAGGCATTAAGGTATCAAGGCATTCGAGCCTCTCGATTGCTGCACCTCTACGATCGTCGGAAAAATAACTCTATCCGCCTTGTGTATCCCCTTTGCACTATTTACCTCTCCCTCTGTCTATTTACTTCTATTTACTTTAACCTTCTAGTTACCGTCTAGTCCAAGTGTAACACACCCTTGAAAACACTGCTTATGTTTTACTCGAGAATTTTCTCTTTGCCAAACAGGTATAAAATGTGCAGGTTGTTGCAAAATGTTGTTTTCTAAGGTTTCATCTAAATGCATGATGGTGCACCAGCCAAGTTTTCGCACTATGTACCTCCGTTTACACAGTGATTATTTACCATTTCTAATCTTAATTTACTTCTAAACATTACTAGGCTGCAAGAAGTTTCACTTCTGCCGCGCGTGGTTTTCCACGTGTATGTTTTTTTTACTTACCTGACACCTGTCAAAATTTTTCAGGTCAGTTTTGAACAAGGGTTTGGACAATTGTTTATAAATCTATTGTTTATAAATATATTGTTTATAAGAGGTTGATTCTATGTTATGCAATTGCAAATGTTCACAAATTAACTCTGGTTAATTAGTTATTAACAATTGTTGCGCGCGCTGATTGTTTCGGTTATCCCATAATGCGTAAGACAAGGAGAGTTGAACTGTGCGACAAGGACAGACATACATAACATACTACTTCTCCAAAATTTGTTAATAACTAACAATTTAAGCATCAAACCTGCATAAAACTAAAAGTGGAATGTAGTCACAAGGCTTCATTTTACATTCTACAGTCTTAAAAGTTCACCAATGAAGTCTTTAAAGTTAGTAAATTAATTATGAAAATGTTACTTGTCAAACTATTCGGGGTTATTCGCGAAATTTCGTCACTTCCGTAACGCTCGACCGCGTCACTTCCGTAACAATCCTGCGTCACTTCCGTTACACTAGAAAATTGTAGCCCCCTGAGCAAAGAAGTTTTACTTAAAAAATCGTAAAAATTTTGTCGATAAAGGGTGCTAAATTTGTTCCTTGGAATAGGTATATTCAGGATCAACAGCGCTACGGAGGACTTCACAAAAACTGTAGGACTCGATAAAAAAAATGAGTGTCCAGACTCGAATGACGTTTAGTTTCCGCCGAGAGCTATGGCAGATTATTGAAAATTGATCAGAGCCTCGAACAATTCCCGCGTGTATCCCAGGACCAAGTAGAATATCGAGTTCCACGTGTTCTCTGATTGCTTCGACCTCCGAGAAGATTCTCACGGACTCGTCTTGGAAGGGTACACGATTTCGAGACTGCCGATCGAACTTTTGTCTTCTCCGCTTTTTTTTCTGCTTCCGGTGGTAATTGTCCCCACCATGTGTGCCCCGATCTCTCTCTCTCTTTCCTCACCCCTCTCTTTACCCCCGTTGAAAGAAGTACGAGAGAGAAGAAGAGGAGAGAACCCCTGCGTCCACCGAATACGACGCTGTTCGAGCACCGACTACGGCACTGAAAGCGTCGAGTAATCGATAATAAGTTAATGGGCAGGTTTGCCCTGCTCGGCTGGTCAGTTGCTCACGAGCGAGGCATTCGATCGAGCCGATGACAACTTCCGGCGGTGGTAACGAGCGGTCGACACGCGATCGCGATTGCGATGCTGGAGTCCCGCGAGGATTGCTCTCGGTTCCATCGATGCGGCCACTTCTGCAAATGTCCCGAGGCTTTCCCATCGACTTAGACCTTTATTTATGTACTCACCACCTTCCAGTTCAATTTTCATTCCCGTACGTTGCGCACGCTGCTACTTTTATCGGACATGCGTCGGGGGATGTTTCACCCTTATTGTTAATGTCACGAGTGCTTCCCGGAATTATTATCGGGACACGCGAATCTGCTGGAAATTTGACCGACAGGGGATCTCAATGTACACACTTTGCACTGCATTTAAGAATTTTCTCATTGCAAAATATACCTAATTGACGAAACTGTACATTGTTGTTCTCTAAATAGGAGCTTCGTTGTTCCAGTGGACTTTGCGAATTATTTTCTACACGCTTGATAGTCATAAAAATATTATTGGATTGGAGTATTGGACTTTATTTACGAACTTTTCATTGCAAAATATACCTAATTGACGAAACTGTACATTGTTGTTCTCTAAGTAAGGGCTTCGTTGTTCCAGTGGATTTTCCGAATTAGGATGTTATAGGAATAAGGATGTTATTGTTGTAGGTTTCAAGTGGATTTTGCGAATCATTTTCTGCACACGCAAAAATCATGAAAATTTGATTGACAGAGGTTTTTTATACACGGCCATCGGACGGAGTTTGAGAGGTTTTCCGTTGCGAAATATGCACAAGTAGCGCAGCGCCAGAGATAATTAGTAGATGACTAGAAATGTCGTGTTAATTTCATTGTGGTTCTCTTTCGAGCGAATGCGGAAAGATTAGCTGGCGATTAATCATCTCGTGTGAAAAATCATGTTTCCCGTTTCCTTGAGGTTCCTCCTCGTCAGGCTGGCTGATTTTCTCGGCGTTTCTCATAGGGCTTCAGCTGCTGGTTGGTTCGAGAATCTCGTCGCTCCATATCACCGAAAGCAGTTAGTCGACAACGGCACCAAGTGCCGCTCGTCGAGACGGTCAAGAAAGAAGAAGAAAACAGTGAAGGAAGAGGAGGACGTTCCGTTATCGTTCTCCTCCACATAACCGTACCTCCGATAGAGGGCGCGATCCCAGATCACCTCTTATCCCGAGGAAGGTCAGATCATCTACTACACTTCTTTCTACCTTGCTCCTCCATCTTACTTCTCTCCTATCTCGCGTAATAGCCGCGGCAAACCAACGAAAAGATTCGCAAATACCGTCTAACGTGTATACATCGACACCCCCATTAATCAAATTTTTACGAATTTTTCGTGTCCCAAAAAGATTGTGTTCCTTCCATTTCCCTGTACAACTTTTCGTTGACTCGACTAAAACTGTCCTTCATGCGTGTATCACAACTAGAACTGCTACTGTATTTGATTAATTTGATCATTTTCGTGGTCGGTGGACATTTAGAAGTCGATATCAATTGAAAAAAATATCGAAATTAGAAAGTTGATTTTTTCGCAAAATGTCGCGTGCTTCTTCAATCGAGCCCACTGTGCGCCGTAGCGTTGTCAATTATGCACATTCTGCGACGATAAAATTCTCAAGTACCATTGTGTGCACATCGATTCCGCCGACAATAAAACATTTTTGCTCGTACCTCCCAACAATATTTTATTGTCATTTCCAGCAGAATCGAAGCTGTACCATTTGATTTTTAATCGTAATCACGTTTGTCCAAGTCGTTCCGAGCATCTTCTAGTTCTCTGCACTCGTCGTTAGCCTTTCGTTCCGATCGAGATGAGAGGTTTATCCACTTATCTATCAATCAGCGTGCTTTCGTGCTGCGAGACGAGGAAGAGGAAGAAAATGAATGCGGAACAGAGAGGGAAAACCATAGACAGAGAGAGAGAGACGTCCGATCACTGACACGCCCTCCTCGTTTCTCACGAAGGAAAAGGGCGAGGCTCTTCCTCGATCGAGCCCACCTCGTTTTCGATAATCATCGAGATCCTCCTTAAAACGATTCGATCGTTTATTAGGCTGTATCTTTCTCAAACGACAACGGAGCGCCACCAATCCTGGCGCAATTGCGCGCTCTGCACCACCGGAAACATTCTTTTCGAAGTTATTTTTGACTGGCACCGCGATCAATATCGCGGGACAACCGACTTAGAAAGTAGGTTAATACTTAATCGCGTTTAATTGTCCGGCTCTCGACACTTGTCCGCCCACAATTAACTGGGGTTACCTTCGGGCCTCCCTTTGACCCTTCACAAACGAATTCTGCTCCCTTCGATGCAGCCAAGACGTTGCGCTCATGAGTTATACTACCGTTTTAGAATATCTCATTGTTTTCTTAAACGGTGTCTAAGAGATTTATTAATAGACTTTGTGCATTTATGACGAGGATACACATGAGTGGTTGCAATTTAAAACAGAAAAAACTATTAGAAGGATTCATTAAAGTTTAAAATTTCAAAATTAATTTTTTCTCCAATTTATTAAACATAGTCAGAAAGAGAATACATTTTTATTTTACTCCAGTTTGTCGCAATTCAGGTAGAATATTTTTATTTCGCATAAAGACCCGCCGTCTATTTTTTTAAACATTAAAACCATTTCATTTTCCTAGTTACAATTCATTAAAAAATCATTTTCACATCTATATTTTTCATATTATGTACATTTACGTATAATTACGCTATCGAATTGCCTTGTAGCGTATTTTTAACCATTCGGTATTATTTTGCCCGACTCCGAGCTAGCGAAAACGTTTTAAACCTGTTTGAAGTTCTACAACCGGAAGTCGCAGGAATTCTACACCGATGGAATAATGGTAGCGAGTGCAAGATGGCAGAAGATCATCTTCGTCTATCATCATTTATCATCATTGAAAATGTAGCTCCCGTTGCATGCTCGAAAAATAGTTTCCTACTTCGACGGCGAAGCTAAAGTTCTTTACACATGTTTATCGATCTTCAGAGAATGTACAAACTATATTTTTCTGTATAAACATTAATCCAACAAAATCTTGTTAACTTTTGTTAGCAATGATTCTTCGAATTTTCATCATGAAAACGAAATGTACAATTCATACAATAATTAAATTGTTTATATTACTCTTAGATAACCACCATATTTCTCAGTACCGAGTCAAATTAAATTGAAAATTAATTAATTGCGAATTAGTGAAATAGCACAATTGATTTACGGTGTAATTTCTAATGGAACAACAAGGTTTGAGACGCAGGTTGACGTCGGTTGGAAGCATTTCGGCTCCGAAGACGACCGAAGGAACGCTCTCCGGCGGAGTCTAACACCGATCCTCTAATTGAGATCATTTCAACTGGGTTTGCGTCAATCTACACCAACGGCGAAAGTTTTGTCCACGTCGTGGTTTCTTAGGCGAATGTAACAGGGCCACGGGTGCCAGAAAAGCTTGAAGGATCGCCAGGATTGGCCCCCTAGGTGGCCGCTTCGAGAACAATGTTGTTCAAGTCCCCAAACGATGAAGACGATCGGCCGCCACGGTCGGAAATCATAGCTCGCGGGGCGAGTTTTATTTCGACACGTTGAAACGACCCTACTGCGGCATTAATTCAGGCAATTTGCGACGTGGTCCTCGCTCGGTCACTCTCGTTACATTCTTTTCGTGTCTTCCCATCATCCTCCTGACGGCGCGCGCGCGCGCGCGCACACAGCCGCACAAAGGCGGCCTAACCGCGACGTGCGTGTAATTGAAATGGATATGTACTGGCTGCGCCGTACCTTAAACATACACGAAATTGAATATGTTTAATGCCCTGGCGAGATTGTAATAGAAATGTTCCTTCATCCATTTGCACAATTCATTTGTTGGTTTATTCACAGAGGCAAATGTCTGATTAATGTTCTCTTCTAGGTTATGTCGTTGGTTTTCAAAGTAGAGGGAGCACGTCTATAAGCTCGAAATGATTTTTGTTTAGAACATGGGATAGGAGTTTGTTTCTAGAAGATTTGTAAGACTTTTTGTACAAATATTGCTTTCGACACGTTTAGATCATCTTTGGAGGAATTGGTGGGTCACCTACGTTACCAAGATGGCGACTATGGTTCGGTGAAATCGTCACTTCAGTTATTCGAGCCTCGTCTGCTGCTCCAATATTAATCCTATAAGAATCAAACTAATAAAATTGAGTTAATTGAATGGGAACAATGCCTAATCCGATGCTTGAGCACTGTCACTGTATTCTCTAACGTGTTTGCTAGGTTAGGTCATCTACATTGAGAGTGTCGGGAGACGGTTTACATTCGAGTTTTGCTAGAAAAGTACGATATGTGTACGAAAATGCAGCATAGTGTTACAGTCAGGTCTCCACTGGTTGTTTCTACACTTCTTTGGCGGATTCTTTTCCTTTCTGGTTCGATCCGTTTCTTACGGGTTCTATCGCTCGTTACGGAATGCACACGAACCATCAATTTGGTTAGCAGCGACGCGAAAAACACGCTTTGTGTCACGCTTCCTGTCCCGCAAGGGAGAAAATTGCGAAAGGGCTACAACCACACGCAACGGAGGCTCCTTTATCTCGGCCTCGAGCAAGATCTCAGCTGTCTCTTCGCAGCAGTACAAGACAGCTACTTGAATGCGAGACTTTCTCGTAGTTCGATAACTAAAACTTTTCATTCTTCTACTATTTTTTCTATTCGACCATCGAACGGTTAATTCCGACCCCGGCAAATGATCAATTCCCAATTTTTAAATCCCAGTTATCCAGTCGAAGAACGCTACACAATTGTCTCGATAACCTCGCATAATCAACAAAAAAGCATGGTCGATCCTTGCGCGAGTACGCTGGACGCTACGTAACGGGCAAACCGCACAAGAAGGATGAGGCAACACTAGGGGGGTATCTATGTTTCGACGTATCGATGTCTCGAAGGGCTCGCGTGTCCGGCCACCACTAAGAGCGCGCTTCTTCCCCACGAACCTTCCAGCACCTCCTATTCCTCCATTTGGAAAAAAAGAACACGTCAGCATTTCCATCCCCTGAAGATCTCAAATCTCTTCCTCGATCCTCTAACTCGGGCCTGTGGTGCAGGCTTAGGCGTGCGGAGGGGGAGGAAAAAGGAGACTCGGGGGACTATTTTAGGTTGCGACAGCGACCTTAAGTCCCAGAGGTAAGGTGGTATCGGTATTTCTTGCGGTTCTTTGTCCCGCAGGCCGTGCACCAACCTCACCTGCGCCACGCCGGTTCGTCCAGGTAACTCGATCACGCGTGGCGTTCCCGCGACAGCAGCCCTTCTCTCTCTCTCTCTCCCCTCTCCCTCCCACTCCTCTCTTTCTACTCGTTCTCTCTCGTCGCTTCATCTTTTCCACCTGCCTCCGCTCTGTGTCTTCCTCTTTTTCCTTCGCTCCGGCAGAGTCGGTGAGCCTCATTGTAACGATCCGAGGGTGATCGAGTCTCAGCCACTTCCGGTAAGCTCCGGCTACCTTTTTTGCTCCCATTCGAATTCCTCGGGCTGAGATTCCTGCGCCGTGTCCGAGCCGCGAGCCATTTTTTCCCGGGTACCAACGGCCTGATTTTCGTTCTGATCGATTTCCCATTCTTTTCACAAAGTGGAGAAGCTTGTATTATTTTTTCAGCATATCGGTTATGACGTTTGAAGAATCTCGGGAATTTTTTGACGGAAGAAAAATCAAAACTCGCGTCTCACCACAGACGATTCAGTACACACACGTGTGGATTGATGGTTCAGTTTGGAAACTACCCCTAGAAGCAGTTTTTTGTTGCCCTTTTCGTTACCCTGAAATTTTGGAAAAATATAGCAGTGCCCCAACATATACCCTTATCACCTACTGATCAATTCAACTCAGGTCTTCAAGCTAATGAGGGTAGGTTAAGGGTAGATTCTCTCATGTGACAGATGTACACGAATGATTTTTATACATTTTTCTCCGGAGAACTATTAACAAAGTGGGAATAAATTTTTCTGAGACGCATAGGTACATGCTTAAGCTACAAGAAAATATTTTCTTGATTATGTTCAGTTATTTATTTATTGCACAACGCGCAATTGTGTTAACCCATTCGACGTGCTTCTCTTTTCGTGTGACAGGTAGCAAGTGTTGGCCATGTAAACGCAAAAAAATGAAAAATTTTCTCGAATTCAAACAGTAACATTTATCAAATGTTCGTTTCAATTGTGGAAAAAATAAAATTGAATATTTTGACCAGGGACTTCTACATTATTGTCATTTAAGTACTCAATTTGTGGCAATTAAACGAACTGAATAGCTGTTTCATTGAGGATATCGGAAAGACTAATGTGTCTACACGAGATATCATGAAAAGTAAATTTTTAAAAATGATTAATTAGAGCTGTGAACGGTCCTAAGCATTGCCAATTATATAGCTCTAAAAATCATCAGTTGTCCGAGGGTTAAACACATTCCTTTGCCAATTGCAGTAACGTTTTCAAAAAGTTCTGACATTTTTTGAAAAAATGCTAATAGCTAATGGAATCTGCGAGTCGTTTTATTTCCAGCATCTTAGTCTTCGTCTCGCTGAGATAAACCGGCCAGAGAACAAGTAGCAATTAAAATTTGACGGGCTCTATGCTCTTAGCAGACTCCTTTCTAAATAAGGGGACGAAGACAAACGTGAGCGCGCGCGCGCCCGTACGCTCGCGAGCGCACCGAGGTCGATCGAACGGTGTTTGAACACCTCCTCGATTCCTGCATCGGGTGAAAGCAACGTGTTCCTGGTAATGATTTCGTCGTAGTCTCGATTCTGCGTCTGTTGTCTAGTATTACAGCTACTTGCGAGAGTTACGGGACTACCGGCGTACCGCTGTGCTACCAAAAAACGCTCCCTGCCTTCCTTGGCATGGCTTAGGGCGCGTTTCCACCGATCTCTGCTGAAACCAGCTTCAAAACCAATTTCTAGCATTATACTGTATAAGCTCCGAAATGACCCGTGTATAGCGATGGGATCTGGAACACTTCGAGTCGCTTCGATCCAATGTTTATGACGAAAAATTCGAGCCACTTCCAACATAATTCGAAAGCTTAGAACTATTGAAGATCTTAAAGATGTTCTGCAGGTCTATAAAAACGCAACAAAATATTTTAAAATTTGACAAGATGTAATCTTACTAAATCAATGCAATTACCAAAGTTTGGGTTCGATTTACTGCACCGTTTCAGAATTATAGCAACTTAAAGTTTGCACATTTTAACACGTCTTCTTATGGAGAATTCGTAAAATTCCACTTCAAACCCTATTTAAACCTCGAAAAAACGCAACTAGAAACTCCAGTTTTTTTATGTATATAGTAAAAATTCTTAGCAACTCTTCGATTTCAACTTCATTTTTTCAATTTCAACTCTTCGATTTCAACATCAATTTTTAATTTCAACTCTTTGATTTCAACTTCAATTTTATATATTTCCACTCTTCAATTTCAACTTCAATTTTTCAATTTCAACACTTCGATTTCAACTGCTCAATTTCAACTCGTCAACGTCAATTTTTATTGTTTTTATAGTGATTTTAATTGCAATTGTTATTTTTATTACACTTTTCATGTTAATTCCACACGCGTTCTTCTGATAAAGTTATTGGGTTCGGCAAGAAAGTAATTTCGGTATTTTAAGGTGAAATAGAGCCCAATTTCTTTATCCAAGCAATAAATATTAATGATTAAGATATTCTTCCTTTTGTTCGATGATCTTTTGCCAAAAGGAATAAATACGAAAATGTTACATTGAATAATTATGTGAATGCTCCCCTAGAAGAATACCTAATTCAAAGTTCATCGAATCTCAGTCGGACTATTAAACTCTAGTTGAAGTGGTGGTCGGATCAGGAACAGTCAGCTTAGCCGAGGGACGAGGCTAGAATGGGTAACCAGTTTGAGCGAAGTCCGCGGAGGAAGAAGAAGAAGAAGAAGCAGCCGCAGCAGAGGCAGCACCATCAGAACGGCAGACATAGACGCGCGTGCAACACACATGCACCTGGTACGGTGCATCAAAAACACGTAAGCTGGAATTTATGAGAAGGAGGCTCTCTCGGCGCTGCCGGACTCTCCGCGTCCTCGGTAGCCTGTGCACGAGAGAGGAAAGATGACGAGAGAGAGAGAGAGAAAGAG
Source organism: Lasioglossum baleicum (assembly GCF_051020765.1). NCBI lineage: Eukaryota > Metazoa > Arthropoda > Insecta > Hymenoptera > Halictidae > Lasioglossum > Lasioglossum baleicum. The sequence goes on along the minus strand of NC_134946.1, from coordinate 7,371,163 downwards.
AGACAGAGAACGAACTCTCCCGCGGAGGTGGGCCCGGGGGCGGAGAGGGAGGAAGAGGGCACAGGGTACCGTTCTGTCCTCGGGGACCTTGGTTCACCGGGTCGGTTCCCCTGGTTTCTCATCCACTTAGCAAAAAGCGGCTTAACCACCGATCTTCTCTTCTTCGCCGTTCTCTTCCTTTTCCTCTTCTTCGACGACGACGGCGACCTCGAAACTGTTCGCGGATCAGCCGTCCACTTCCTCTTTTTCCGAGGGCTGCGGATTCCAGTCAAAATTCTCTCCTTCACACGTTCGATCTATCGATTTAAGGGGTCATGCCACCTTTGAATCTTCAAAAAAGATCTTCTCTTGCTCCCGCTGCGGAACAGACACTACCATGGTAGAACGAATGGGCATTCTACCTCGGAAAAAAAGAGATACAGTGAGCGTGAAAAGTATTCGTAAGCCCTTTAATATCAGGGGCCAAAAAGTAACAGTTATTATTAGACTGCGGATTTTTATGCAAAATAAAAATGTCTTGGCTGAATTGCAACGAACTGGAGTGAAATAGAAAATTATTTTCTTCCCTATCATGTTTAGCAGGTAGAAAATAATAGAATAATATGTGTTTAAATTTTCCTAATATGTTTGCTATTTTAAATTACACCACCTCATTATTGTCATAAATGCATAAAATCCGCAGTCCAATTATTAGACATAATAGCAATTTCATCTTATTTCGACGAAGGAAGTAATCCTCAAAAGAATATGCAACAACGGATGTTTAAATCGGACTCGAGAAGAACAATTTTATAATTGTAAAATAAGTTCTTTTAAAGAGTGAGTTCATTTAAATAATAATACCGATATTTCGTAGCATTATCATTATTAGAAAATTAAATTTGAAAACATTGACATATTCCTCACTAAATTTCATTATTATACAAATTAACTATATTTTATTAAAATTCACGTATAAAATCTGAACAAACTTTTAATAATAGTCATCCTCTTCAGTATTAAAAACTGTGGGATAGGTTTGCTACGAGCGTGTGGTGTGTGAGTGTGTTGTCAGCAGAAGATCATAGAACAAAATGGTCGTTACATCACCGAATAAAAACTTGCAGTAGTGAAAAATCGCCTCGAAGAAACGAAATTACCAATAAAAAATGCCGCTCGTTGGGGGCGGGGGGGGGGGGGGATTAATGAGAGAGCAGTTGCGAATCGATTGCAATACAGAAGTTTAGGCGTTGGTTTGTGAACCTTGTACGTAGTTGAGCGAGGATGTTGACTTCTGTTCTTCGCGAAGAAACCGGAAACGCCCGGAGGCCGCGGATCGAGCAGGTAGGACAGGTAAAACGGGTGGGGCTTCCGTTTCTAGATCGTTGATCGAGATCGATCCATCGCGCGTCGGCCGTGTTTTCTTTGCAGGAAGCCGCCTAATCACCGGACGGGCAAACTATTCGCCGCCTGGCCGCGTTATCTGCGCTTCTAATGCGCAAAAGAAACAGTTATGCCGTTTTATTAACATCACTCCGATCTGGATTAACTCTGGCCGGGGACTTAGTAATCACGCCGGCCATAAATACAACGCACTTAATCAACGTCCATCGGGAAACGTAATTAGATTTTCCGGAATTTCAAGCAATCACTGGTGACAATGCACTTTTGTGGAATAAACGTAAAACTATGTATTGGGTTGGCAAGAATGTAGTTTCGGTATTTGAAGGTGAAATAGAGAGCCCAATTTGTTTATTTCATCGATTTCAACTTCAATTTTTCAATTTCAACTTCGTTTTTTTCAATTTCAGCTCTTCGATTTCAACTCTTCGATTTTAACTCTTCAATTTCAACTCCTCGACTTCAACTTCACTTTCAACTCGTCAATCTCATCTCTTCAATTGCAACTTCAATTTCAACTTCGATTTTTATTGTTTTTATAGTGACTTTAATTGCAATTGTTGTTTTTATTACACTTTTTATGTCAATTCCACACGCGTTCTTCTGATAAAGCTATTGGTTTGGCAAGAAAGTAATTTTGGTATTTTAAGGTGAAACAGAGAGCCCAATTTGTTTATTCAAGCAATGAACTTTAATGAATAAGATATTATCCCTTTTGTTCGATGATCTTTTGACCGCAAGAATAAATAAGGAAATATTTTATTGATGAAAGTTCATCGTTTGAATAAAGAAATTCGGTTTTATTTCACCCCTACTGAGCCTTAAAAGAAACTGGTACATGTTCCCTCATAAAAATGACAAGACTGGTTTTATTTAGTCTTTGTGCGGCTCCTATTATATAATACGCGCGCTATTAAAGATGTTTATACTATCAATATTTATAAAATCATTTTTATTATTTCAATAATTGTAAAATAATAAATCTGGAACCGGTCATTTCGACCAGTGATGGTAGGTTTAGTAATAAAATGCCGAAACTACTTTCTTGCCAACCTAATAGAATAATATATTTCTTAACGACCACAAAAACTCCATAAATGCTTAAAATCTAGATGCACGGTAGTGCACCAGCCAAGTTCTCGCACTACCTCCTTTTACACGAAACAACTTAGCCGTTTTTAGAGGCTTATAACTCGGCTCTGGAGGCAGATGGACAGATGTAATTTGGATTTTTTTTCTTTGATAGCTACTTGATAATTGATGAAATTTCAACAAAAATTGATGAAATCCCTACAAAAACATCCTGTGAACAGGAGCCAAGTTCCTATGGCCGTAAAAAGTTGTGAGACCAAACAAAATACGGCCAAGTTCGTTAGCTTAGAAGTACCTCTTGCAATACTGAAAAAAGCCTTTGTAAAAATTAGTTTAAAAGAAGGCTATTTAATTTTTAAAGGCTTACATGGAGGGCTAAGTTATTCAAACTTGGCCGTTACTTTTTCAGCCAATGGCCGTAAAAGGTGTAAAGGTAGCGGCCAAGTTTGAATAATTTAGCCGTCCATGTAACTCTTTAAAAATTAAATAGCCTTCTTTTAAACTAATTTTTACAAACGTTTTTTTCAGTTAATAAATGTTAAATGCTTTCGGCGCAACGGTTCGATCGTTTACTACTAATTATGAAGCAATTTTGCTAATTATCAAACAAAATGAACGTTTCGATCCTAGTTTGGATCCTTTTCAAGATTTATTTGAATCGCTTTTCTCAGTGTTGCAAGAGGCATTTCTAAGCTAACGAACTTGGCCGTATTTTGTTTGATCTCACAACTTTCTACGGCCACAGCAACTTGGCTCCTGTTTACAGGATGTTTTTGTTGGGTAATACCTCGACTAAATATATTTACACTATCTCACCCGTTCTGCTTCCAAAAAGCCACGATACCGATTGTTTTCCCACCTCAACAATTCACAGGATGGTTCCAAGGTCGTCCAAGGTTAAATTCGGTAGGAAAGCAAACATTCTCTAGAAGAGACAGTCCAGTTAGGGGAATCATAGTTAACCGTTGCTGCGGCATCGATCGGTCTTGTCGGCCAAAACGTTAAAAGCAAGCGTGACAGGGGGTGTGCGGAGGGGGTGGCAAGAGAGTGGAAAGGGGGCACGCTTCGGATTCGAATTTTCATAAGGATCGATCGCGAGAGAGAGAGAGAGAAAGATGGCGAGGGGCACGTGGTGACCGGTTAGGCGCAGCAGCGGTGGCTTAAATTGCATTCTGCAGGGGGTGCGTGGAGGGATGGGCCCGCAGCGCGAGGGTGCCACAAAGGAAACTGGAGTACTAACCAAGGCATTAGCAGGATGCCCCGGTTTCCGACAAACAACGCACAGCCCCCACTGCGGATGTTCGTTGCATCCCTTACCACCACCAGCCCCCCTTGCCCCAAGTCGCTACCACCCCCTCTGGGAACGGTTTTGCAACCTAATTACGGTCTTTGCTATCGATTTCAAAATCCGTCGAGAGGGATGCATCACGCTCCCATGTGCCCGCCTCCATTTTGTTTTTATGATTTTTCTGATCTTACGGATTCGTTCAGATTTCGGTGGTTGATTCACGCCGAAACTACCACCCGTCGAATCTCCGGCTTCGTATTTTGCAGTTTACAATTTTCGGTTGTTAGTTAAATACTAGTAAATATTGGTAAGATGATCATATTGATATTTAAAAAAAAACATTTAAATGGTAACATCTTTAAACAATCATAATGTATTAATATTGGATATCACTGTGTTCGGGAAAGTCTACAGAATCTTTTGCTGTAAAGAACAATTCAGTATCTTTTATAATAACACCACAATATTTGTTTAAAGTTGGGAAATATGTTTTTTTTTTCAAAGCCATGTTTCTCAAAAGCTGTGCGTCTGGAGAAAAATTAAGGATGGATTCGGAATCAGTGCTCAAAAAACTCTATAAGAACTACCCAACAGTAATTGTGGAACAGATTGGTGTTGGACAGTGTTATTATTACACAAATCCTAGCTTGGCAGAAAAACTGAAGACGTTTGGTGCATGCACAAAGATGTTATTCTGATAGAAATTGTGTGTCATCAATGATGTGTCTGCATTATCATTCGTATACGTAGTTGATATATCTGAATATTTCAAAAACTGTTGTTCCCATCGAATTTTTACTACAAAAACACAGAATGGAGAATCATAAGTCTGATACTGGCATGTTCCGCCGACGGTTCTAATCGCCACATTGTCATCAAGTCGCGTTCACACCGTGTGCTGCTTTGCGTACGCGTCGAGCCACTCTAAATGATGAGATTTTCGTCGGTGGCACGCGTTCAATGACGGAGAAAGCGCCGCAGAAGGGGTGGTTTTGGGATGACGGGGAGGGAGGCGGCGGTAGAGATGGTTAGAGGGTGTACGATCCGTATTAAAGTATTGCTCAGATGTTTTTTTGCTAAGGCTTTTGCTTTGCTTTTACGGTCGCCTGGAACAATGACGAATCCCCGACGTCATTGTACGCTGGCCCTTGCAGTTCGAGGAAAAAATGCAGAAAAGAAAGGGAAAAAGAGTGAGAGAGGGCGAGATATATAGAGGGAAAGGGAAACGAGGGAAAGGTACGCGCGTCGTGTGACAATCACTCGCCGCTGATTACACGGGCCATTGTGCAAGGACAACGGCTCGCGCGCGCGCGCGCGCTCGCCGATAAAAGGGTTTTTCTTCAACCCTCTCCGCACAAGGGGGTGGAATCATTCCGACAGAGGTATGGGAAGAGGAAATCGTATCATCGAAAACACCGGCAACCTCGTGTTTCACCTGTGCGTTTCCACGATCGGAGGTGTTCTTCGACACAAGGGGGACTTCTCCTGTAAAACGACAGTGAAAACAAATATTTTTTACCCTTTTCCACTCTCGGAGCTGTTTCAACTGAAAAATTCAATATTCCTTCCGATCTGGAATATTTCCTTCCCTATGATTTTTGCAATTTTGTGGATATGAAATTGCTATGATACCTCTAGTCCAGTCAACGAAATGTTGTAGAGGGAAACGGAAGAAACACAATTTTTAACTTTGGGTCTTTGTTTGCTCTTTTTCGGCTTTCGCGTATATCTCGGAAACTATGCGTCCTAGCGATAAGACCATTCCATACAAAACTAAAGCTGACAAAATATGCCACAAGATTGATTGAATTCATTTTTTCACTATCTCGTATAGTTTCCGAGATATCCGCGCTCAAAGTTCACTAATTGCATTGAGGAGTTAGCTAGTCAAATAAGGCAAGAAACGTGAGGCAAAAATTTCTCTTTCACAATTAGTGAACTTTGAGCGTGCATATCTCGGAAACTATGCAAGATAGCGAAAAACTGAATGGAGTCAATGTTATGGCACATTTTGTCAGCTTTAATTTTGTATGAAATGGTCTTATCGCTAGGACGCTTAGTTTCCGAGACATAAGCGGAAACCCGGAAAAGGGGACCTTCTACGTGCCCCCCTGCACCCTGCTCACCTCCTAGGAGTAGTGACACAATACATATCTGCAAATAAATTATATACGGAAATATTAATAAAACAAGCATTACAGTAAAAATTGAAAGTTGACCGATTAAAAAAAGCACCCTCCCCCTAAATGCTACCCTCGGAAGCACCCTCTGAGTTATGCTAGCAATTACTGCATCGAGAGTTCTTCCTGATCTTGTTGTCGCTTCATTAGGATTATTTACCATTTCCAATCTTAATTTACTTCTAAACATTACTAGACTGCAAGAAGTTTGTTGTTTATAAAAGATCCTAAAGTATATCGATATTTTTCACCATGAAAAAAGAAATTCCCCCCTTAAATTTTCATAATGTTCTTACTGTTTTAACCCTTTGCACTCGAATGGCGAGTCTGAGGCGCCATTAAAAATTGCCGTACCATTATTCGAAACAGTTTTAACATTATTAAATTTGTCTAGATTCTATAAATTGTAAAAAGCTCAACTGTTATATACAAAGAAAACAGGTTTAATTTGATGCGCACAATGTAAAAAAGATTATATAGTACAAAAATGATGCGGGTTGAAACAAATATCTTGATTTTGGAATTCAAATTGTTCGAGTGCAAAGGATTAAATAACACCTACTCGTTGACGTCATAAATGCATAAAATCCGGTGTGTACTGATAACTGCCCGGTACCACCCGGTCTCCAAACAGAACCAGCTGGAAATATTTTCCACTGCGAAAGCCCGTATGAAAAAAGCAAAGAAAAATGATGAAGATGATCGGATGCAATCCACAGTGCGTCGTCAGCTCGAATAGAGGCCGGCTGCAGCGACGTCTGGCCAAGTAAAGGGTCAATCGAAGGCAACGAGGAGAGGACGAGCAAGGCGATGGATCAAATAGGAGGAACGGAGACGTGATCCAAGACAAAGAGGGGCTGTGAAGAGAGAGGGGGGAGAGTTAGGGACGAGAAGCGAGAGACACTCGAACGAGTTAACTCGATAGTGGGACCGAAAGCAATCAAATAGCCGATTGATAAAAGAACCGAGAGACAGAACGACGAACAAAAGGGGCAGGAGAGGGAGAGATAGGAAGAGAAAGATTAGCCGTGGAGAGGGGGGAGTGAGACGAGGGAAGGAAGGAGAGGCACTCGTTCCCGAGATATGTGGGAGCCCCTCGGCTCGATCGTACACACGGACAGTTTCGAACGACTTTAATTGATTTTACTATTGAAGGAAAAGGTCGTCGAGCGGTAACGAGTCGCGCAGTCGACGCGCTGCGATCGATTTCAACGGGCCAGCGGATTTTTCGAGCGCCTTCGCTATTCTGATTTTCCCAGGAAATTATTCCGGAGACGTAATCGGAACCGGGGCAGATTTTTCAATATTCTTGATCTTTTGAAAATGTCACTTCGTTCAACGGGACCTTTATGCAAAATGTAAATTGAACAACTCGTTTTATGAAATGAAGGGTGGGGAACGAGCTCAATTTATCAGCTAGAACATTTCTTATGGTAATAGAGCAGACACGTCATTAATGTTTGCTGATATACATGTTTTCTTGTATTTAAAAAATATCTATAAGACATCACTTAAAACGAAATAATTATGTGTTATATGAAAGAACTTCATCGTCTTTCGTACAGGGTGTTATTAGTTACTTCTGGAGACGTCGTTTAACGCAGTGTTTTCGTTAGTATTTCTAAGAATCTATAAGTAACACCAACTTACCTTTTATTAACTGCGGCAAAACTATAAGACAGGTAGTGTTTTTGTAAAAAATTAACACGTACGTACGTTTTGTGTTGCCAACTTCATTTTTTATGACATGTAACATTCTTATTGGAATAGATTTATACAAGTTTTTAATGGTTTTTTGCTTAATTTTCTTCCGTACCATTTCAACGCAGTTTTTCAATTGTTCTACATAGAATAAACCTCCCTGGCCAGTATTCCCCAAAGAGGTTTTCAATGATATTTAAGTCGGTGGCCATGGTAAAACGTCTATTTCCTTATTTTTAAAGTAGACCTGCCGAAGCTCTTTGCCGAATGCACAGCTGCATTGTCTTGTTGGAAAATGTATTTTTGGTTGGCTATGGACTGAGCATGTTTTGACAAGTGCTTATCGATAACATCCATGTATTTCCTGCTGTTTAATTTTATGGAAATAAATTCAATTTTAGTTCTTCCATTTTTTCCATTTCAAATTATGGGATAATCACTGGTCGGTAATGTGTTAAAATCATTACGGGAAGAAGTAACATTCGATTTAGTTTCTATTTTGTGCAATCGATGCAGACAAATTTTATTTTGCGTAACGATTCGCAGTCTAATTATACATATGTGTAATGTATACATACTAATTTTGAGAATATTTATGTATGTTTATATGTAGTAGTGCAAAAAGGAAGTATATCGTGGAAATCTCGATCGACAGTGATAATAATCGACCAGCACCAGGACGCCACATTCCGTGAAATAGGGGCCCGGAACGTGAAGAAGAATGATCGTTTCGTGGACTGTGTTCCACCCTTGTTTTTCTCGGCCGAACGAGGGTAGCTGAAATCGTAACACGCGAGACGAATCGGTAACCGGCCTCGAAAATCGCCGTGTAATATTCTACGGGCTAGCCTAACTCAGAGGGTGCTTCCGAGGGTAGCATTTAGGGGGAGGGTGCTTTTTTTAATCGGTCCGATCCGTCCCTGACACAACTTTCAATTTTTACTATACTCTGCTTGTTTTATTAGTATTTCGGTATATAATTTATTTTCATATATGTATTGTGTCACATTTTAATATAAACACATTATATTAAATGGAAAATAAATATTATAATATAAATACATTAAAATGTGACACATATTCGGAAATTGTTCGTTATCCAATTATTTATTTTTATTCCTTCCATCAATCTTTATAGTATTCACATATTTACATTTGTTCGAATTAGACCGGATTTTTATGCATTTGCGACAAGAATGGATTGGTCAAATACAAAACTGTAAAGACGGTAAAAGAATTAAAAGATGTCGTTATATCATTCAGTTATATTAACAATTTCTATTTTGCATAAAGATTCACACAGTGTAGTTATAATACTGAATTATAACTGGACTGCGGATTTTATGCATTTTTAAAGATTTTAAGGATTTCAAAGCAGTGTTGTATTATTTTTACTAAAATGATAAAAAAAAACAAATAAATTCGTAGGTAGCTCCTGCAGACAATTTTTATTTTGCATAAAAGTCTGGTATCTAACCAGAAGTACGTGTTGTAAATCTTCCCTAATCATCTTCTAACCTTAATAAATAGATTGCGGATTTCGATGCAAAATAAAAATTGCCTGAATTAATTCCAAGGTACAGGGTCTTTCTTTAACAATTTCAATGGATTCGAAATAATACAATGGTACCTTTAGGCGTTTCATATATTATCTCCGTTTTGTGTTGCAAAATTATTATGATAAATGCATCGAGTTCACATGAACGATACAAAATGAAGAAATGTATTCTCGTCGGTTAGAAGAGGTGGAGAAATGTTCTAGGACAAAGGATTCGCGTGAATGATTGTTATTGTGACGGGGATGGAAAATTTCCTGGTTGTCCGAAGGAACGAATGCGATAGTAGGAAGTGTGCGAGTCGCGTGCACGTTCGATCTGCGGATTCGATGCAGCTCGTTTCGACCCTTGGAAATCTGCTCGCACCCCGACGAACGTTTGGCGTATTAGTCATTCGGTCGCACAGCTGGGAATCCTGCTCTCTCTCTCTTTTCGGGGGTGCGCGCACCCTTTTGCAAGGTCAAATCAATTCCGGCTTAGCCTGCGGCACGACTTGATTTTTCTCTTTAATTTTTACGCCACCGCTTATTTTCGCACGGCGTTCTTTGTTTCCGACCGCTTGCTAACCGTTTGAACTACAGCTAGGGACAAATGGATAAAACACTCTGCGATTCTACAGTGAAGCACAATCATATATTCGGACACTTTTAAAAGCGCGACAACTTTTTTAATATCAGATCATACGCGACTTGCATATTTTTTGATAAGTTAGGACAATTAACGTACTACACGACGTGAAAAAGAAATTTTGAAAAAATTGCAATTAATCGGAATTACAGAGAAAACACTAGAAGTTGTTGTTCACAACTTTTTTTATGCGGGCCTGTATTGTAAATTTAAAAAGTACATTTCGTAGATCTGTGTCAATTATACGTATTCTGAAAGTTTCATCGAAATCGGTCAACGTTGCAACAAGCTACAAACGTTTATTGTAATTAAAGATCAACTTTAAAATACAAGATAAATGATTAGAATTGTGTGCACTATAAACTACAAAATAAATATGAAAAGAGAATGCACTATAAAATACAAGGTCAACGATTAAAATTAGATGCACCATAAAATTGAAATCAAAGTATAAAATACAAGGTCAATGATTAAAATTAGATGCAGCATACTATTAAAATCAAAGTATGAAATACCTACAAGGTAAATGATTAAAATTAGATGCACCATAAAATTAAAATTAAAGTATTCAAAAAAAAAATAAATGCAAATTGGTGCAACCCGAAGAACATAACAAAACAGTTGACAACCGTCAGACTAACGGCAGATAAACAAGTAATCCCAATAATTTTACGTATAAAACAACTAACCATAAAAAAGGAGAATCTATTTCACGGACACTGTGACTGATCTTAAAAAGCCGTAACGATTTTCAGAGGTGTGTGGTGTATCAGTAGCGTGGCTGATGAAAGGGACGCCCAAACCAGAGAGAGAGAGAGAGAGAGGAAACGGTGGGAGAAAGGGAGAGAGTGGGGTGGGATGGAATAGTGAACGATGGGGGGAGGAGGGGCGGAAGAAAAAGGAAGAGAGGATAAAGAGAAGGGTGCCGGTGGACCTCCCTATTGACAACGGCTTTCATCTTTATAATTCAACCCCTCGCGCCACCCTCAATCCATTTTGCCTTTTCTCCCTAATGCTTTTTTACCATCCTTTCCACGTGTCACCTATCGCATACTTCTTTCGCCGAAAAATTCCTCGGAAAGAACCCTTTTGATGTCTTTGCTGTTATGCTCGTTTCTGTCGGCGACTCTGCGCCTACGACTACGGTTTCGCGCGGTTTTCGTTCAAACCGCGACAAAACGGAAACGAAACATCGAATTTCGAAAGCTCGTTGGCAAGTGGGGACTCCGGGCTTGGTGCTTGCGGTGGTTCGAGGTGAAAACGAAATTATTCTGGAGAGACAAAATTGTTTTTTTTTAAACGAAAACTATTTTGTGGTATTGGAAGGTTGCTTTGGACATTTTTTGGGAGCGCGTAGTTTTGAGGGAACTTCATAATGAGGCAAAGTCCTTTTTCATAGAGTCGTGCCAGCTTGAGCGTAAAAACTTGTTGCTGGTAAGATATTAATTTGTCGACATAAAAATAGAAGCCCAGCCTTTTAAAATAATGTAAGATCACACATTGTTGTACGATTCTTGTTTACGAAGTTGCCATCGAGACAAACATTAGCAATGGACCCAATCTTCTTCCTTTATTGTACAGTTGTAACCTCCCATAAGAGGTTATTCTGCAGTCTGTACTACATACGTAATACACTCCTCAAAAGAATTAAGGGATCACTTCTGTGGAAACGAAAGAATACCACATTCCCGTAGAATTTTTCACGCTGATCTCGAATCTGGTCTCAAAATTTGTCTACGACCTCAAGATTTTGCAAGAAATCGATTATATATTATATATATTTTTTATATATATACATATACCCCGTGTGATGTTCCAAAGTTGCACAAAATTTTTGTTCACCGTCAATGTTGTCTTCATCTCGCTACAACTTTGTAAAAACCCAACATAGCAACAATTTGAAACAGATCATCTGAAACTAGAGGTTTCAGGCTTTCAAACCATTGTTTAACGATATCGATACAGCAATTTTTGACGGAGTTATGATCACGTAAAGTGGGAGCAATTTTTCGGGTTCGCACAAGTGATCCCTTAATTCTTTTGAGGAGTGTGTCACAATAATAACCTCATGCTAATGTGTAGGTAATGTAATAAGTATATGTATACCAGTTGGAGGCACTTAAATTTGTGATGGACGTGATAGTGGCGTTATACGTACATGTACAATAATCCACATTCTTTCAGGAAGGAACATAAGATCTTACATAAAGTGGAGCCCAATTTTAATGAAGGATTTGAAAAAGGTGGATTTTGCGACAAAGAATTCTTCATCTTAATAAATAAGAGGATCGAACAAAGTGAGATTCGCAAATTGAAACAATAACGTATACGACAGCGCAGAGGTCGCTGTTCAAAATGGACGATGCTGCAACAAGCGGAACATGGACAGTCATGATTCTTCGTCTCAATAAATAAGAGGATCGAGCAAAGTGAGTTTCGCAATTAAAACAACTAACGTAGACGATAGCGCAGAGGTCGCTGTTCAAAATGGACGAAGTCGCATTGTCAATCGATTTGTTTTCACGAAGTTCTGCCGGATCAAGCATCCCCAACGCGGAGGGTTCGAAGCCGAGGTAAAAAACGGCTCTCGAATTCTTCCCTCGATGCGAGAGAAGCGGAAAGGCAGCCGGTGAAGGAAGAAGAACCTGCCAGTAAAAGCCGAACCTGTGCGCCGAGAGGAGGGTGTATAGGTCATCCGACACCCTGCCAGGTCTCCGGGGTGAGTTAAATAGTATCATTCCCATATGGAAGGGCCGTGGACTGCGTCGTAAACCATGCGAGACACCATCTGCGACCGTTTCGTCTACGCACGGCGTCCCCCTCGTTTTTCCATCGATCTTTGACCCCCCCTCACCGCCCCCATCAGCTCCCATAGGTCTCCCGTTCCTTTCCACGAAGAGCACTGATCCAGCCGCTTCTGGCTAGGCACGACAGCCCAACGAAACCTCCGAAATCTCTGAAACCTTCGAAATCTCCGGGAGGTCTTCCCCTAGGGATCGACCAGCGAGGATTGCGACACACGTGAGACCTCCCCGGGAATCACTATACACCCTGCACCATGCACACCATGCGCGACATGTTTTTCCTCGGACGTTTTTTCCTCCTTCTTCCGACGTTCTTCCCCTTTTTCGACATATTTCTGTCGTCTCTTTGAATTTATACTGGGGACTGACATGAGAGACGTCTCTCGGTTTGCTACTCGCAGGATAGTTACTGATACACGATGAGGCTGTGGGGTCTTTGCGGGAGTGCGGAGGATATCATTGCAAGAAATGGGAGGTGTTACGGTTGATCATTTAGGCTAATGTTGTGATGAAGGAAGTTGAAGGACAGGGTAGATGGGGTCTTGGGGATGTTCAAGTTATTGTAGCCGAGGCTGGAAACATTTTTAGGAAAATGGTCCATCTCTGGGCGCATTTCGAAGGGTGAAATTTCCATTTTACACGTGTAAGTTTCTTTTATTTAGTCCATCAACTCCTCTTTTATTTAATCCACTTTTCCCATCTCTTCGTTTATTAACCATCTCCGGAACAAAAGTATTTTAGGTCGAGCTAAAATTCTGAACATTTGTATGTAGGTTAATCGGCAATTGCGAATCTCACTTCGTTCGATCTTATTTATTAATATGAAGAATCCTTTGTAGCAAAATCCACCTTTTTCAAATCCTTCATTAAGATTGGGTCCCACGTTATGTAAGGTCTTATGTTCCATCCTGAAAGAATGTGGATTATATACATGTACATATAACGCCACTATCACGTCCATCACAAAGTGCCTCCAACTGATATACATATACTTATTACATTACCTACACATTAGCATGAGGTTATTATTGTAACACACTCCCCAAATGAATTAAGGGATCACTTGTGCGAACCCGAAAAATTGCTCCCACTTTACGTGATCATAACTCCGTAAAAAATTGCCGTATCGATATCGTTAAACAATGGTTTGAAAGCCTGAAACCTCTGGTTTCAGATGATCTGTTTCAAATTGTTGCTATGTTGGGTTTTTACAAAGTTATAGCGAGATGAAGACAATATTGTCGGTGAACAAAAATTTTCTGCAAATTTGGAACATCACGCGGGGAGAAACAAATTTTTGTTGATAAATAGCGTTAATACCATTTGGAAGGGCTATCTTTCCTGTGTAAAATGTGTGGTTGTTGATTATTGTGCGACTTTTCTTTATTCGACTTATTCAACATTGAAGTAAATGTTGGCCTTTTAACTTTAACTGGCGGTAACTTGTATCGGGCGAAGATATTTTGCTTTCTGGTTCGATAAAAACGTCGACCATGCAACGACCTTGAAACGGTGGTTTCTCAAGATAAAAGTCTGCTCTATCGCGTGGTATAATTCGATTTTCCGCTGGACCCATATTTTTTTAGACAAATTCAAAAATATCCGCAATAATTGGTGCAAAAGTGGTGTCTCTACGTCTTTAATAATTGTTTAAACATGTTTAAACAATCATAATGTATTAATTTTCGATATCACTGTATTCAGGAAAGTCTATACAATATTTTTCTGTAAGGAACAATTCAATATCTTTTATAATAACATCACAATACTTGTTCAAAGTTGAAAAATATGTCTTTTTTTAAAACTCAATTTTCTCAAAAACTGTACGTCTAGGAGAAAAATTAAGGACATATTTGGAATCAGCGCGGAAAACTCTGTCAGAATTGTATAGTGGGAACCGAAATACTTTTTGGCTGTTGGACAGCGTAATTTACGAATATCGAAGCTTCGAAACTTCGATTCTCGTCACCTTCGAAGTTTCTGAAATCGAAGCTTGAAGCTTCAAAATCTTCGACCTTCGAAGGAAATTAACATCTCTAATGTGAAGGTGCTTCAGCCAGGAAAAATAATATTCTTCATCTGAGATGCCCCACCTGGCTTGTGGAGGATGTCGAATTTATTCATTATACACAGTAGTTTTGTAAACAAATTTTTCATAAAGCATTTCTTTAAATTTGTATCGTACAACAATCTATTTTACTTCACATTTTGAAGGACGATACCTCTCCTTTCACCCACATTCATTTTTTCAGTAATGCGAAATTCGACTAACGTCTCGTATTTATTTTGCCTGAAACGATTCAACTTTGATTTTAGGGGGTGTTTTCTGGCAACTGGTACAGAAAAGATTTTGTCGAAAATCAGTAGAATGGAACCGCCCGAGGGAATTCGAGGATATCGGTGTTGAGGTAGGGAAAGGACCATCTCCTTGCATTTAAACGGCTTCCCCGTCCCCTTTGCTTCACACCTGCTGCTACCAAATTCTTCGAACGACGTCAAGTGTTTAGAAGATTTAATAATTCAGCACTGCTCCATTTTATCCGTGATTTTATTCGAATCCTCAGCAAACGAAAAGAGAGATTTCATTCGATATTTATTCAAAAATATTAATAAAGAATAGAAATATTATATTCATTTTATAATAGATATTCAAAAACTCTTTGAATTATTACTACTAGTACTAAGCATACTATTAAATTACAAATGTTTTATTAAGACCAACACAAATTGTTAAATTCAAAATTTATTAATTTTTCTTTTTAGGTAAAAGAGAGATTTCATTCGATATTTATTCACAAATATTAATAAAGAATAGAAATATTATATTCATTTTATAATAGATATTCAAAAACTTTTTGAATTATTACTACTAGTACTAAGCATACTGTTAAATTACAAATGTTTTATTAAGACCAACACAAATTGTTCAATTCAAAATTTATTAATTTTTCTTTTTAGGTAAAAGAGAGATTGGTCTACAGACTCCTCCAAATAAAGTGATACATTATATGTTTTCGATAATAATGTATGTAAATAAATGAAGACTTGTTTAAACAATTTTCGAAACGATTTAAAAATAAAATAAGTAACAAACTTTTACTAATTTTTTGATCAAATAAGATTCGATTTCAAATTGATTAATAAATTATATTCATATTTGGAAAAATTGAATTTATTTTACCAAAACCATTCTTGAAGATTGAGACGAAGACAGTTTGGATGCGCCTAGTTAAAAAGACAGGCAATAATCGGTTATATGTATAAGGGCGGACCACGTGCATCACAGTTGGACAAGGGTAACCTTTCGCACGACCCTGGAACCCAAACCCTCCAGAGGGTCTACAAACATTATTTCTTGAAAATACGCAAAACGTCGAGCCCAGCTTGACTTCCAATTACAAATTCAAGCGAACTTAACTAAAACAGCCGTCCCTTTTTTTCCAGTGAAGGACTCCCGAAGCTTCCTCGTTATGGCCCACCCCTTTTTCCGTATACATATGTCATTCGACAGAGCTGTAGATTTGTGAAAGATGGAGAGGCTGGCCAATATTTATTATTACAACACTTAAAAAATATTTTTTATTTTATTATTTAACTCTCGATGGAAATATTTAACTTCAAGAACTTTTTTTTTAAACCGGATATATGCACATACTTCTTATATACAATTATTCTCCAAGGTCTGATGAATTTAGCAGAGATCGATTGAATAATCTTGGATTATTCTCCAAGATCCAACAACGCCACGTGATAGAGTAGAACTTTTTCGATGAAGAAATATAATATTTATACATATAGAAAATTTTTTAATATTGCTAATTAGGTTAGAATCTATATTGATATTTTATTTATTTATAATTTTATTAACTGGAATTTAATTATACACTGATTGAATATTTTTATATTTATTAGTGATAGAGAGAGAGAGACAGGGGTTTGATAGAGGATAATTGGAATTTCATTAATAATTAGAATAGTACATAATTATGAGTATCAAAGGATAAAGATTTTGAATTTAAAATGACAGCAGAAATTTTAATAATATCATTTATATCATTTATTTTATTTATTGACTTAAAAGTATTGTATCTAATTAAAATTTTTGTTAAATGTTTATTAATATTAGTGTCTGTAAAATTATTTATAAAATATCATTTATAATTTTAGAATAGTTGGGGTAAGTTTTAGATTAAGAATCTACTCTTCGATAATAGTAATTTTAACTTTATGAATTTTTAGGTTAATTATTTTACTTTTAAATGAAAAGAATAATTTATTATGTTTAAAGATACTTATAATTTGATTATTAAATTTAATTATATTTTTTTAAGTATGCAGATATTTTTATTTTATTTTATATTTGAAGTTAGATTAAGTATAATTTCTTTTGTAATTATTAAATGAGGTCAAGGAGATAAACGGATAGAAGCTGCTTATTATATACAATAATATTTTATACATTATTTATAATTCCGCATATAATGACGTATAGCCAGTGGTGCTCAACCCTAGCCATCTCAACGGCATAAGAAGTTCAAATTGATAAATAGATCAATGGAATCGTCTCGATTTCATCGAACACGTGACCATAATCCCATTCAAAATAGTTCGGTGTCCTTGAAATTTTGAAAAACATGAAGAAAATGTGCCCTATTTCAGTCCCTAGTAATTAGTTCCTGAAAACAGATTATTTAAAACTAAACAACCATTAGGGAACTACATACATCGAGCAGAATTAATAATAACTGAGATGGCTGACTAACGCAACAATGAACTTAGACCTTCCAAACCGTAATCATGTTTTCCCTGACTATATTCGTCCGTCATCGAGAACAAGGAAAATTCATTTAAACAACTGGAAATAAATTCGCTGCCCTACGAACAAAAGGGATGAATAATCGTCGCCCGGATTGATATTCCAGCAACATCGATTCCCGGGTCTCGCCGGGGTACGCGAAAGGTCGTCTAGGATAACGCCTGAAGGCTGGTGGGATTCCAGAGAGACTGAAATAGGAATAATCTCTCCGGAACTTGCTGGAAGTACGGCGGGCGGGTAGTCCGGGGGCCAAGAGGCGGAGCGCGGGGCGCGGGGAGGGCAGGGAGGAGGCGGTGGGTGGTGGGAGGGGCCGGAGAATGCCGGTTGCCGGAAGTCCACGGGGTTGGGGTACGAACGGAAGCGAAAAGGGAACGACGGAGAGAAGCGGAAGTGCCGCGTGGAACTGTGGGGCGGCCGCCGGTGGGTGGCCCGAGGAAAAAGGGCGGGCGGGGGGTGGTGGGAGGCGGGAGGGGGCCCGGGACCGGAACCGGAAGCGGGGAGCGCAGGAAGACGAAGGGACGTCGACGTCGGGCGTCGGTGGCTGCTGCAACGACGTCGACGGCGGCGGCGGCGGCGGCCCCGATATGGCGGAAGCGTCGCGTTTGCCGGAAGTCGCCGAGGAAATGAAATGCCTCCCAGCCGCCGCCCGACTAACCCCACCCCCTCGCCAACCCCTTCACCCGCCCCCGGACTCCTCCGCCACGCCCTCCTTCGAGATCCTCCGCGACGTTCGAATCGCAAACTTGATAAAAGCCTTGCAGGTTTAAAATATTTTTCTTGCCTGCGCCTCGGAATTGTTCGATCGACCCGATTCTCGACTGTGCGTGACCGGTATGTTGTTCGTCGTGAAGACCTGAAAGCCATAGAATTGGAAAATAATTGAAAAATAATTCGAAAATGTGAGATTAGAAAATAATTGGAAGACAATTGATAAAAAACGTCCCAATATAGACATGATGGAAAAGGTAGCATCTTGTTTTTCGTTATGACGAGTATACTCTGATGTTGAGAACCACTGATGACCCCACGTACCCGGCAGAACTATATGTTATTCGTTCAATCGAGATATATTATACTATAATCGTAGAGAAGACACTGTTTTATCACTTTTCTATGTAGTTACAGCACGAAAAGTTGTTACAGTTGTAATTTCAATTTTTTATAATATAGGTGGTACAAAGCTCATCATTTTAAAATTGGATACCATTTCATTTTTTGAAAATTGAAATGTATTCTGTTATAAATGGTCCAGTGAGACTAGGTCGCACTATGGGCGAAACCGACGAAATCTGTGTCAAAATCAAAGAACTTTCGATAGAAATGAGAGGGAGCGATGACATTTTTGTAAATGAAAGCTGAAACTTTGCAGAATATGGGAAAAATAGGGAGATTATGGTACGAACGTTTGTTAACGTTGAAAAAATTCGTTAAACATGTAGAATTTCAACAAAATTGTGGTTTTTCCAATACCACGCGCGGAAAATTTTTTTTTTTTAACATGCGACACATAATTTTCGATCGATTTTTTCACGCTGATTTCAAATCTGGTCTCAAAATTTGTCTACGACCTCAGGATTTTGCAAGAAATCGATTTTTGTGAACACAACTTATGAAATCATTTTTTCGTTGAAATGAATTGGTAACCCACTAGTTTGAACGAATATTGTATTCTCATATATAAAACACATTAAAAATAATCATAATGAAGTATTTGAACGTTTACTTAACGTAGATTTAAAAAGTCTATCGAAAATGATGTGTCGCATGTTAAAAAAAGATTTTTTCCGCGCGTAGTATTGGAAACACCACAGTTTTCTTGAAATTGTGCAAGTTTAACGAATTCTTTCAAGGTTAAAAAACGTTCGTACCACAATCTCCATAATTATTCCATATTCTGCAAAGTTTCAGCTTTCATTTGAAAAAAACTTAATCGCTCTATCTCATTTCTATCGAAAGTTCTATGATTTTGACACAGATTTCGTCGGTTTGGCCCATAATGGGCCACCCTGATTATACATTATTATACATGATAACGTGTTGTTATTTCGGTTGTTTATTATAGATTTTCTTGTTGAAGAAGTATGGAGAAGTTATTTTCTTTAATCTCTGTCTAATCTTGATTAATAAATAACTGAATATTCATAAGGTGTCTGAAAGCTTTTTATAATTGATATGTCTACGTAATTATGGGTATTGTTATACTTTATGTAACTGCATAAAAGTGCATGCTGTAGATGTAGATCACTCTCGTTCTCGTGTGTCTTTGTATGTACGCGTCGAGCGTGATATAAAGTAACGAAGGAACATAAAAAGGAAAGCAACTTCGGGCATCCGGTCAACGAGGTTCTTACATAAGTCTTGTATCTGACGGTTGCTGGGAAATATGGTTGCTCTGCACCGCGAATACACTTGAAAAATAAAAATTACAATGAACTTCGCCAAATTTATTAATTTTTTTGAATTTTCATGCGCTGCATTCGTATCTGCAAACCAGGGGCAATTAACTTGAGATGCAAGTAAAATGTTATTCTCGTTCGAGAAAGTAAAACAGAACTCAAGGTGCAGGGCGCTATCAGTGATTCTCAATCGCAGTATAAAAAAAGCGCACACACTGTCAGATTTTTCGATTTTTTCTATACAGGGCATGGGGAAACAACAACAATTCGTCTGTTTTACACAATCTCAACGCGCGCGCGATCCAAAATTTGCCTACCAACACCACAAATTCAAAAATTTTTTCTTAAAAGATATTCAATCGCTAATTTTTTACGTACAATGAGATTAATGAGTAGACCGCGGAAGTTCAGCAATTTTTAATTTTTGTAGACAAATTTTGCGAGAGTGGTGCCAAATAAAATTCTATTTTCATTGCTAATAGCATTTATAGATCCGAAATAAATAAAAATCGTGCTAAACTCTGTCGAATTAAATACTCCGGCATTTTTCGAAAATTTTTGTAAGCCATAAATACATAAAGATCCGCGCAGTCAGTTAATGAGGTTGTATGCATCACTAATTGTGATGCAGTTGGTGACAATAATTTTGAGGGCACTCTGCCAGTGATTTTTGCCGGGAGTAGGAAACAGGAAAGAAATGATGAAACAGAAGAAACGGCGGAGGGTCTCGAAGAGGTCGGCCCTGAAGAGCATTAAGCCATGGCGCGGGCCGGTGAAAGGCGAATAACACGAATGCCTTTGAAGTCGCATGGTTTCTAGTTCTAATAACGCTATTATTCCAACGTGCTGGTCCGCCTACCGGCTCCGCCACTTCACTCTGATTGTTTCTAAAGCGGTTGATCTGATAATCAGCCCTGGACTCGGTCCGATTGCTCAGCAATAAGTTAATGGCGCAAGGTCGCTAATGAATAAACCAAATCGCGCGCCCAGGGGTTATTGGTCGCGCATTTTAAGCGGCTTTTTTGTAAATACTCGGCCAAGTATTTTGCCGACCCGCGTGTCCAGGAATTAAGCATCCGTTCGAAGGATTTTCGCAATCAACGCATACTTTCCTTTCTATTTTCGAACCGGAAAATTGTCTGCGATTGATCGATATTATTTGTTGTATAAAAAAAAAAAATTGACGGATCGGGAGAGAATTTTAAATTGGACGAGGTTGTAGGTGCGTGGAAAGTCGAATTTTTGAAATGAGCCGTTTATTTTGTTTGCGTTTCAATGGAATTAAAAATATAGATAGAGGATACCAAAGCATCACACTCCTTAAGTGTATCTTTAGAATTCCTGTTTTAATAGGAATTGTTAAGTGAATCATATGTGTCTTCTTACCAAGAATGGACTTAAACCATTTTCAAAATTAACAACTAGATTTGGTTAAACTCGATTCAAAATCAAAGAACTTTCGATAGAAATGGGGTAGAGCGATGAAATTTTTTTTTTAAATTAAAGCTGAAACTTTGCAGAATATGGGAAAAATAGGGTGATTATGGTACGAACGTTTTTTAACCTAGAGGAAATTCGTTAAACATGTAGAATTTCAAGAAAATGTGGTTTCTCCAGTACCACGAGCGGAAAATTTTTTTTTTAATATGCTATATATCATTTCCCGTAGAGTTTTTCACGCTGATTTCAAATCTGGTCTCAACATTTGAGATGGATATAGCCTCACCGAGATATAGCGAGTTGAAGGAAAAATGGAAAATGTGCATTTTTTAAGCCTATTTTCAGAAACACCTGACATATCGATATGTCAATGAAATTGAAAAAACAAAAAGAGTGCCTCGAAGAGAAAGAAACGCTCTTTCTGTTGCTTTTTTGCACAAGATTCTACGAGAATTTTTTCGCTTTCTGGAGCCAGTTAAAGTTAAAAAGCCCATGTTTACTTCAATGTTGAATAACTCGAATAAAAAAAATCGCACAATATTCAACAACCACACAATTTACACAGTAAAGAATAGCCCTTCCAGATGATATTAACGCGATTTATCAAAAAAATTTGTTGCTCCCCGTGTTATGTTCCAAACTTGTATAAAATTTTTGTTAACCGTTACTATTGTCTTCATCTCGCTATAACTTTGTAAAGAACCAACATAGCAACAATTTGAAACAGATCATCTGAAACTAGAGGTTTCAGGCTTGCAAACCATTGTTTAACGATATCGATACGTCAATTTTTCACGGAGTTATGATCACGTAAAGTGGGAGCAATTTTTCGGGTTCGCACAAGTGATCCCTTAATTATTTTGGAGGAGTGCAGTTATTATAATACTTATTAATATTGGTAATAATAATAATATATTGTGAATATAATATTACAAAATTATTTACTTACGTGTTGATTCGATTCGAGATATCGCATAGATCGAGATAGGGCAGTTATTAAAGTGTTTATTGGTTTCTCGTGAGAACCGCAGCCCTCTCTCTCTCTTGGCGAAACTAATTGCGACTACTGGATGGTTAGGGTCGACGGTTTGTCGTCGCCGGAAGTCTGGATGTGATTTTTCGTGCGTGATTAGGGGAGGACGATTAACTATCCCCTCTTCTGTTCTCGATCCATCTTCGATATTCTCATATATGATTTATCAACCTGCTTCTTTCTCAATTGAACACACTAATTAGTATTTCCCAATGAAGTTCATTTTCATTTAAATTTTCCAATTTTAAAATGTATTTTCGATTAAGCTTAACGATTTTATTTCAACTTCTCAATGATACAGTTCAATCTCATGTCAATTCTGTAATTATTAATTTTTATTTTCTTTTAATTCGACGATCGTCAAGTTCAATTTTACAATTATGACAACTCTTATAATCAAATGTAATCAAATTTAAATGGTCGAATTTTACCAGTTTTACTTGTAATAGAATTAATTAAGACCGAAGAAGAAGTGCATCAAACTCAAAAAATTCGTAATGAAACATTTATAAAAACTATATTGTGAATAAATAATGGTTAATGGAAATGATTAATAATGCGAATTCGAAATTGCAGGAGCGGATAAATAATCTCAAGGAAGAGACTATTAAAGTCTTAATCGTAATTGTAAATAAAGAAATGTAAATAATTATTGCGAGCAATAACTGCAACAAATAATCGACAATATAAATTGTCAGTTTTGCAAATTGCGAATTGTAGATACGACCGAGTGACATTTTGAAGAAAACTGAGAATGAACGAGTGTGTCAATTAGGAAAGGCACGGAACGCTAATTATGATTTCTTGGCAACAAAGTAGCAAAGGGGAAGGGAGTTAGGGGAATTAGGTTAGCAGAATAAGGTGGATTGTCATAACTGCCGTGTTACTACTCGCGAACGTACGCGATTATATAATCGCGTCGGTGCGTAAACGACGCCGTCGGCGGCGTGTGAACACGCCTTAAGGCGCCTCGAGCCGGAAACAGACTTTCTCCATCGTTTCGACCGCGACAGCTTTTTCATATCCGAGTTCCCTCCAAAAACTCACTTGTTCACGCTCTGTTCCTCCTTTCTTGCTCTACCCTGGGATACTAATCCTGTATAGTCTCCATACACTTTCATAGTGAATTTATAATTTTGTTAAAAATACATTTACTATTAGTAAAATAATTTTGTCCACAGTAGAATACAGTCTATGTACATACAGTGACTGTAAAAAGAATTCGCACGCCCTTTAAAATAGAATAACTTTTTTATAATTGTACCAAACAACCTGGTTTTTTGTAATCAATTAGTAGCTTCGGTTTACGAAATGATGTGAAAAAAATATTTTCCAAATAATTATAATTTACAAGGTTACATGCACAAAATAAAAAGGCATTTCTTAAAGCTGTTTTATTTGTGTCCTTAATGAAAATTTAAAATATATGTGTTGTAGATCTATGTTAGTTATACACGTACACACTGAAAATTTCATCGAAATCGGTTGACGCTGGAGAAAACGACACGCATCGAGAGATGTACGTTTCTGTGGATTTCAAGCAGAAACTGATCAAAAGTCGCGTAAAACTATGATTTTCAGCATTTTTAACCGCTTCATTTAAACCGCTAAAATTTCAGCATGTGTGTAGTATAGATCTACAAAACGTATATTTCAACTTCAATTTCAACTCGTCAATTTCATCTCTTCGATTTCAACTTGAATTTTTAATTTCAACTCTTCGATTTCAACTTCAATTTTTCAATTTCAACTCTTCGATTTCAACTTCAATTTTTCAATTTCAACTCTTTGCTTTCTACTTCATTTTTTCAGTTTCAGCTCTTTGGTTTCTACTTCATTTTTTCAGTTTCAGCTCTTCAATTTCAACTCCTCCATTTCAGTTTCACGTTCAACTCGTCAATTTCATCTCGTCAATTTCAACTCTTCGATTTCAACCTCAACTTCAAACTTCAAGCCCATCACTACTTCTAAGTTGATAGTGTTCTACATTGGTATATATCTACCCTTTTTCAATCTATAAACGTCCATTAGCCGAACTATAGCGACACGAGCGCTGACTTCAGCCGTCGAACCTGACATAATCCCTGTTCTCCGCGTTTGGTGATTGTATTAGAACCAGATATGCATTTCCACTCGATAACATTTGGTTTCATTGCTTCATCGACGGCCTGCGACGTTTATGCGAATTCCTGGGGCCTGTGGTTTGTCTCGGGGAAAGTGGAGTACAGGTCAAATTCATTTTATTTCGAGAATCGTGCATGAACCTGCAACTTTGACATTTTTTTGTGCTCGAACCACAAAAACTATGCGCACATTCCTTGCACGAAACGATTCTATAGACTCTTGACTTAAGGGACTCCTCAAGTAGTCTCCTTTTCCCAGGATTGCAAGGGTGCGGGATTCGCGTTTTCATTTCTCGGTAATACAAAAATGGGGTTTCCAGTAGTCAAAAACGTTAGATAAAAGATCGATCTAGGGCGCTATCGCCCTCAAAAGTCCTGTTTTTTCGTATTTTTGCGTAATTTGCATTATTCGGAAGCATACAACTGCGCATGTAGCTATCTTCATAGCTACATACTGCCGAATAATGCAAATTACGCCTCGTAAACGAAAAAATAGGACTTTTGAGGGCGACCGCGGCCTGGATCGATCTTTTATCTAACGTTTTTGACTACTGAAAACCCCATTTTTGTATTATGGAGAAATGAGAACGCGAATCCCGCACCCTTGCAATCCTGGAAACGAGTCTACCGCCTTTTGAGGATGTTCTGGAGGTACAATGGGAGGCAAAAGTTCAAGAAATTCGAAATCCATCAATATATTGGCAACGAAAGCCATTCATGAGTATATTTTGCATTTAAAAAATAGATTAATTTAAAAAGCTTTCGTTTAATTAGTGAATTTCATGTTATATTTATTTTTTAATCAAATTGTCTTCATATTATAAAAAATTGTAAGTGACTTTTGCGAATAATTGTACATACCTTCTGATTGTAGCTATATTCAGTGGTCGATAAATTTGACGTTTTGCAACAGTTTATAATTTTTTGCTCTGTAACTGTTCAGTCAATCCTAATAAATTTTGAACATAATTAATTACATAATTTTTACTATATATATAAAAAAAACTGGAGTTTCTAGTCGCGTTTTTTCAAGGTTTAAATAGGGTTTCAAGTGGAATTTTATGAATTCTCCATAAGAAGACGTGTTAAAATCTGCAAACTTTAAGTTGCTATAATTCTGAAACGGTGCAGTGAATCGAACCCAAACTTTGGTAATTGCATTAATTCAGTAAGAATTATATCTTCTAAAATTTTCAAAAATTTTGTAGCGTTTTCACATGCCTGCAGAACATCCTTGAATGATATTTAAAGTCGCAGAGCAAGATCGTAAGATCGTACCCGAATTTTATAAAATTTTCAACTTTGACATTTTTCTGTGCTCGAACCACAAAAGCTACGCACACGTACCTTGTGTAGAACGATGCCACGCGCTCTTCCGAGTCCAATGACATGATTTTTGATGACATAAATATTGACACTGATTTATAATATGCAGATCTCCACCTGAGATCAGTGATATCGGCATCGAATAGAGAGAACCAGAATTCGAACCCTCGAATAGAAACTTATCGCCAGCTACAACTTCCTCTCAGTAAGTTCTTCTATTCCCGGTAATTAGATAACAGCAGGAAACCGCCACGGGTTGCATAATATCGATGTTACGCAATCTGTACCTTCACCTTATGTGCGCCTTACGTCGTCTCGCCAAGTGAAAATCAGTAGGAAAGTGTGTGTGACGCCGGCAGCGAGAAAGAGAGAGAGATAGAGAAAGAGAAAGAGAGGGAAGGAGAGCGGGGGAGGGGAGAAAGAGAGCGCGAACGAGACCGAGAGAGAGAGCGAGAGAGATTTCCAAAAAACCGAATTGATTTCTAAAAATCAAGGAACAAGTCTGCCAGACGAGTCGAACCCAATGCCTCCGACAAATTAAGGACAGAAAATGATCTCTATGCAGCACTGTGTTCGGTGAAATATTTTTTTCACGTTGAATATTGTTAAAAGGAATTGTTAGGTAACGATTTATTTTCGTGGCTATCGGTTCAATTTATCTTTGGAGTATAATACCAAAACCTCGGTATGTAAAAAAGCTGAGAGATAATTGAGATATTATTATTATTTATTAGTTTAAGTATTTTCATTATATTATTCGATATAATTTTATGATAATAAATAGCCAAATATAATATTTTACATCTTCTACGTATAATTGAAATTTTATGTTCAATATTTTATGTGCAATATTAAGATTTTATACAGGGTGGTCCCATAAGTCTCTAGATTCTAGACCATTCTAAAATGAAATAACTCTTAGTTTTTAACAATTCACATTTATTCTTTTGCGAAGAAATTTGAATTTTGCATAATACAGTGACTTTTCAGCCACCCTGTATATAATACCTGTATATGTATTCTATTTTGTATGTTCTACATTTTATGTTCGAAAATATCGTGTTTCGTACATTTTGTGTTCTATTTATATTTAGTATTATTTTTGTGTTTTATATTTTATATTTCACACACTGTGGAGACGTATATTAGACAAGTTTATCAATGTTATAATGTAGATCTATTATAAAGTATTTTTAATAGGAAATCGGTAATTTGTGATGTTGAAATTTTTTCTACCGATAAGTGGTCGTTGAAATTTATATTGTAGAATAAAACATTAACGGTATCGAGTTTCTTGCGATTTACACAATCAAGTTACGTAGGCATTCCTCCTGCACGTAAAACCGGATACTAGTTGTCCTGATCTAATATCGTGGTATTCCGTTTCTTTTACATCCAATTTTTTGCATTATTAGCAGAAATTATTTGCCCACATGCACACACACACACGCAAAAGAACTCGCTTTATGAAATTAAAAATTGTAGAATTGTAATACTATTACTGAGCAATCAGGAGAGAACAAAATCCGAACTAAAATTAATAATTCAATCTGCCAAAGGGTATTATTGACTTTTTTATTTCATTTTCTCCAATGTATTATTTAAATTATTTTCTTTAGATGTTAATGGAGGCTCTACAAGCTTAATATACAGGGTGAATCAAGAATCGTGATCAGTTTAGAAATTATCGTACTCTATTATTAGCAGTCCGATCGAAAATGTTTTTATTGGGTTTCAAGAGAGCATGATTTCAAGAGAGCTATAACTTTTTTTAACGTCTATTTGTTAGAGGATTTCAAGGCGAATTCGGAAACGTATCGTAACATTTAAAAAATTGCTTTTTTAATCTTTTTTTACAAAAATTTGCTATAATCGCGTGAAAATTCTTTTGAAGCCATGTATACGTGGTAAAAACATTTTCGATCGGACAGCTAATAACAGAGCAATCTCTACTGATCACGATTCGTGATTCACCCTGTATAAGCTTCTAATCCTTCTTGCAAGAACCTGAAATTTCAAACGATCGAGTGAGATATTATTGAAAAAAATCTCGTTCGAAAAATAATTTTGAAAATGTTCCATCGACTTCTATCAATGTACATATGTTCTCCTATTTAATGAAACTTAAGTCAAGCTATTTTTTTTACAACAGATTCACATAAATAGCCTTTATTACAAAATACATACAGTATTATATTATTAATATCTTTTCAATAGGCAAAAATGGGCAAACAGGGTTTGTTTCATAATTTTCAGGATACTTTAAGAAAAAGATTTATCCTAGTTTCGTTCAGGTATAGTCAGGCAAACTTATTAAATTTTGCATCGGAAACTTACTTTTTTTTAATTCAAAATCGAGTTAATCCGATGGTCAATTAATAAACTTGAAAATAATTATTAAACATAATCAATAGAATATTAAACATTTTTTATCGATACAATGTACAAAGAGCTATATGCATAAGCAAATTTTTTAATTATTTTACATGCAACTCTAACTGTGTACGAGGAGTGTGAACAGACAAAAATATTATGAAATTAAAAGGATGAGCGTTAACGACAATATACTTAAATACAAATATCAACTTGTACTTAAAAACTTTTAACTCATTTTACTTGTTTTTTTTGTTCATAAACTTTAGGGTATTGTCGAAGACGTGAAATAATTGATTTCAGTCATTTAAACAAAAGTTAAAAATCGATTTCTGTCCGGTTTTCGGCCACTGTGGGGCCCCGGGCATTTGCCCAAGTTGGTCCATAGGGTAACGCGCTACTGACTGTAACCCATTTCGACGACCCAACTACGTAAGGTGAAATATACTAAACGTGGACAGCATTTTTTGCTACCTTTAATTTTATCAGTTTAGATAAACAAAAACAATTTTTCAAGAGTTTTAACATAAAATTCAGATTTTTTGTAAAGTAATTTAAAATCCCAAAATCATTTTTTTTTGTTTAGATTAATATTCTAATATTATTTATTATTAGATTATTATAGATTAATATATTAATATTTTAATTAAACAACTAACCTATAGTTGGACATATTAAATCCCATCTAAGCTAGTACTTGAACCTAAGTAAAGCCTATACAGGGACAAATTGAATTTACATATAATTATATCGATAACATCGAACTTGATTAAATCTTTAATGATTTACATATCAAAATATTATTATATTTAATTCTATCCTGTTTAATTTTCATTGTTTGTTGCAAAGCAAGCATTTCAAGAGACAATATGTACTTCTTTCTCCATATTTTCAAAATGAGTGCATAATTTCGCGCTTTCTCTTCTTTAATTTCATCTTTATTTTCATTGGTTGATTTAGACTTCGAACCTTATTTTTTTTAGATTTATCATTGATTTTTAACTTAATATCTTTAATTTGTTGTGTAATTGTCTTTTTTCTCACTTTTTAC
Organism: Lasioglossum baleicum; assembly: GCF_051020765.1. Taxonomy (NCBI): domain Eukaryota; kingdom Metazoa; phylum Arthropoda; class Insecta; order Hymenoptera; family Halictidae; genus Lasioglossum; species Lasioglossum baleicum. The sequence goes on along the minus strand of NC_134946.1, from coordinate 7,341,977 downwards.
AAGCTAATAGAAGACTAATTATACGTACATTAACGAGTTGATTTAAGGCGTATGTACGTACATTATTGTACATCGAGTATAAGCTTATAGTTGGACAGTTACTGTCATCGCGTCCCAGTATGGAGTACTTGGAAATCTAATATTTAAATTAATAATTGTTAATTATTATTTTAAAATATCAATATTATTATGCGCGTTAATCACTTTGCCTAAGGGCTTAAATTGTATCTTTCTCTCTAATAAAAGTTAAAACTATACTTGCACATGATTCGCATGGAAACAGACTATTTTGTATACTGTGTTCTCAGATAAACTTTAAATTTATTTTTAAATTTCAATTGACGTCTTAAACAAATAATATTCACATCCGCTTGTAGCTAAGAGGCCTGAGAATATAATAAAATAATTATTTAATCTCTTAATTATTGGTTTTCAGCGTCACTTTTGGCTTGTCCACGCTTAGGGCATTTCACCGTATATTCCCCAAAGAAATATGAAAATCCAAGAGAGCTGGTCCACGTTGAACTATAAAATGAAAAATCTGTTGAACGAGAATGGGTCGCAGACCGGCTGTAGATTTCCAAGGGGGAAACCTCGGAAAGGTTGGGAACCGGTGAGAGATGGAGGAAGAGGAGAACGAGCGGAACTGAGGTCCGCGGAGCTTCCTTTCCTTTGGACATGCCTCGCTGCTTCTTAGTCCTATCCCACAGATTACGGGCGTCGTTCTCTTTCTCTCCCTCTCTCTCTCTTTGTCGCCGATTCGCTTGCGCTCGCTGTTATCTCCGTTGTCTCTGTTCCGAGCGCGACGATACAGTAACCACGACAATGCCGATCGCTATTACGACCGTCTCGGCCTCGAAAGTAGGAACTACGTTCGACGCACCTACTTCCTGGACGACCATCGCTGCTCCTCGAGCCTCGACCGGTCGCCACTCTGCCTGGTTCTTTCGGAACGATTTTTCCTTTCAAACATGTTCTAATAAAATCATTCGTTTGAAGACACTTTTTGTAGATACACTCCAGAGTTGGGCAAACATTTAATCAACGACTGATGAATGAATTTCTAGTTCAAATCGTTAATCGCAATCAACAATTAAACTCCTACTTTAATCGTTAAGTGCGGTTGACGATTACATTCTTTTCAATTGTAATCGTCAATCGGATAATCGATTAACGATTAACTGCTGAAATCTCGAAATGAAATACGGAATCAAAACTGTATGCGTACTGAGATACACTCCTCAAAAGAAAATTGCTCCCAGTCTACGTGATCATAACTCCGTCAAAAATTGCTGTATCGATATCGTTAAACAATGGTTTGAAAGCCTGAAACCCGTGGTTTCAGATGATCTGTTTCAAATTGTTTGCTATGTTGGTTTTTTTACAAAGTTATAGCGAGATGAAGGCAACATTGACGGTTAACAAAAATTTTGTGCAACTTTGGAACATAACACGGGAAGCAACAAATTTTTTCGATAAATCGCGTTAATATCATCTGGAAGGGCTATCTTTCCTGTGTAAATTGTGTGGTTGTTGAATATTGTGCGATTTTTTTTATTCGAGTTATTCAAACATTGAAGTAAATATGGGCTTTTTAACTTTAACTGGCTCCAGAAAGCGAAAAAATTATCAAGGAATCTTGTGCAAGAAAGCAATAGAAAAAGCGTTTCTTTCTCTTCGAAAAGCACTCCTTTTGTTTTTTCAATTTCATTAACATTTCGCTATGCCAGGTGTTTCTGAAAATATGCTTAAAAAATGCACAATTTCCATTTTTCCATTAACTCGCTGTACCTCGGCGAGAAATCATCGTAATACCATGATCCGAACGTCAGATTGAAGCAGAGATTCTGCCGATTCGATTGAGCACCCCATGAACTCGCTAGGACAATTTTTTACCTATGGCAGCTGTGTTTGAAGTTAATGCTTCGCAGAAATTAGCGCGCCAAGTACAGCGGCTGCCTGGCATCTCTGTGGAAAACCAAACTCGATTCAAAATCAAAGAACTTTCGATAGAAATGAGGTAGAGCGATGAAATTTTTTAAAAATCAAAACTGAACTTTGCAGAATACGGCAAAAATAGGGAGATTATGGTACAAACGTTTTTTAACGTTGAGAAAATTCGTTAAACATGTAGAATTTCAAGAAAACGTGGTTCCTCCAGTACGACGCGCGGAAATTTTTTTTTTGTAACATGCTATATATCAGTTCCCGTAGATTTTCTCACGCTGATTTCAAATCTGGTCTCAAAATGTGTCAACCATCTCAGGATTTTGCAAAATCGATTACCTCTTTTAATCGTACACATTAATCGATGAATCTTGGTTAAAATTTGACTCACCTTTAATTAACTTGCCGGAAACTGAGTAATTCACTGGCGATTTCGTTCGACCCGGGCTCTGCTGCAACCGCGCTCTGATTGGCCCGTGTTTTCCGCTAATATGTAGCTCCGTAAGAAAACCGCGAAGAATACATATTTTTGTAAAGGAAAAAGTTGTTCAAGATGACCTTAGTAATCGAAATTTTCGAGGAAGTACAACATTCTTGGGACACCCTGTATAACGAAAACGAACACGTATACGTTATCTGTTGAGGAAACGAGAATTTGCGCGTCCGAAGACTTCAATACATTATCGCTCGAATGTTAAACGCTGCAGACAGCGTTATCGCGTTTATGCTACTCGAACGTCATTTCTTGAGAATGATAATCAATATTTAAAAATGTAATGGAAATCGTTCGATGTTTATTCGCAACCGATGGAAAAAGGCGGAAATGAGTGCAAGGCGGTTGGCACAGTGACACAACCAGTTTTTCCGAGGCTGATCAAAATCTGACGCGTTTCCACGTGAACTGTGAACAATCCGCGGTGGCTTATCAGTGGATCAAGTCCACGGAAGTACCGGGCCCGTTATCGGTCTGCGAGCGACTAACAACAAGAATTATGAGACGATAAACATCATAATCTCTTGTTATAATTGAACGGCGCTTTCTTTGTTCCTGTGATCAGCCGGAACCCGATTTGTCATCGAGACAAACTGCATCAGTTCTGTACAATGTCTGCGGGATTATTCGCCTTTATACTAATTGCGGCAGCTACGATACGTGTACCAACCGAATTGACAATATCAAATACAGGGTCTGTCCGGAAAGTAATGCGACCACATTTAAAGAAAAAAAAAATTAGTCTCAAAATTCCTTCAACAGCCGGAAATGGGAGGTTCCTCAGATCATTTGAAGCAACATTTTCCTTTGCAAAAATGTTATCCGCGGCTTTGTTTAGGAGTTATTAACGAAAAATACGGACCAATCAGAGCGCGACTTAGACGTGAGTTGGCACAGTCGGCCAATCGACAGTTGGCGCGCCGGGCCGACTGTGCCAACTCGCGTTTAGGTCGCGCTCTGATTGGTCCGTATATTTTTCGTTAATAACTCCTAAACAAAGCCGCGGATGACATTTTTGCAAAGGAAAATGTTGCTTCAAATGATCCGAGGAACCTCCCATTTCCGGCTGTTGAAGGAATTTTGGGACACCCTGTATATCAACTTGTATATCAGCTATATGTATAAATTTGTACACGAACTATAACAACTCGTACATCTCTACCGAGTATGACTACAATGTATTAATTACAGCCACTATATGTCAACTGTCTGCTAGATAATTCGTCTTGTAATTTATACTTTTTATGTTACGATCGTACAGTCGATTAAACAATTGGCGTGCTTAATGATCACAATAAAAAGGATCGCGTATTCGCATAAATTGTATCGGCTCATTCGGGTTTGAATTAATTGGCTGTCGGTCCTTCACCGATGAGGCCTGGTGGTCGAAGAATCGAGAGAAGGGGTAGGCGATAATTCTCGCAACGACCGCAATCGATTGGAGCCGATTTGGTTGCGGACACGCGACTAGAATATCTCTCCCTCGTGATTCGAGTGTCCTGCATAATTGAGTGCATTCCTCGGCCACGCGGATTCCGCTTTGCGTCGACACGGATTCCGCGCCCTCGCCGATCTATAATCCTTCGGCCGATACGCATCTCCCGCGGGAATTCTGGGAACCGTAATTCCGTAAGAAAACTGCGTGTGCCGGTTGCGTCATGGAATACTGCACTCTTTCTTACCAAACGCAACACCTATACGCAGTTGAAGAAATATCGACGAAAATAGCGTTTTGTTAATTTGCAACTGGAACGGCAATAATATACTGCACCCTGCGCCATTTCTTGTTGAATTCTTGCTGAAGTCGGTATTTGTTGATAGGAAATGTTGACGAGTCGTGTAATATTTCCGTTGTTTCTCTCTGCCGAATAATCGGGGATCGATCGTCGAATCGATAAACTTCGCGAGATAAACAGGCGATCGATTACCACAAAGAGACGACCGATCGGCAGCGGCCTTGATTGATTACGCGATACCAGCCAGATAACGTTTTTCTTATGCTAGATTTCCGTTTTCGAATTGGTCGCGTAATTCTAGTAGTACACGACACGTTTGTTTATTTTTAGGGAAATAAATACTGTCATTGTGTCAGCGTGCCGATTTGTCATCAACGGCGAAACTGGGGCGACGAAATGGGAGACAGATTGGTGTTAATTTTAAACGCCCTTGGATCCAAAGGTATTAATTTACCTGTCAAAATTTAACTCTTCTGTAGAATGTCGTCGAAGATCATCAAAAACTTATCTAAAGCCTAGCTAATTTACTGAACGATAGAATCGTGGCAAAGATAAGGGCTCAAGAATCACTTGTAGTCTAACTATAGCACTCTGGTTAACAGAATGGGCGGCAGGCAGGGGTCTAAAAATCTATTATCTTCGTCTACGTTCAACCCTAAATGTCCCTAGGTTTCAAGAAAATGAATCTATCCAATGAAATTCTTTTCTGGAATGAAGTGAATGAATGACTCTGATAGACAGAATAGGAAACGAGTTTCGCGAGTCGTCGAAGATCATCAAAAACTTATCTAAAACCTAGCTAATTCACTGAACGATAGAATCGTGGCAAAGATAAGGGCTCAAGAATCACTTGTAATCTAACTATAGCACTCTGGTTAACAGAATGGGCGGCAGGCAGGGGTCTAAAAATCTATTATCTTCATCTACGTTCAACCCTAAATGTCCCTAGCTTTCAAGAAAATGAATCTATCCAATGAAATTCTTTCCCGGGATGAAGTGAATGAATGACTCTGATAGACAGAATAGGAAACGAGTTTCACGAGTCGTCGAAGATCATCAAAAACTTATCTAAAACCTAGCTAATTTACTGAGCGATAGAATCGTGGCAAAGATAAGGGCTCAAGAATCACTTGTAGTCTAACTATAGCACTCTGGTTAACAGAATGGGCGGCAGGCAGGGGTCTAAAAATCTATTATCTTCATCTACGTTCAACCCTAAATGTCCCTAGGTTTCAAGAAAATGAATCTATCCGATGAAATTCTTTCCCGGGATGAAGTGACCAAACGTCTCTGATAGACAGAACAGGGAACGAGCTTCACGAGTCATCGACTTCATCAAAAAAATCAGATTCTACAATCCAACCCCTCCCCGCCCCGCGCCCACGAAATCCCGCTTTCTATAAAAACTCTCTGGACCGTCGAAAAAACGCTTTAAACACTTCCGCGGAAACTCCATCGGCGCGAGTATCAGCTCCGGCACGCCAACAATATAGGCGAACAAGTTGAGACAAAGAATCGCAATAAGAGGGCGAGAGGAGTCGGAAGAGAGGGAGGGGCGGTAGCCGCGACGGTGGAAGGGGATCGGGAGGAGAGCGGCGGCGGGCGGAGAAGGGGCGGGGGAAGGAGAGGGCAAAGTGGAGACTAGAATCGAGTATTAATAGACTCGGGTGGCTGGAAGCCGGAACTGAAGAGCGTACCTCCTTCTCCTAGTTGAGTCGCCTCGTTCGAGTTGCTCGACTCGCGAGAGCGAGAGAGGAACGCACAAAAGGAAAGAAAGGGAGGGGCGAAGGGGGTGTGGGGGGAGAGGGAGGCGGGGGAGGGGAGGAAAGAGGGGCACAACCAGCAGCCAGCAGCATCGGCGACGGAAAGAGAGAAAGAGAGAGAGGTCGGCTTATTTATAAACGCAAGATAAAGCGTGGTAGTGCCGTGAGAGGAAGCCGTTCGAGCGTGGCTCCCACGCTTCCAGATACGCATTACGTATGCGCCTTAGCCTTTCAACTCCTACATCGGAACGGGGAAACGTCATTATGGATCCTGACCGATTGGCATTCCTTGCCCGTACAGTTTCGGCAAACCCGGAAAATTATACCGACGAACTAATCCGATGCTGGTCTCTCTGTCTCTGGCTCTCCTCGTCCCGGCCTTCCTCTGCCAATCTGATAGATTTTCCACAGATTCCGCGTAAACAGCCTGTTCGACACCAAGTTCTGCTCGTTGCGATCGACACCGATAAACGGACGACGATTAACTAACGATGCATTCTTCGTGGACGCATTTTTTCCATTAGCCTGTATAAATAAATTCGGTTGATAGCATCAGCATGTTTGAATCGTATCGGCTTAGTTACGACGTCTGTTGATTAACAACAGACCACTTGTAATCAGAGATTATGCGATCCAATGCAATGTTGTATTTCCATGAGTAAATAAACGAGATGAAATTTAAATATCAATCAGAAATGTTATAATAGTTCTGCGGAGTATGTACGTGGATCGTGTTGGTAGGTAACTGATTATTGTCAGAGAGGTGCATGATTGACTGACAAGGGTGATGGAAGGTTGAGATATGAAGTTGAAGAGGTGTCACACACACTGATATTGGGGTATCAGGGACCACTATACATAGTATAGTGTAGTATAGTGGCAAAGATGACATCGTAAAGTTTTGAGGAGTTTGAATATATTTGGCTGATGAAAGTTGTAGAAGGATAACAGTGATTAGAATTGTGAACTTGGAAGGAAACGAGTAAACAATCCTCATTGTCAATAGCTGTCCACCTCGGACTTGTTGCTTCCGATAGTTGCTTATGATAGTTGTTTTATGACAGGGTTTTTGTTTCGAGAAGCAGGTTACAGTGCACCTATACTGTAACCTAATTATTCACCAATAATATTGGGTTGGGTCATAACTCTGTTAACACATTACCGACCAGTAATCATTGCATAATTTTGAAAAATCTATAGTACACGGCTAAACAGTTTTTAATGGAACCTTCAATAGCAACAGCAATGTTCATTGTGAACTAACAAGTCACCCTCAATGACGGCATCTAATAGTTTCATTTAAGATTGCAATGTAAAAGAAAATTTCTACGCTTTCTTTTGGTACAGCACAATTATTGAAAATCCTATTAATAGGCTTCCGGTAGGTAAAGTGTTAATATTAATCGAATCTGGCATTACTTGAGTGTGTCTGAAAGGTGACATAACACAGAGTAATTACAAACAAGAGATTGTGTTATTTGTTTATTTAGTCAAAAGTTTTCACGTCTTGAATATGAGTGAAAATAAAGAAGAAATTCGACACATTTTGAAGTTTTATTACAAAAATGGAAAGAATGCGACGCAAGCTGCTAAAAAAAATTGTGATGTTTACGGACGTGATACAGTATTAGCACTTGTGGCACGAAGTTGGTTCAAGCGTTTTGAATCTGGAAATTTTGATGTCAAAATATGTTATATATCATAATTGTGAATAAAAAGTATGATTTCTTATCAATAAAGTGTGCATTCAGGGCAAGAAGTTGTCAGGACAGTTATCAGGACACTTTGTAGGGAAATCGATATTCCTAAACTGACCAACTTCGTGCGTGTATCACAACTAGAACTGCTATTGTAATCGATTAATTTTATCATTTATCAACATCAATTGAAAAAATATCGAAATTAGAAAATTGCTTGCTTCGCGTGCTTCTTCAATCGAGCCCACTGTGCGGCACTCACTTGATTTAATAAACTTCATTTTGAATATGGCAAAATTCTGATTAATTTCTGCATTAAAATGCGAAGAAACTTCGTCCCCAACCCGATAGTAATCAGTAGAGATAAATGAATAAATAATTATTGATGTAGTATATGTCGAAATTTGCCGATACAGTTGATACAGCTGTCGTGGTCGATATAGTTAGTCACTGTAGCTAAGATAGTTCATGAATTAATTCATAATTAATTAATTGCATAATTAATGAAGAATTTTCAATTCTCTGACGCAACAAACTCGCGCTGGAACGTACGAAAGTGAAGTGAAATCAGGCCGGATCGAATCAAAGCGGATGTCCAGTCAATTTTTACACGTTGCATAACGATCGACGACAAATCCGCGAGTTGACCGAAAATCGGCTGGCTGGTTAATTCGGTATCCGCTCTTATTTATATCGATTCTGTTGAGAACGCGTTACGGAGGAACTCGGATTCCTATCGTCTATCCTCGCGTCTAGAGTCGCGTCTATGCGAGGTCGCCGCTATTTTTGCCTAGGTATCCGTCAGCTCGACCTCTTCCACTGATTCCGAGGAAATCCCATGCCCGACTTTCTTCCTCTATTCTCCCGCGAAAATTTCGGCCGATTGCCAGCTCCCCACACACACTCCCCTCCGGAGTAAAACGAAAATTTCCGCCGCTATAATTCGCTTTTCCGGAAAAATGCCATTTTACCACGTTTTTATTAGCTCGCTTTTTTACCTTATCTCATCCAGAGTTGTGCGGAATTACAATTGAATTACTACAGAATTATAATTACAATGTAATTGAATTACATTGATACCATTGGATACATTGGAGTGTATATGCTAATGGTACTAATTTTTACACGAGGTACGCGTAGAGGTCATGTGAAGGTTAGCTTAGATGGAGAATGTATATTTTCGAATTCATTTTTCTATGAAATATTGCAATATATTAGATTCGCGAGCTTTTGTTTCGTAATTCTTTTACTGTATCATTATAACCTCATTCAGTTCGCTGTATATCATCGGATAGCTCTGAATTTTGCGATTAATTTGATATAAAATACTCGTACTTAAAAAATGTAATTCAATTACATTGATACCATTGGATACATTGGAGTGTATATGCTAATGGTACTAATTTTTACATGAGGTACGCGTAGAGGTCATGTGAAGGCCAGCTTAGATGGAGAATGTATATTTTCGAATTCATTTTTCTATGAAATATTGCAATATATTAGATTCGCGAGCTTTTGTTTCGTAATTCTTTTACTGTATCATTATAACCTCATTCAGTTCACTGTATATCATCGGATAGCTCTGAATTTTGCGATTAATCTGATATAAAATACTCGTGCTTAAAAAATGTAATTCAATTACATTGATACCATTGGATACATTGGAGTGTATATGCTAATGGTACTAATTTTTACATGAGCTACGCGTAGAGGTCATGTGAAGGTTAGCTTAGATGGAGAATGTATATTTTCGAATTCATTTTTCTATGAAATATTGCAATATATTAGATTCGCGAGCTTTTGTTTCGTAATTCTTTTACTGTATCATTATAACCTCATTCAGTTCACTGTATATCATCGGATAGCTCTGAACTTTGCGATTAATTTGATATAAAATACTCGTACTTAAAAAATGTAATTCAATTACATTGATACCATTGGATACATTGGAGTGTATATGCTAATGGTACTAATTTTTACATGAGGTACGCGTAGAGGTCATGTGAAGGTTAGCTTAGATGGAGAATGTATATTTTCGAATTCATTTTTCTATGAAATATTGCAATATATTAGATTCGCGAGCTTTTGTTTCGTAATTCTTTTACTGTATCGTTATAACCTCATTCAGTTCACTGTATATCATCGGATAGCTCTGAATTTTGCGATTAATTTGATATAAAATACTCGTGCTTAAAAAATGTAATTCAATTACATTGATACCATTGGATACATTGGAGTGTATATGCTAATGGTACTAATTTTTACACGAGGTACGCGTAGAGGTCATGTGAAGGCTAGCTTAGATGGAGAATGTATATTTTCGAATTCATTTTTCTATGAAATATTGCAATATATTAGATTCGCGAGCTTTTGTTTCGTAATTCTTTTACTGTATCATTATAACCTCATTCAGTTCACTGTATATCATCGGATAGCTCTGAATTTTGCGATTAATTTGATATAAAATACTCGTGCTTAAATATATATATATGCCTTCGTTTGAGAAAATGTGGAGGTCGCCAACTTAGTCGCCAACCTAATAAATATTTAATTGATGATTTTTGGTGCAAGTTAGGACATTGTTGTAGAGGCTTGTAAATTGTATCGAGTGTCAAAATAGGTGGAATAGTAATAAAAATAACAATTCGAATAGCGTATAAATAGGAAAATTGATGTTCGAGACCGAAGGTGGTTGCTGTGTTGAGAGGTTTCGACACGTCCAGCACAGGTACGGGACAGGTCCAGGATGAGTTGAGGAGTAGGTCGGAACCCCGACGCGTACGTTAAAAATCGAGAAAATAACTCGTTGCTCCCCGGGAGGCGGGAAACGCACGTTCGAAACGAGTCGCGAGTTAAAGTACCGGTTGGAACGGTACGGTATTACGTATTATCTATAAGTTGCATTTCCCGATGCATGCGAGGCTTTCCTCGAGCCCTGGGAACGCTGCCGGTCCGTTACTGATCTCATTTCATCGAACCTTCTTTTATCGGAACAACAGATTTCCCTGTAATGAATTTCTTTCATATTGCTTGTTCCGCAGATCCCATAACAGCACTGTGTCCGGTTTGGTTTCCCACATTTTTCCTATTCGTAGGAAAATGTATGGGAAATTGAACGAATATCAAACGTATTCATTATATCCAAGTCTGGATTGTACATGTTAGCCCAAAGGCCACTAGACCAGGCCTGGCCAACACGCGGCCCGCGGGCGATTTTGTATTTCTATTGAAACTTTTGTTTCTCCTTGTGTGTATACCAAAAAATATTGAATAAATAAAGTGTCATTGTTATAATGCGCAAGCGCGACTACGAACTCCAGTTCTATATTTGATATCTTTGATACAATTGAGTTACGGTGCAACAATGAAATGAAACAAACTGCGTCCACATCAAAAATTAATTTTTACAGTACTTACATATATTACATCCGAGAGATATTCCAACTTAAGATATTTTGCACAACGAGTTGTATGTTGTAACTGCTTTTGGATCCAGATATGTTTGTGAAACAATTTTTTCGAAGATGAAATTTACAAAGAGTTCATCACGTGCTTCATTTAAAAAAAATGTGCAACGTCGAACATAAATATAGATTTACAAAAATTAAGTGGAACAGAGGATAAACAATATCTCATTACTTAAGACTCGAGAGTTGATTAGATTGAATCATAGTATAACAATAAAGTTTTATTCATTTTGTATTGGTATTACATTTTTTAAAAGCATGTTTACCTAGTAACGTTACGCGTTATCAAAGTGGCCCGTGAACTATTTGGGTTGGCCAGGCCTGTTTTAGTAATATATATATATATATATATATATTAACTATATTGTTAAAAATGTATTGAGCAAGAAATATTGCAAATTGTACGAATCAAATTTATTTCACCACTAACTCTCGGTGTAATATTACATGAAACCTCGTTTTAATTTATAGAGGCACGTGATTGTTTTATCTAAAATAATAATTCTATTATCCAAATTTATTATATAGCACAAGTATCGTAAACTACGCGAACAAAATTGACCCTATCATAAACTAGAACTTATGTCGTAACAACTACGTTTTCTTCCGTTTAACAGATACGGTAAATATCCGTGAACCGTAAATGACGAAGAAGTGAAACGTTAAGAATTAATTATGCTCGGAGTAAAAATTAGATGGAAAGGCACCTGTGTATTTAATTGAAAGATTTTATTCATGTGCATGGATTTCGGGACGCGCAACAGGATAATAGCGTATATTTATTTACAAAAGCGGCAACAGAGCGTTGTAGTACTGTCGTTTCGAAACCGCTCTTTTTCCCTCTTTCCCTCTGGCCCCTCTTCCGTCTTCTTTCCCCGTCGGTCTCTCGGTTCCTTCGCTCTTTCTTGGCCTTTCTTTCTGCGGTCTCCCGCGATTTCTAATTGGGCAACGCAATTTCCTTCCTTCGGCTCGCAGGAGGAATTCCTCGATTGCGCCAACACCGACGTGGATTACTAAACTTCACTCTCCTTGTCTCTCTCTCTCTCTCTCTCACGGTCCCTTTTGCTCTTGCGTGTCCCTTTTGCTCTTGCGTGTCCCCTCGCCTGACCCTGATTGCGATTAGGAAAAATAATCTTCTTCCTCTTTAAAACAAGAAGTTTTACCGAAAACGTCCCATGATATACCTTGCTTGTAATCATTGGAATGGCGATTTTATGCTTTTGTGGGTATACAGTCCGCGACAATACTATAAGACATCACTTAAAACGAAATAATTATCAGTTACTTCTGGAGACGTCGTTTCACGCAGTGTTTTCGTTGGTATTTCTATGAACTTGATAGCTACACAAGCTCGACTTCTTGTTAGCCGCGACAAATCTATAGTTTTAAAAAAACGCCTTTGTTATTTTTGCATGTAACCGTGTGAATTATGATTATTTGGAAAATTTTATTTGCATATCATTTCGTAAACCAATGCTTCTAATCGAGTATAAAAAATCGGGTCGTGTGGTACAATTGTAAAAAAGTTATTCTCTGTTTTAAAGGGCGTACGAATACGTTTTGCGCTCACTGTAGTTAACTTGTACGCACAGATTACGATTTCAGTAATTGTTGTGATCTACAAACATTCCATACATTTAAAAGCATATTGCACAACAGACATGAATTATGTGGATAGAGGCTATCTTGTCGTTAACCGGACCTAATAGTGTATCCGCGTACATAACTAAAATTTTTCTCACTTTTTTATGGACATAGTTGCAAAGCAATACTGTGTAAATTACTGTAAATAGTTGTAAATAAAAATCAAAGAAAGACACGATGAATTTTTCACAGATTCATTATGGAAAATGGTAATATTAAGTAATCATCTGCGCATGGATACATTTTATAACTAGAAAAAGTTCATCCAGTTCCAATGATTATTTGCAGTGAGTGTAAAAAGTAAATACGTCCTTTAAAATAGAATAACTTTTTTATAATTGTACCACACGAGCTGATCTATTATACTCAATTAGAAGCATTGCTTTACGAAATGATATGCAAATAAAATTTTCCAAATAATTATAATTTACAAGGTTACATGCAAAAATAAAAAAGGCGTTTTGTAAAACTTTTTTATTTGGCCTCTTAATGAAAATTTGAAATATATGATTTGTAGATCTATAGTAGTTACACACATGCTGAGCATTTCATCGAAATTGATTAACATAGATACGCGATCTACAAGCGGTTAAAAATGGTAAAAATCGTAGTTTTACACGACTTTTGATCAGTTTCTGCTTAAAATCTACAGAATCGTACAGATTTCGATTCCGATGAAATTTTCAGTATGTGTATAACTACCATAGATCTACAAAACATATAATTTAAATTTCCATTGAGGGCCCAAATAAGAAAATTTAAAAAAATGCCTTTTCTATTTTTCCATGTAACCTTATGAATTGTACTTATTTGGAAAATCGTTTTTGCATATCATTTCATAAATTGATGCTTCTAATTGATTATGAAAAGTCAGGTCGTTTGGTACAATTATAAAAAAGTTATTCTATTTTTACCCCTTGCCTTACAATATTGTGTCAGACTCCTGATGAAGATTCTGAACAGAGATATTTAAATCAAAATAAAATTCTATTGTGGTTTCGTTAATGTACAGCTATTGGGAAACATATAGGCGTACAATAGATGTGCAATTCCTCCTTTTTTAGGAAATTAAGAACTACAGTGTTGATCACTGAAATCGTAAACTAAATCGTGAGGCAAGGGGTTAAGGGGCGTACGAATACGTTTTACACTCACTGTATATTGTGTTATATTATTCCAGTATTTATTATTCGAATTAAGTGCAATATTGTTGAAATAAATAAACCTATTATTAGGATATAATTGCTAGAATAATATAAATAAATCTATTGTTTGATTACTAAAAAAGAAACGCGATTTGTAGGATGGAATAGGTGCTCCATAGCGACATGTGCAGGTCCAGTGTTGAGGCTACCTTGAAACCCGCTAGTTTCCTCTTTCTCCTCTCATTCCACGTCCTCGTCCACCCGCTCTTTCTCTTTTCCGTACTCGCGTAAGCGATTACGCCACTCTGCGTACTGCATTTCTCACCTCCGTCTAATCCCATTACTGTTATACAGTGAGAAGAGATGTACCGACTCGGGTCTTCAATATGGCTGAACAATTTGAAAACCGGAAGTGCGTTTACGGTACAGCAGGGGATACAGTAAAACTCCTGGCTCGGAATTTTTAGTCACACTTCCATTGAACAGTTTGTTCGAGAATTTTTATGAAACGTATCTCTGAGAACGCGATCGTTACTAAGACTCTTTATTAGAGACACTTTTTTACTTAGATTTTTTAATTGTGACAAGTTTTATTAACAATTTCTACTAAAAAACTTTACCAACAATTTTTATTAACCGTTTCTATTACAGATTCTATACAGATTGTGTTAATAAATATACGTTTGCAGACACTTATTAGCTAGAATAGCTTATTTGGACATTTTGGGGTTGTTCACATCAAAGTCTTAAAATAAAATTGGTTTCTTCATGCCTTAAATGTCCACTTTTAAATTAAGAAGCGTGTTTTGGGATTAATCTTCAAACTTGTACATATTAAATGCTGCAAGTCCTGTGTCATCACTAGACTGCGGATTATGCGGATACTGCGGATTATGAATTTATGACAAAAATGAGTAGCTGCAATTTAAAATAGCGAAAATATTAGAAAAATTTACAAATACTATTATATTCCTCTCAACCTGCTAAACATAATAGGGAAGAAAATCAATTTCTAGTTCACTCCGGTTCTCGTTGCAATTCAAGTAATAAATTTTTATTTTGCATAAAGAGATCCGCAGTCTAGTCATCACAAACCTGATGCTAAGCTTCCAATCGTTGTAACTCAAAAAGTTTAAACAACACCAGGGTATCCAAAATCGCTTTGCAATGAAATTCCATCAAAATCCATGATGCCGATAAATTGCTTGGCGTGAAATGGCTGATACCTACAATACCTAGCAGACCTGTCCTCATAAATGAGGCTCTACTGTAATCCCAATATTTACGTAACCCCTTAGCACCAAAAAATTATGTGCTTCACGTCAAAATTTGAAAAAACCACCTCGAACAATTTGTTCCATATCAACCGAAGGGGTCACTCGATATGAAAAATCGTGGAAAATCCGATTTTTGGAGAAGTGGAAACAGTGATTCAGAGACAAAAAAAGGAAGAGAAGAAAGGACGAGAGCAGAGAAGAGAGATCTAAGAAATGAGAAACGGTCGAAAGAAGCAACCGGACACGCCTGGAAAGAAAAAGGAAAAGAAACGCGCGATAAAGGCTCGGAATCAAAACAAGTACATAACATGAACGAGAGAGGATAGTGAGCGAGGGAGAAAGAGAGTGGAGAGAAGGGCAAGAGAGAGAGGAAGGTGAGAGAGGAGGGGATCGGTTGAGGGGTGAAGGGAGAGGGTCGGAGTCATTTCAACCGTCCTCCCGGATGTGCAGCATCATTACACGGCATTCTTCGAGGCTGCAGGATCTCCCTTTCTTTCTTCCCTCGACCGATGCGTTGACGTAACCGCGACAAAACGGAATCCTACTGTTGGGCTCGGAACGACGGTTTCTGACCGTTCGGCACACTCTCTGCTATCCGAACGATCATATTCCCTGCAACAGAGATTTGCATATTTCAGTCTGCAGGTCATTTAAGGGGCCAGAGTATTGTTAGCGAACTAACGGAAAATACAGGTGTGGCGTATGTGTAGATTTTCTATTAACCGAACGATGACTTTTCCTGTATAACGTCGTAAAAAAGCAATGGAGATTCTCTACAACTTTCCTTGTGACAGAGCATCAGATGTGCTGAATAACTGAATATAGAATATAATACAGTGAGTGTAAAAAGCATTCGCGTACACCCTTTAAAATACACTCCTCAAAAGAATAAGGGATCGCTTGTGCGAATCCGAAAAATTGCTCCCACTTTACGTGATCATAACTCCGTCAAAAATTGCCGTATCGATGTCGTTAAACAATGGTTTGAAAGCCTGAAACCTCTAGTTTCAGATGCTTTGTTTCAAATTGCCACTACGTTGGTTTTTTTACAAAGTTATAGCGAGATGAAGACAACATTGACGGTTAACAAAAATTTTATGCGACTTTGGAACATAACACGGGGAGCAACAAATTTTTTTGATAAATCGCGTTCATATCAGTTGGAAGGGCTATCTTTCCTGTGTAAATTGTGTTGTTCTTGAATATTGTGCGATTTTTTTTATTCGAGTTATTCAACATTGAAGTAAATATGGGCTTTTTAACTTTAATCAAAAAACTTTAAGCAAAATCGATTTCTTGCAAAATCCAGAGGTCGTAGACAAATTTTGAGGCCAGATTTGAAATCAGCGTGAAAAACCCACGGGAAATGATATACAGCACGTTAAAAAAGACATTTCTCCTTGCGTGCTACTGGAGAAACCACATTTTCTTGAAATTCTACATGTTTAACGAATTTTCTCAACGTTAAAATACGTTCGTACCATAATCTCCCTATTTTTCCCATATTCTGCAAAGTTCAGCTTTAATTTTTAAAAAATTTCATCGCTCTACCTCATTTCTATCGAGAGTTCTTTGATTTTGAATCGAGTTTGGTCCAAATTTTCCACAGAGATGTCAGGCAGCCGCTGTACTTGGCGCGATAATTTCTCCGAAGCACTAACTTCAAACACAGCTGCCATAGGTAAAAAAATTGTCGCAGCGAGTTCATGGGGTAATCAATCGAATCGGCAGAATCTCCGCTTCATATCATTTCATTTTTGCATATCATTTCGTAAACCAATGCATCTAATTGATTATAAAAAATCAGGTCGTTCGGTACAATTATGAAAAAGTTATTCTATTTTAAAGGGTGTACGAATACTTTTTACAACCAGCACACGATAAATATTTAAAAAATTTCGGATACAACATGAGAGATGTCGTTGTACATTTGCGATATGGATAAAACAATTGTAAAAAGCAATGGAGATTTTCTCTACAACTTTTCTTGAAGCAGAGCTGAAGATGTGCTAAATAACTAAATATATAATATAATAAAGGAATAATAAATATATTTGAGGAAAATTAAACAATTGATTTGGAAACAACTTGCGCACGATGAATATTTAAAAATTTTCGGATACGCATCATGAGCGTTTAAAAATCCACACGGCTAAGAGGTTGAAGCCACTGTTATTGGTCCAACCGGATTTTCCGGAGTCTGTCAGGCAGCGAAAAGGTTTCCGAGGAGGCGTAACATTAATCATGGGACAGGTATGTGGCAGGTCCCGAGATCTTTTTTCCTCCTAAAAGAACGATGATCCACAATGGACCCGAAATCCACCCTGCTTACGTTCACGTCTGATCAATCGAAGAAAGGACCCTTCACAGAAAAGTTACCGGCTCCTTTCTACCTTCCTCGGGGACCTATTAAATCTCCGATTCGAAAAATTCCAAAGGGCGTCTTCGTCCTTCGTGCTGCCAACAAAATATTCTTCAAAAGAAAATTTTCTGTATATTGCATTTTTCCATCTGTCGTTTAACACAGTTTTTTTTTCAGCGTCACAATCAAAAGTAGCATAGGTGACAATAACAACAATATAATTTCTAAACATTTTTCTGAAAATCCAATCTTTTATTTCACAAGTGTTGATGTAGTCGAACGTTGCACAACAAATCTCAAAACACCTAAACCTATAATAATCTCATTTTTTAATGATTCAATTTTTTATCTCGTATGTTGTTTAAAATATTTTACAAACACACATCCGCGGTATAATTATCGCACTTTTTAACATATGCATCTGCAATTTTTACAACATATTTTCTACAAGCATTCTTGTTTGTATGGAAAATAATAGTTTTGTTCTAAAATGTGGCGATACATTATGTATCCCGTTCTGGACTATTTACAATAGAATGAGTATCAGAACATAAAAAATTTAGGGTGGGTTTAGAAGATTGTACAAGTCTTCAATTGACCAATAAAAGCTAAAATTAATTTTCCCGAAAAATGTTTGAATAGTGCAGTTTAAGATTGATTTTTTGAATTTCAATTATATCGTCATTATTAAGTTAATATTTATGATGCATGGCGAGGGTGATCTGATTGACGAGTGGGCCCGGAGATTCATTTTCTTTTTTCACGGTTGGTTTTTTTTTAACAGGACGAATTCTTTGAAAAGGAAAGAAGAAGGCATAAGAATCGGTGGTACTCATAAGCCAGCCAGGATATAACAGGTAAAACAGGTTTGTGGGCGTCCAGAAACATGGGCTACCTGCATTGCTTCTCGGAGGGGTCCTTCTTCAAACCCGGCTGCCAATTCTTGCGGAAGAAAACCGAGAAAAGGGGAGAACCGGCGCACCTATGCACCTGTTCGTTAAGTAACCGTGATTAACGTATCTGTGACGTAGCTGTATGGCTCCATCTTTGAACAAATTATATGTAAACGATTCTCTCTGACCCCATCATACTAAATATTGAATAGTTTTACGTAGAAGATTATCGTGTATTTTTATATTATATTATTACATACATCATGTTATAAAAAGGATGTTTAATCATTTAGACTGACAAGGTATGTAGTAAACATGAACTATTAAAACGAATTTAATGATTCAGAACATTTAATCATTTCATCTACTTAATGAACAATTATTTAATAATATAAACTCCCAGATAGCACACGACGTCTTAAAAACGTTCATTTTACGTCTATTTCAAGTCTGAAAGTCTTACGTCCTAAGAAGACCACAAACGGTATGGTTTTTATAATACCCATAATCTAGCAGTACATATTTACTAGCATTGGTATTATTTGTTCGAGTTACTGTTTTTGCTTCAATTTCAATTACAACTCTTCAATTTCAACTCTTCAACTTCGATTTCAACTTCAATTTTTCAATTTCAACTTCAACTTTTCAATTTCGACTTCAATTTCTAGCAGTACTAGCATTGGTATAATATGTTCGCGTTGGTGTATTTGCTTGAATTTCAATTTCAACTTTAATTTTTCAATTTCAACTTCAACTTCTATTTCTAACAGTACATAGTATAAAGAGAGAGAGAGAGAGACACGAGAAATGATTTTCTTAGAGGTCGATGCTATATATCACAACACTTATCTCTTATCACATTATCGCAATTATTTGAATTGATTATTTTCCGCCAGCTCCGATGATCTATCATCACTATCAATGAGCTTCCTCAGTTTATCAAGTTAACAGTCACATGATCTCGAAAATCAATAATCATACTCATGTATTAATGAAATGATTCAACATTACCGCTCAATCACCCCAATTTTTCCGTTCCTTTCCTTTCCATTACTCTTTCCGTTTTCTGTCCTTTAAATGCGAAGTTTTCCCGCGCTTTAAATCGATTATCTGCGCACGTGCAGTTGCGCAATATTTATAGAATGGGATTTCCCCGCTACCACCACTTGTGATTTCCTTTTTTAATACCTTTTATCTGTTCCCATTGAACAAATTTTAGCTTCCTACCTGCATTATTTCTGTAAGTATGAACTATGTAACTCTTTGTGAACCATATTATTTTTCAGATACAGTAAAAAGAAATTCATTTACCCTGATACGTGAAGCAAGACTTGAAAACCGTGATACATAACCCCCTTGATTACAGAGAAGAAACAATTTGCTTTTGTCACATTGCGACTAGAAATTAAATTGAACACGAAACAATCGAGACATTCGCGCATCATTATTTATAAACGTTTGCCGCGTTCAAATTAAACGTTAAATCCCAATTGAATGCTGTGCATCAATATTTACTCACAGGTCAACGACCGTTCCTTCCAAACAGAGGCCTGCACAAAGCGGTACAAATGACGAAAAAGCCATAAAATCATCACAACGATTTGACAACTATCAAAGGTAGTAATGTAATTTAATGAAATACAGATGTTCGGCCAGTGTTATTGTAGATAAGTGAGGTCATGTTCGATCTCACGCTTCGAATATAGCTTACGTCGTCATAAAAATTGCTTTTCTATACATATGTTAGCTACTCCGTGACCATTGAAGAATTCAGTGGCATTTTCAAGTGCAAAATATTATGAAAAATATTTTTACGATATAATTACTTTCCGGCTATACATATACAGTCCAATAAGTTTTGTTAAATATATATATATGCATATATATTTGATTTATTTACTTCCGGTCATCTTGACCGGTGGTGGTAAGTTAGGTTAGGTTAATATCGCTGACAATTTTCAATTAGATTTCGTATATAGCTAAGAAAATTCATTCAAAATCATTTCAATTTCAATAAATCTCTTGTGCCGAACTGAATATGTTCAGAATTGTTTAAAAAAACTGGCAACATGTTTTCAGATTACATAGTAGAATAGGATTGGATAGAAGAAAAAACCATGATCGATAGTGTTGGTTATTACTCGACAAGAATGGTACATCTACAAAGATTGACGAACGTATTCAATTCTATAATACGTGAATAGATTAATGTTTCAAGTGATTATTCGAATTTTTGTTGAAATTTTTCGAAAAATCGACCAGTGTGCGCCGCGGGGCCTGTTTCACCATTATTTCAATACATAAAGACCACATTAAATAGGTCGTTGGATTCGTCTTGCCGTCAGCTATAACATTATTGAATAAAAAATACATAGTTATAAATAAATAATGAAGGTGACCACAGTTTTTTATTGAAAAAAAATTTTTTTTGGAAACTTTTTGTATTGATATTTGTAAAAGACTGTGTACCGATCACTTCTTGTAGGAAACATTTTTTCGTCACACCACCGGAAATGTCTGAAAACTCGTGTGAATAATGAATAATTTCGCCACGATTTCGATCGAACTCACCACTGTGCGCGTGTCACGCGACGCTTTAAACTATCATAACTACGGTTCCCCGGGTCATCCCGGGTATAAATTTTGCACGATCTTTTAGAGGAGATCTTGCCGAGAATGTTCCACTTTGTCAGACCATGGGGATCCCCGGGAATGACAACTTTATCCCTTGTCAAAGGTGAAAAAACTTCGACGATTTTCCTTAGTCGATTAAACATTTTTCTTCATAATAAATGATGAACAATGACGTTTAGTTTCTGGTGCGTTCTCAACATAGATATACATTGAATGGTAATTATTTTTCTCGGCGCACAGGTTCGATCAATTTCTACACTAAACGAATATAGCTTGAGGGGCATGAAACGTTATTCATTTAGTGTAGAAATTGATCGAACCTGTGCGCCGAGAAAAATAATTACCATTCTTTCAAATAGTGCGATCGCGAAAAATACCTCCTTTATAGATATACATTCTTCATATAAAAAAGAAATTGGTCGCTTAATCTTCAGTAGGTTTTCCAGGACATCATTACGAAGAAGAGGAATTTTTTCGGTGATAAATCGTATCTGAAAAAGTTTGATCCTTGAACGTTTATTGTAACGAGAGTTTTTAATAGCTTTAATTAATATTATCGTTTTCGAATGTAACGGACATTTAAGAAACATTGTGCATTCGTTAAAAATCGATACGAGGACTTCGAGTTTTTAGCCCGTGAACAGCTAGAACGTCGATTTTACCCACTGTGCGGCGTGGCGTCGCGCGTCGTCGTCGTCGTCGTCGTCGTCGGCCGTGCGATTACGAGGAAGCCACAAGGAAGTCGGTGAAGGCCCCACCATTTTCCCCGGCATTTCCCACTCGATTACAACGCTTCGATTATTTCCGTTCGCGCCATGCCGCGCGCCGGTGTCCGTCTGTCCTCGTTCGGCGCTCGGCGTTCCTCGCGTCTCGCCGGTCCATTTGTCTCCGTTTGACGGCGCATGCGTGTTACGTGCGGCTCTCATCTCGACGGTAGTGGGGGGGGCGTGGCGGCAAGCATCCAGCGACGGTCGCGGCCGCGGCTCAGTCGCTCGGCAGCCTCGATACCGGACGGACGTGCGATAATCATCGAGATATTACGCGCACGTTCGCGTCTCGGGAGGTGAAAGGACGAGAGAGAGAAAGAGAAAGATAGATATCAGTTTTTTCGTGTTTCGCGTCCTCGACGGAAGACTGGAGAGAATATTATCGAAGTGGTGTGCTGGTGATACACACTCGGTCGGTCGCGCGTACGTACGTTCATCGAGAGGATACATTTCGATCGGTACGGGCACCCAGGAACGTTCCGAGATCGGATGTCGTCGTCTGTATTTTAGTACGCTTGTGTAAATCGTCGGGAGTGGAATCAGATGGGATTTATGCTCGATTAGAAGAGAGACAGAGGCGGAAGGAACACGATACACGTGCGCGTGGTCGGTGTCTGCGAGATACCTGTGGATGCCAGGCAACAGCGACGCATTAGGGCGCGGATTTCTGCCCGATGACCGCCGACGGCACTCGCTCAAACTCGCAAACCGATCCTCCGCACTGATATTACGCCGCGTCAGACGGTTCAGCCCGTGATCGAGGTAAGGATCTCTCTCCTCTCTTCTACTTCCTCGAGCGGTTTATCGCTCGAGTGGCCGAGCGATTTCGGTGTTCGAGTACGAAAATACACCGATCCCGATAGCTTATCTAGCTTCATTTCTCCGCAATTCGGGATCGCATGATTTCTCGGGAACTTTGTCGAGTGCTCGAGCTCCGTATTGTTTGGCATGTATGTATCTCTTGCCGCGGGGAAGGTTGTTCCTCGGGGTAGAGTAGACGTCGGTGGCTCCAGTGGGATTTTTGTTTTGCAAATTATTCGACCCACGTGCACCTTTCTTTCGTCAACTACCTGCCTCTTCAGTCGGGATTGCCGTTTGTGTGTGTATACGTATGTAACGAATGCTGGTTCGCGCGAAGTTAACGCCTCGAAGACGGTGTTTTTGTTCGAGTAACGGTTTTTCGGGATTTTATAGTGACAGAATCTGAACTTGCAGATTAGTTTCAATGAAACGAATTGAAATGTCTCTCCATTACGCCCCGGCATCTTCGAATCAACTCGTTCGTCCTGAACTATAAGTCGGTAGATATACTATCTTACATAGATATTGTTTCGAATGAAAAATTATGCTTTTCTTCTACTTTGTAAGAGGAGCTGCGCGTGTTATGATTTTTGTCGTGTACATATGTACTACGATATCCTACGAGTTCTCGGCATTGATAAACTACAAAATAATAGATCGACTGTTGTACAGTACAATTGTTTTTTCTATTAAATTGTACACGTGTTGTAATCTTCAGTCTCGCGGAATCGCGTTGAGAATTAATAACCTTACCGAGATTGTCATCAATTATAAATTAGCAGATCCGTTATCTGTCGTTAAGATTATCTCTACTTATTTACAAATTGCGATCGTGTCTCCATTTTCTATTTTTACGAGACGTTACACGTGTTACTTCGAATTGATAGCTTGGTCCGCGTTCACCGTTAATTATAAATTAATGAACCCGTAATACTTTCTCCATTTATTTCTTTAGTTTCTCGCGTCGCTTTTTTTCGTCGTTTACAACTCGAAATTGACTCTGTTCTCTATGAACCCAATAAATCGATAGATGTACAGGAAAACGAGTTGTACATACTTACAAAATTGTGTTTCGTTCTCCTAATCACGTTCTTTTATCTTATACTCGGAACTGCTGTGAACTGGTCATCTGTTTACCACGCTCGGCAATGTTATCCTCGTTGTTCCCCCAGCTTTGCTACTTTATATGCTTCCTTCGTTTTCCGGAAGTGGTAATAACACGTAAGACTGTACATACTAAGAAAACACGGAGCGAGAGTTCGCACTAACTAAATTATAAAACACACGGATAATTGACACGAGGACTTAATGTTATATCTAAAATGTTTTAACTATCTAAAACACTTTATTTGTGACCTTTTTTCATTTAAACAAAAGTGATACAATTATACCAAAATTATAAGAGTAGTATCGAAACTACACGGGCACCTGTACGATTGAATAAAAATTGTCAAATCTTTAGAATATTAATTAATGATTGGACGTTCTTCATATCGGTACACCTCGGTCATTTAATTTGGCAGACTTTTATACAATTTTCTGCATTTTTCATTTAACTTTCATGTTTCTGAAGTACATGTGCATGTATTTCCAACCATCAGGCTTTTCTGTCCACTAAAAATTGTTAAAACAAACCAAATTTTCTTCTTTTGCCGACTGAATTTCTATTTGTTCACACTCATTGGAAGATTTGTCTCGTGGCACGTGTTCAGTTTTATTATTCGTTTAATTTTTATTCACAAAAACAATTCAACAAAGATTTTCCAAGCCCATTCACATAATCATAACTGGATACAATGACTTTCTTCATGGGCTGACACTAGTGTCTTATATTTTTGTCCCCTTCGACATTCAGAACGTCCTTTCACAAAGTTCTGACACGTTTTAGTTGTTTACGTCGTAATTATACTTTGGAATCACGCGTTTTACATATAACATTTTGTTCTTCTTTCAAGTACGTATGTTCGTACATCTGGAAGTAAGAATTCGTTTGTGTAAATTCGTTTAATCTGATCGAATCGAAGAAATTCGTGAAAAATGATTGAAACCGTGAGAAATTGTTATCTTGACTAGGCGCGTAATTCAAACGGAAGCGCACTGTAAATAAACTTGCCCACTATGTGCGTATCTTAGCCTTTTTCTTTGCTACTCCTTTTCTTATAATATAACGTGCGATATGACGTTCTTTTTGTAATAATAATTTTGCATAATTAATTCATTTCAAGAAACAATATTGCCACAATATTCAAAATGTTTTTGAATATGTAGGTGGCCGTGAACTATTTTTTAAAAATTAAAATTTGTATGATACGATTCTTTATATTTCAAGTTTAAAATAAAAATTTTACTTTGAACTATCGAAAGCTGGGAATAGTGTAAAATATTGTATTTATTCTGGAATAGTTTTCATCTGTTTTTTTTTTTAAATTATCGGATAAGAAACGAAATTGTGTAAAAATTATAGTTGTCGCATTACAGACACAACACGTTCTGATGGGATTAAAGTTACAGGAAAATTTTACGCGCACGTTTCCCGGATAATTGTTGAGGAAAACCAGCTTTTCCAAGAAATTTTTCAATGTATGTAATCGTTTCTACTGTTTTATCGACGGAATAGACGTGGCAGGTTTCCTTGTACATATGTGTCAGAGCATTGCAACAATTTTAATGTATTGACAAGTTTGTATTCCGGAATAAAGTATACTTCCCCCACTTTTCATGAGTTTATACATTGAAATGTGATATTCTTCATTTTATAGAAAATCGAAAAATCATAGCTTTCAAAGACTAATAAATCTCTCGTCGCTATTAATAGCCAGTTAACTATTTCCGTAATTGCGTGGTGTAGTTTAAATAAAAACAAACCCTACGACCTTTCACACAATAAAAACTGCATAGGATGTTGGAGAATAATTATGGATATTGATGTGACAATATGTATACATAGATTTCAGATCAATACTAATTTTGTCAAAAAATAGTGCACACGTGCGTCAACTTTCAGACTTGATTTTGTTAAAAATAGTGCATTATATGAAAAGTTCTTATTTTCGCACAGAACCGTCCTGTGTCGTTACTTTTATTTATTCGTTAAATAACAAATAATATTTCATTTGCAAATATAAGAATTAATCTATTTCTTACTAGATATAACATTGATTTTCTTTATATTTATATTGTAAGAATCTACTTAGCATCTCCGTTTCTTTTTTTAAATCAAAATAAAATACTGTTTTACGTTGTCAGTAATGAAGCAGTAACTGTGGACATGAATACAGGTCTTCTTTTTTCTGTTAGAAAATCGTTCCGGACAAAATAATTCTAATAATCGTAGCTGCGAAGAAAATAATACAGGGGTTAGATAAATATTGTATTTAATTGTTCCCAACATCGATCATAATAGATTGAAACCGTCTCTGTAAAATATTGTAAGACTAAAAAGGAGCGGGACTTTGAATTTTTAATAATTTTATGTCGTAAAAGTTGTTCTATAAAGATAACATTCCTGTATTTAGCTAATTTTTTTTGCAATTTCGAGGGTTGGTAGGGTCAGCGTAGTTTAAATCAGTATAACTTTTTTACAATTGTACCCAACGACTTGATTTTTTGCAAGCAATTAGAAGCATTGGTTTACTTAAATGATCTGCGAAAAAGATTTCCCAAAAATTACAATTTACAGGGTTACATGCAAAAATAAAAGAGCATGTTTTAAAGTTTTTTTTATTTGGGCTCTTAATGAAAATTTAAAATGTATACGTTTTGTAGATCTATGTTAGTTGTACGCATGCTGAAAATCTCATCAAAATCGATCAACATACCCAAGAGCTAAATGAGGTTAAACGTGTGTGGTGAAAATCGTAGTTTTCCACGACTTTTGGTCAGTTTTTTTTCCGCGTCATCCGATTTCGATGTGAAATTTTCAGCATGTGTACGACTAACATACATCTGCAAAATGCATATTTTAAATTTTCATTACGGGCTCCAACAAAAGGGTTATAAAAAATGCCTTTTTTTTACTTTCTCATGTAATTCTTAGCGATTGCAATTTTTTCAAGATCTTTTTTGCATGTCATTTGGTAAATCAATTCTTCTAATTGCTCACAAAAAAAAAAAGAGTCAGGTCGTTTGGTCCGCGATCATAAAAAAGTTATACTGTTTTAAAGTGCGTCCAAATACTTTCGTGGCTTATACTGTAGGTGCCCCGGGAAAAAAATTAACCTCTCGGCCCTGTATCGCTCAATTTCTAACTGTACGAGGAATTTCTATGGTTCCCCCACTCCCCGAGACTCTTTCTACGCGCGTAGGTGCGTAGGCGCGGACACGTGTGTGCACGCACGCACACGTGCGCGCACGCACTCGACACACGGACACAACCATGCACGGGGACGCCCGCGCGCGCGACGGCTAAGCGGACCGACTGTTGCTTACGCTCCTTGATCGTTATTCAGGAAGTTGCACGTTATCATTTACATAACACGTGAGCCCGAACAAAATCATACATAATTCCTTCCTTCTTAGCGCGGCCGTGTTACCGTTTCTCTCTCTCTCTCTATCTCTCTTTCTCTCTCTCTCTTCGCCTCTTTCATTTTTTCTTCCGTTTTGTTTTCACGCCGCGGAGAAAAACGGAATTTTTCTCCATCAACTCGTAAAACATGTTGTTCCAACTCTCTCGCTTGCCTGTCTCGAAAAACAACGCTTCCGACCGTTCGAACTTTGATAATTACAGAAGTGTATTTTGTCTGTGCTCAGTTTTAACCTTCGCAAGGTAATGTGGGATCTCGGAGACCACAGCTTCAGAATTTTCGAAAGAACGTTTACACGAATAAGATTCAATCTGTTTGTTTACTTTTTATCCTGCGTTATTCTTTATCCCAAATTTATTAGAAACGAGGCTGTCTACTATATGAAATTCATTTGTCGGGGTCCTAAGAGAGACCCCACCTTACTACACTAAAAAAAATTTGTTGCTCCCCGTGTGATGTGCCAAAGTTGCACAAAATTTTTGTTAACCGTCACTGTTGTCTTCATCTCGCTATAACTTTGTAAAAAAACGAACATAGCAACAATTTGAAACAGAGCATCTGAAACTTTCAGGCTTTCAAACCATTGTTTAACGATATCGATACACCAATTTTTGACGGAGTCACGATCACGTGAAGTGGGAGCAATTTTCCGGGTTCGCACAAGTGATCCCTTAATTCTTTTGAGGAGTGTAGTTACATATGTGTTATTAGGCGACTGCGGATTTTTACGCATTTATATCGAAATTGGGTAGATGAAATTCAAAATTGTTGACAAATTTTCAAAATTGAAGATGTCAATATATGATTTCTCCTCTATTAATTAACGATCGAAATAAAATTCAATGTAGTTTCTATTTCTTGCAATCGATGTAGACACTTTTTATTTTGCATAAAGATCCGCGATCCAGTTACTAGTTATTAGACCTTACCTTACGAGAGTTAAGTGCAGCATTTGGGAAACATTTTGTAAAAGGGTGCGAAACGTCCAGATAAATTTCAGCATAAATTTTGCAGTTTTAAAATTGCTCGGAAAAGATTTGACCCCGCCACGACCCTTGCAGAGAACTGAGGGTATTTTGAATGAATTTTTGTAATAGAAAATGTAGCAATTTTCACTTCGTACGTCATTGTGTAGTTCACGTTAATTTCTATCAAAATACTGTAGTACAAACGTTCTCAAAAGTTGTTATTAAAATTGTTTACAAAAAGTATCTCGGGACATTTGCATACAGCCAGTACAGTGTTGGAATATTTTTTCAGATTAAGTGAACTTCTAATAACTTGTTAAATGTGTCTTAAGAAGTGTTTGATAAACATTAGATTTTGTTGAAAACAAAACGCAGAATGGATTTGCTACACCGCGACGTCAACGACTGCATTAAAACAGAAAAATTCAGTTTCCGAATAAATCTGGAGAAGTTGCAGAAATCCTCGGACGCAATCTTGTCGCTAAACACGATTTCGCGCACAATTAAATTTGTATGTCTGTTAATTACTAGGTTCTCGGTGCTTGAACACAAAATCGTGACGAACTGGGGCGGGAAAAGCAAGGAAAAGAAAAAAAGGGGGCTCCCCAAAACGGGTTAATTTGCAAGAGTTAATCGCATTACTTTTCAAGCGAGAAAAAGTTTTAGGTTTTTTCCCTCTCTCGATTTTCTATCGCAGTTGCAGTGGGTGGGAGACTGATAAGAGCTGGAACGAAGTGGAAGGAACGGGAAGTGGGAGAGAGTGGAGGTTGGGGAGGGTAAGAGGGAGAAGAAAGCCTTTCGAAACATAATTCCGGCCGGAAGAGACGGGAACCCGGAAGCGAGGGAGGAAGCACTACGCTCTCAGAATGCCGAGGGGGTGGAAAATTCTGTTCGTAGCCCTCCGGGGAAAACTCGATCGATCGTTAAGATCGCAGACGAGGTGTCGACGTCGAACCACCTGCGAATTTCATCGCCCACGAATATACTCCTTCGCTGTTCCTCCCGATATTCCACTAGATTGTTCTCGCGATTTTTCTAAATTTACTAAATGGACTAGTCCGTACAAATCGGTTTTTATTTTTTTTAACAACGGCGCACCGAACAAAAAATCTGAAAAAATTCATGAACAATACTTATAACAGTATACCGCTACTGTAAAAATATAAATGGTGTCACTCTAGAACTTCCATGTGAAATCTGCATTTTTTAGATTTTTTACAAGCAGGATTTTCGCTTTAAAAATCTGAAACCAATTGCGAAGTATGTATTTGGGTTTTTGACATATGTGTCAGATTTTTCTCAGAATTTCTAAACGTCATTAACTAGGGAAAATAGGCCAAAAACTGATTTTACCCTATAACTACCTTCCCGATCGAGATACAGGGTTGAAATTTTGCACAGTATGTTTTTTTGACTATCTTATCCGGCTATACCTCGATTGACTTCTGAATAATAAAACGTGTAAATGGTTCTGTTATCACGATTTTATAATACTGGAATATTTATCGTTATCACTGCCTGTTTAATCGACCTAATTAAAAGGTCAACGTATGCTATTACATTTCTAAAGAAAGCAATAACCATTTCCTATTCCTTTTCATGGAAATAGTCGAGATAGTCACATATTCAAATGAAACGAAATCTGTAATAGACTCGATCAAATTTTATTTTTTGCATCTAACATTAAATGACACTTTTCGATAGCTCTCGAAAGAATTTTATTATCAATATTACACTAATAATTATACATGAAACGTGAGATCGGAGTATTAATAATTTTAATATAAAGAGTTTTTAAAAAAATTACCATTATAAATTTTAACCCTTTGCACTCCTTTGTCGAGTGTGACTCGACATCGGAGAAAAAGAAATGTAAATAAAACGGGTTTTTATATGTATTTGGTTCTTCCTTCATTTCTTTAATTGTCCTATTTTTTTTTAGTTAAAAACAAATATAGATTACAACATAGTTTGAGTAATATTTAATATAATTAATAAACAAGATTGCTTAAAATAAGTAGCAGTATAGGAACTGTCCTTTGAAGTAAATTTCAAATGAAACACTTAAAATAGTAGGGAGTTATTGACCAGAAAATTGAAAAATAATTCTGAGTGCGCAAAGGGTTAATATAAGATTAACAATATTAAATACTCCAAAAATGTATGTAACATTAGATAAAAAGTCTCATCTTGAAAGTGACTCACCATCAAATTGTTACTCACTTTTATGCACACAATTACGTAAAGCACAATAAAAGCTGCATTCCAAACATTATTCCTCTTAATCATTCCCAAACAGCCACGAAGTTCCTTACGTTTCCAAGAAAATCACAAAGCTTATCACTGTGTTTGCTACGTCAACATTTTGCGCGACACCTTCCAAGCGGAACCTCCGAATCTCAGTTTTACAATTGTTGCTAGAAACGTTTACTAGAAAATTAGAAATAGTAACATTCAGTTGAAAATTTCTAAAATGTTACACAAGATGTAGTCTCGATTTTCAAATAAATTTATAGTAACTTTCGCTAAAATTCCCTTAAAAACTGTTAGCAAAATATTTGCTACAAATGTCTTGGGTCGTTAGACATAATTATTTAAATGTTAAAAGACGTTTAGTAGAACTAATATTTTCTAGAATAAATATTCTGTCAGCAAATATGTTTACTGCTCACTCGAAATGTTTACTGGAAATTTACTGTGTATCAGAAATGACTAATAACACTGTCCAACACCAAATTTGTTCCCTAATTACTGTTGGGTTCTTCTTATAGAGTTTTTTGCGCTGATTCCGAATCTGTCCTTATTTTTTCGCCCATACGCACAGTTTTTGAGGAACATGGTTTAAAAAAAAACAATTTTTCAACTTTGAACAAATATCGTGATGTTATTATAAAAGATATTGAATTGTTCTTTGCAGAGAAAGATTCTGTAGACTTTCCCGCATACAGTGATATCCAATATCTTTTATAATAATAACATCACAATATTTGTTTAAAGTTGAAAAATATGTTTTTTGTGCAAAACGCAGAACTGTGCGTGTAGGAGAAAAATCAAGGACAGATTCGGTATCAGCGCAAAAAACTCTATAAGAAGGACCCAACAGTAATTCGGGAACATAAAAAAGGTTGAAATTTGTTGGACAGTGTAATTGCTACTAGACATATTCACTAAAAAGTATAACAAACGCTCGATTAATTGGCGAATGTCGTGACGTGTCCAGTAAAGATTTTAAAAATAAAATGTCGGCTTCTCCGGCGCACCCCACCCTCCCCCGCGTTCAGGAACCGGTCCGAATCGAAACCGGAAGCGCGGACCTTGGACTCCTCTCTTTTTCGTCGTCTTTCTTTATTCTTTAGAGAGAAACGCCTCGATTCGATCTTCTTCTCTCCTTCCTCCACCCTCCTCTTACTCTTTCTCTTTCTCTCTATCGTCTCTCGGGCTTCCTTTTCCCTTTCCTCCGGTTCCCGGTAAGCCGTCTCATGGATAGATGGTCCTTCCCTTTCCCGTTCGACCGGTTAATTCCGAGAGGGAGCAAAAGGAAGCAGACGCTCGCGATAGATGGCATCCGGTTCCCCTCTTTCGAGGAAAACCCGAGGAGGAAGTCGCGTTTAAAATACCTTCCAACGACGTTCCAACCGGTCCCTCTTTCTCCCTTCATCCTGCGGAATCGTCCTTTGTCCTGCACGCCCTTTTACTACGCCTCCATTTTTGCGACGAGAGAAGGAGTGACTTTTCGAGAGATCGTTTGAGCGTAGGCGATTCCGAGGGGAATTACGCGAGCTGGCAAGTGCATCGATGTAAATAGCGGGAGTTAAAGGCTGAGGGAGTGATCTCCATTATCTGAACGATTGATAATTATGGACGAAACGTTAGTATATTTTGGATCATCTATATTTTGGGTTTAATTATGAACCGGACACAATAGCGTATCCGCGTACATAACTAAAATTTTTTTCTCTTTTTTATGGACATAGTTGCAAAGCAATACTGTGGAAATAGTTGTAAATAAAAATCAAAGAAAGAGAATGAATTTATCAAAGATTCACTATGGAAAATGGTAATATTTTAAATAATCATCTGCGCATGGATACATCTTATAACTAGAAAAAGTTCGTCCAGTCCCAACGACTATTTGCAGTGAGTGTAAAAAATATTCGTACTCCCTTTAAAATAGAGTAACTTTTTTATAATGCTAGCAAACGACCTGATTTTTCATAATCAATTAGAAGCACTGGTTTATGAAATGATATGCAAAAAAGATTTTCCAAATAATTATAATTTACAAGGTTACACGCAAAAATGAAAAAGGCATTGCTTAAAACTTGTTTATTTGGACCCTTAATGAAAATTTAAAATATATGTTTTGTAGATCTATGCTAGTGTTATACACATGCTGAAAATTTCATCGAAATCGATTAACCCTCGCAAGGTAAGGTATAATAGCGCATAAAAAAATAGTAAGGTGGGGGGTCTCTTAGGACTCCGACAAATGAATTTCATGAATAGCCTCGTTTTTAATAAATTTGGGATAAAGAATATAACACGGGATAACAAGTAAACAAACAGATTTAATTTTATTCGTATAAAAATTCTTTTCAAAAACCTGAAACTGGGATCCTTCAGATCCCACATTACCTTGCGAAGGTTAACATACACACGAGCTACAAGTAGCGATGGGCATACAATCAGAGCTGGGTGAAATAGTATTGTTATATGTGTATATATATTATCCTATTTATGTTAAAGTATGTGTACAACTTTGAAAATAAAATATTTTATTTGATGCAGTAATTTTTGAAAATGAAATAATTTATTTGAGGCAGTAATTTATTTGAAAATGGTATTTTATTCAAAGAATATTGGAAATATTTATATTTTGTCTTTATTTTCAATTTTAATTCTAAATATTATTGCTGAAAACCGTGGTTCGGTTTCTCAGAGTATTACATATAACAATGCAAAAAGTACAATATTTTATTTCGTATTTCAGAGAGATTGTTCAAATAGATATATTTAATTTTATGAATCAAATTGTTGAAATAGAAATAATTTATTTTGAGGTTCAGATTGTTAAAATGGAAATATTTCATTCTCGAAATTGTATATCTTATTTAAAATACTATTTTCTTTCAGCAGAATAAAATCTAAAATAATAAATAGTATTTGAAATATTTGTTTCGCGCCAAATAATGCCCACCTCTGCATACAATACATACTTTTTACACTCACTGTATCTCTCTCTGCACCAGAGATTGGTATATTTTAGATTGTAGTACATATTATTATTTTCGTCATGATAAAGTAGTCTGAAGGCCGTCTAAAGGTCATCTAAAAGTTCGAAATATCCATTGTTATCAACTAAAATGATGAATATTCTGCGGCATTATTGCCACTAAAAAGATATGTACACACCATAGAGTAGTTATAAATCTTCCTTTATCGTATTGTTTTATTTTTCGAAGGAATAACAATAACAGTTCCGAGGAAGTAAATTGTTTTTAAATTACTTGTACTCATCGATGTTATTAATATTCTTAACATCAGAGTAAGAATAAAAATGATCGTTCTTTTTTGTCTGTCTTATCTCTCAGTCAAACGTTCTAAGTATGTAAAATTACAATAACTATCGACTGTCTTGATGAATAATACATTCATTTTTTTTTTTAAATGCGTTATAAAAGAATTTAAAATACAAGTGTCGTGGAGTCCGCTAAAAAACTATGAATGTATTATAATATATCACACGTAACCTCTGTGGAACGTTCTGCTGAATATGCATGGCGTATTGAAGTCTTCAAGATATCATAATTCGCAAGATTTAGGGAGACGATTGTAATTTAAACAATGACAGATATACATATGGAAGAATATTATCGAAAATGTTTCAATATATCAGCTCACTGTTATAAATGCCCGACAGAAGAATATTATCGAATATTTTTTTGCATATACATAGCTCACTGTTCAAATTGCCCAATAAATGAATATTATCGAGAATTTTTCTGCACGAAGCTCGCTATTGAAACTGTCCGATAGAAAACTTATGGAAAAAAATGTACAAAATGTGTGAAGTTACGAATTTTTTCTCCGTTTAAAAATTTATTAGTACCACGTAAAATATCATACCTAAAAAACATAAATACCATATAATCCTAAGTCGTGAACTATTTTCAAATATGTAATCAATCATTCACACACACATAAGGTATAAGGTCGAGGTTTTTCAACTTTGTTCTTCTAAAAAGGGTAGAAACAAATTGATTTTTGGTCAGATCATTCGATAAATCAACTGGCAAAATGGCAGTTATAGGATGAGCACGGTTTAACCCTTTGCACTCGAATGGCGAGTCTGAGGCGCCACGAAAAATTGCCATACCGTTATTCAAAACAATTTTAACATTATTAAGTTTGCCTGTATTCTATAAATTGTAAAAAGCTCAACTGTTATATATATATATATAAGAAAACAGGTTCAATTTGATGCGCACAATGTAAAAAAGATTACATAGAACAAAAATGATCTGAGTTGAAACACACACACACACACAAATATCTCAATTTTGGAATTCATATTGCTTCGAGTGCTAAGGATTAATGAATTATGCTGTATTTCTTCTGTTCTGATCAACAAAAGTTTCCGACAAAATTCACGAGCATTCTACCTAATAGCACACATGACAGTGAATTATTTCATAATAAGTTTTGGTTGCAAATTCGATATTTAAAAAACGAAAAGTGTGCTGAAAAAATCCCCGAAAATTCACTCGCAGAGCGTGTTTTACCACGCGAAATTGGGTGATTTATCGA
This sequence comes from Lasioglossum baleicum, assembly GCF_051020765.1. Classification (NCBI taxonomy): domain Eukaryota; kingdom Metazoa; phylum Arthropoda; class Insecta; order Hymenoptera; family Halictidae; genus Lasioglossum; species Lasioglossum baleicum. Next base: position 7,307,053 of record NC_134946.1, on the reverse strand, counting down.
GCCCCTGTTTTCCAGAGGGAAACTTATCACAACAGTGTCCTCAAAAAATCGTCGGAAAATCGAATTGTAGAGAAATTCGTTAACCAAACGGCGGCGAAATAGTTTGTTTATCAATTAAAACGTGAACGCCGATGATTCGGACGCTTTTGACATCTCGATCACGATGTCGCCGAGAGACAGAGCAGCGAGTTTGGCAGGTTATCGAGCGGCTGGCAAGTCTGTGTTTATAAATACGAGATGGAGGAAGTACCGCAATAATACCAGCGGCTAGTGCCGATCGTTATTACCGCAATATCGAGCCGCCAAAACCGAGGAGAGCGGCGAGAGGGAGGGAGAGAGAGAGAGAGGGAGGGAGAGAGAGAGAGGGAGAGAGAGAAACAGCGCGGGAAGCTTTATTTGCTCATTACGAAAATAATCCTCGCGCGTCTACGATCTGTATTTCGGAACCAATGCCACTAATTTTGGAGTCGGCGGTGTCAATTAAAATTTTCACGGTTGTGAAAATAATGCCTGAAATATTTTAGGCTTCGCGATTTTATTACCCCGCGTGACTGGATATCTGTTTGTTATGGGACTCGGTGTACATTTTTCAGTTGTTTCAACCTTGTCTTCAGGATGTTCTGGAGGTACAATGGGAGACAAAAGTATAAGAAATTCGAAATCCGTCAATATATTGGCAATGAAAGCCATTCATGTGTATATCGTGCATTAAAAAATGGATTAATCTAAAAAGCTTTCGTTTAATTAGTGAATTTCATGTTATATTTATTTTTTAATCAAATTGTCTTCATATTATAAAAAAATTGTGACTTTTGCTAATAATTGTACCTCGTGATTGTAGCTATATTCAGTGGTCCACACAGTTGTCGCGATTTCATGCTACATAGTGAGATTACAGCACGATAAATTTGACGTTTTGTAACAGTTGATAATTTTTTGCTCTGCAACTGTCTAGTGATATAATTAATTACATAATTTTTACTATACACATATAAAAAACTGGAGTTTCTAGTTGCGTTTTTTCAAGGTTCAAATAGGGTTTGAAGTGGAATTTGATGAATTCTCCGTAAGAAGACGTGTTAAAATGTGCGAACTTTAAGTTGCTATAATTCTTAAACGGTGCAGCGAATCGAACCCAAACTTCCGTAATTGCATTAATTTAGTAAGAGTTATATCTTGTCAAATTTTCAAAAATTTTGTTGCGTTCTTATATACCTCCAGAACATCCTTAACATGTTTGGGCACCGAGAGAAGATTGGAATTGTGTAAATTAGAAGAGGACATCCATAAAAATTAGCTTGTTGTTATACAGTCGCATGTGTTAGGTTCGATTTGCAATTAAACAGTTTTTTTTTTTGACAAGTGTCTTGTTACATACAATACATCAGAACAACTATATGATTATTTCACCAGGAAACTGCTAATTTGTTTATCATGGGACTTCAGTGTACGCTTTTACACATCTTCGTCCAGAGATTTGTAGACGAAGATACGATTAAACATTTACTTGAAAAAATGCAGCCAATACCGCATACTTATTTATCGCATGAACTCGGTACACATTTGCTCGTATTTCGTCCACATGAAAAAATTTAAAGAGCGGGGGGGAACACAAAATTGTAACTTTTTATCGCAAAACTATAAACCCGTTTATTATCCAGCTTTTTGAAACGAAAAAGTAAAGGATCGAGAGGGATGGGCGAGGGGCAGGGGGATGAGAATCTCTGCGGAGGCACAAAGAGAGCATCGGGACCTCGAATTCACGTGCGTGCAACTAACGCCGACCGGAAGTCGATAAAAAGGCTGCTTCACCCTCGTCACTCGGCAGCGGCTCCTCCTCATGGGAACCAGCCTCTCTTCCGTCTCCCTTCGTTCCTCTCTCGTTTCTTGTCTCGCCTTTCCCCCCTCCCGCGCAGCCCCTCTCGCTACACCCTCATCTCGGGAGAAAAGGCTTCTTTCAAGTGGCCCAGTAAACTTGAAAACCATCCTATGAAGATGCACTTTGCTCTCCAAAGGTGTTTCTTTATACCGAGATGTCTGCGAGACAGTGAACGCTTGCAGTTACCCCTCTTTCTAGAGTTTATTTTCCCTGTAGGGGATCGTGTCGGACCGATGTCTTCAATTAAGCGGAATTTTTCACTACCAGAGATCCAGAAACTGTAGAATCATTTATATGTATATTCTTGATGTTTAACTTCTGTCGCGTCGTCTACAAAACTTCAAGAATTTTAACTACTTTCTCTATCTCTCCATTGATTACGACCTGTACCTTAAAAAATAAATGTTATAGATAATTGTTAACCCTTCGCACTCGGACCTATTTTAACTGGAAAATTAAACATTTCTTTCGGCCTAGAATAATTCCATTCTATATTAATTCTTTTCTTTGCATGAATATGAAATTGATATAATACCTCGCACAATACTTAAATGTTTCGTAATTGATTAGATACTAACATATTTAGCAGTGTAAACGATATTTTGAATAATGGTACGTACAGCAATTTTTAGTGGCGCCTCAGAGTCGGCACTCGAGTGCCAAGGGTAAAATCTTGTAAAATTGAATTAAAAACGTGTTTTTATACTAGTAAAATCCTAATAATTTTAAGTTTAACCCGAATACTTCTTAGAAATTGTCACTGGAAGTGGTAAATCTTTGTTACCGTAATGTGTCTCTAGAACTTGCCACTAAAATGTGTATCAACCCTAGATCATGTCAGTAGAATCTCCTAAAATAATGACGAACGAAACTAAGTCATAATTCCTTAGAAAACGTGAGAAAGCACTGGAAAAATGAACAGAGAAATCCGCCGGTCATTTGCGTTAACACTAATCCTACCACCACCGGTCAAAATGACCGGTTTCAGATTTATTATTTTACAATGATTGAAATAATAAAAATGATTCTATAAGAATTGATTGTATAAATTATTAATTTATATTAATAATGTATATTAATAACGTATTAAAGTCTAAATAAAATCAGCCTTGTCATTTTTATAAGGGAATATGTAAATACCAGCTACTTTTAAGGCTCGGTAGGTTTAGTGTTAAGATAACTGTAAAATTACGGTACTCCTTGAACAACGCGGAGGTTAGGGATGCTGACTGTCCGGGTACATCAGTGTTGCTCAAAGTTATCTCCCGGGAGTCAAACCACATCCCCACCACCTATCCCGATGCTGACTGACGCAGCGAGCGTGGCCGAACGCAGCCGAGCGCAGCCGAGCGCAGCCGAGCGCAGCCGAATCGTGGTAACAGCAGCGCGGGCAATTCAAATCAAATTCAAACGCTTGCATTTCAGAACAGCAATTCTCTTTTCTCTAGGGATCGAAAGAGTTATAGAACTTATGTATGTATAGGTTCTATTTAATCCCTCGTCTTACGATTTATTTTACGGTTTCTCAATGATTAGAACTTTCTTCGTAGTTCGCCAATTTCCTAAGAAAGGAGAAAATTTATTGTATGCCTACAGGTTTTTCGATAGCTATACATTAACAAAACTAAAATAGAATTTCATCTTGGTGTGAAGTAGGTTAATAACTAGACTGCGGATTTTATGCATTTATGACAGAAATACGAACGTACAATTTAAAGCAGTGGACATATTAAAAAGATTTAAGGACATCGGTGTACTAGTTTCAGGTTAATAATATAATTGAGAGAAAGAATTTTTTGTTTGGTTCTTTTGGTTTGTAATCGGCGCAGACAATTTTTATTTTGCATAAAGATCCGCAGTCTATTAATAACATACGTATTTATTAGACTCTGTTCAAAATCTTCAACACGTGTTTGACACGATATTGTAAGGCAAGGGGTTGACACTAAAATTACTCCTTTAACCCTCGCAAGGTGAGGTCTAATAACAAATAAATAGTAAGGTGGGGTCCAGAGTTGTGCTAATTCTTAGTAACTGAATGACTATATAATTGAAATACAATGTAATTTAATTATAGGTATTTTAATCAGATCTGTAATTGAAATACACACACAATATAATTGAAATACAATGTATATAATTGAATTACAATATAATTGAACTGTCAATTGAGCTGCCACAGACAGCTAGTAAATTTATAAATACTAAATTCCTTCTCTCTCTCTCTCTCTCTCTCTCTCTCTCTCTCTCTCTCTCTCTCTCTGTTTGAAACCTTCACATGGATTTTTCAACCTCTTCTTGCCTATTACTTCATTTTTCATACTCCAATTACAATGTATTTTATAATTGTACTCCATTGCAATTACGAATTACATTGTAATTTAATTAAATGAAGATCTGAATTATAAATTACAATATAACTGAATTACAATGTAATTCAATTACTTTGTAATTATAATTCTGGAGTAATTCAATTGTAATTCTGCACAACTCAGGTGGGGTCTTTTAGACCCCGACAAATGAATTTCATAAATAGCTTCGTTTCTAATAAATTTGGGATAAAGAATAATACAGGAAAAAAAGTAAACAAACAGATTGAATTTTATTCATATAAAAATTCTTTTCGAAAATCTGAAGGTTAACTATTCCTTCCGCTAAAATTAAATGTCGGCTACAAACAAACTAATAGATCATTCTTATCCATACGTAGCCCATAAATATTTTTCAAAATTGATGAAATATAAAAGGCAATAAAATATGAGTTTTCTTTAAAAATTGCCATACAAATATAGTTCATAACTTTTTTATTTGATGAAATTCAATGAGATTCTAGTCATTTAGAAATCTAGTGCATTGGAAAATAAAATTTTACTCCATTCCAGCTTGTTATTAATATTTTTTTCCACGAAACTAGAAGTTCGTAGAATTGTTTTAGATTCAATTAACTTGAAAATTGGAGTAACAGAATCGATTTTTCGGTTTTCCGGAAGTAGTGAGTATGTGCGCGTGGTCGTGGAGCGATCGGGGGTATGGAAGAGGGCGGAGTATAGTGACCACGTGTGTTAGCTAACTGATAAACCTCTGTTCGACGACGTGTCACTGACCCTCTCTCGTCAACTCTATCGCCTCGTATACGGCGTCATTTTTCTGAGGTTTCTTTAGCAATTTTTCACCTCGCTTTTGCTTTTGTTAACCATTCGCGCAAGCAAAACTTTTGAGAAAGAATTATTTGCGACGTTCGCCGATTTAAATTTAGCATAAAAATGTTGTAAAATTAAACTCCAGTATTATACATATATATATATATTCAGTATTCCTTTTTAACCTTCCACAATATGAAAATTTATGTTAATCGCGCCACATCCGTTTAGTTATGAATATTATTTCACTCTTTGTCTATATGTATGTATATTGCGCCGGTCATGCACGTTTTTACATCAACTGCTCCATATTAATATTCAGTAAATAAATATTATCAGTTGTTTCTCCGTCGCAAATTTTAAAGCAGCATTACAAGGAAAAATGCACTTCGCATGAATTTGCTTGCACGAGAAACGTCCATGCTTACGTCTTTTTTTAAAGTTGTTAAAAAATGAAAATTGTTTTAACTTTATTTTATTTAAACTAACGTTTTAAACGTTAAACATTAAATCTCTTAAAGCCTCGTATACGTTCATTTTTGTAATATTCTACGTATTGAAGTGAAATATTGTTTTTACCGTTTACAAAAAATATTACCAATTACTTACTACTATTATCTGAAGAACCTGAACTAACAAATTAAATATATATATATAAATTTTATTTGATTTCCCTTAGGGTTACAAATTTACTGTACATTTCTACCCCTGACCTCGCCGCTCTCACAATCTTAACTTAACATCTAACTTAAACCTATCTTATATCTATACTTAACCAATATAGAGAGAAAGAAAGAGAAACGCATATATTTACAAAAGTAACTAACAAATTAAATAACATATTAATGAGAATGAAAAGTAACGAACAATAATATTATAAACTCGGGCATTTAAGGCGGTAGATTCGTTTCCAGGATTGCAAGGGTGCGGGATTCGCGTTTTCATTTCTCGATAATACAAAAACGGGGTTCCTTAGTAGTCAAAAACGCTAGATACAAGATCAATCTAGCGCGCTATCGCCCTCAAAAGTCCTATTGTTTCGTTTACGAGGCGTAATTTGCATTATTCGGCAGCATGTAGATATGAAAGTAGTTGCATGCGCAGTTGTATGCTTCCGAATAATGCAAATTACGCAAAAATACGAAAAAATAGGACTTTTGAAGGCGATAGCGCCCTTGATCGATCTTTTATCAAACGTTTTTGACTACTGAGAACCCCATTTTTGTATTATAGAGAAATGAGAACGCGAATCTCGCACCCTTGCAATCCTGGGAAAAGGAGTCTACTCCCTTAACTGAAGAGTCTCCTTTCCAGGATTACAAGAGTGCGGGATGCGCCATCTCATTTCTCGATAATGCAAAGACGGGGTTTTTCAGTAGTCAAAAACGCTAGATAAAAGATCAATCTAGCGCGCTATCGCCCTCAAAAGTCCTATTGTTTCGTTTACGAGGCGTAATTTGCGTTGTTCGGCGGCATGTAGCTATGAAAATAGTTGCATGCTTCCGAATAATGCAAATTACGCAAAAATACGAAAAATAGGACTTTTCAGGGCGATAGCGCCCTTGATCGATCTTTTATCGAGCGTTTTTGACTACTGAAAACCCCATTTTTGTATTATCGAGAAATGAGAACGCGAATCCCGCACCCTTGCGATCCTGGAAAAACGAGTCTACCTAATACTTGCGCATCTTCGCAAAGAAACCTCGCATGGTCTGTCACTATCATGACCACCTGACAGTGTATCAGCTGATTTAGTCGCAGAATTCTAGAAAAGTCAAAGCGATTACTCTTAATTGCGATAACACAGAGGCGTCGGGCTTCTAGGTGCTATCTACAGCTGCGACGGCGACAACTCCCGAAGGGTCCCAGCAAATGGACGTTGATTTGCTTCGTGCGCTTCGTCTCAGCTCTCTCTCTCTCTCTCTCTCTCTCCGTCCCTCTCTAACTCTTTTCTCTCCTCTCTCTTCTTCTCTCTTTCGCAACGGAGAACGAGAAAGCACTTCCTTGTGAGTTGGCGAGAGCGTGACGTAAGCGGACGCGCGAGCATCGGGTTCACCGACCAACTCAAGGTCGCGGAAACTTGACTTTTCCTTTTCCCTTGTGACGAACCTCCGGTTTCGTCATTTATCATTTTTTGATTCCTGTTTCTCCATTTCTTCGACCCCCTTGTCCTGTAATATACTCCGCAATAATTATTGCGCTGGCACAGTGTGGCAAATGGCCATTTCAGCTGGACAAAATTCACTTTCAAATAAACGAAAACTAACTGTGCCAATATAAGTTTAAACATCACCTTAAAGACGGACGGTTGACCTATAAATGAATGGCCACATTTCCATACGCGGTAGAAATATTAAAAAATTTACTAAGTAGTATTTAAATTTCCTATACATATATGATGGATACAGCACATCTCAAACTATCTATTTCAACTTTAGTAATTCCAAATTATCGATAACTTTTCTGTTTTTTTTTTTTGTAAATAAAATGCCAAAGATAGTACTTACTTCTCCACAGAAATTTCCATGATCTTCGTTAATGATTTAGTATATGCCCCACGTCGCCCCACGCTAAGATTTTTACATATTATAAAGTAGAGAGACTCTCTAGTTTATTTTAATACCAAAATTGACTAGCAAAACGTTGCTAAACTATACTAATTTTTAAAAATGAAGTCCCGTCGTTTAACGTTCACGCTCGTGACAATCTCAGCCCGGGCGTTCCGTTATTTTTATTTTGCTGTAAACTCGTCCATTACTGTTGTAGATCCAAACATGTTATGCTATGTAATTGAAAGGAAAATAAACAAAGGAAGTAGTGTATATTTTGTGCTATTGGACGCACGAATGGTAGAAGCGTAGAAACGCAAAGAAATTTGCCTTCGGCGAGGGGTTAAAAAAGCGGTCGCGGTATATCGCGAAAATCCAGGGTAATCATGCAGTGCGCATGCGCGATGGATCGTTACGCAGTTCGAGCGTAACGTGAATTATGGCGGAGGCAAACAGAGTGCACCGAGATCGGAGAAAGTCTTCGACTGTGCGCGACCCCACAGATACGCAACCGTTATTATGTAATTTTTTCGCAGCCTGTCCTATAGCTATAGACGGTAGACTGCGAAATTCGGACACGTGCGACTCCGAACTTCTTTCTTGTCCTTATTCCTTCCACGAATATTGAAAATATTGAAATCATGACGAGTAACTTTCTTGAAAAGTTTAATCGAAATGAAAACATGTCTCGCATTAATGCTGGACAGAAAATATAAAGTGAAGAAAATATTGGAGTGTTAAATCAACATGCACACATGCAGAAAGACTCTTTTAAAATATCATACTAATGTGTAAATTAATATTAAAGTGGTAATTATATAATCAGGAACTTTTTCAAATATTATATACAAGATAACAATTATTTTTTTAAGGAACATTTGCGACAAAATAATGTTTTTCAAATATTAGATTAATATGCACATATGCTGGATGTATTTTCAATAAAAGATTTTCATGAAATATTCTTGTAAGTAATTGTTTAAATTATACTTATTATTTGATTACAGACGTTCCTATCAGCAAATGAAAAATTATTAAATTCTATAATTGAGTTAAATAAGGAATATGGAATATTTCGTGACGTTTGTTATTTAAGCATATTAAGTAATAGTTTGTGGCAGTGTGGAAGAAAAGAGAGAACGACGGCATCACAAACGTGATTTCGTGGCATCAATTGATAACCCAGTGCCGCGAGCATCTCGTAAATAAAAATCGCCGACATGCGCAGTATAGTCGAAAATATTTTCAATCGATACTGTTCGTTTTACAAGCATTGTATTATATGAAAACAAGGAAATATTTTTAAAAATACAAAAAGATTAATACAGATAAAACTGTGGAATTGTTGTAGGACACAGACGGATGAAGTTACAGCCATTCTTCTAAGCATTCTAGAGAAAAGCCTATTTTTATCTAGAAAAATTCCAAGAATCAATATTTAATAAAGAATTTTCTAAAACCTCCAAAACATAAATCGATCTCTAAAAATATTTATGAATATGAAATTGAAGTTGAAATGGAAATTGAAGTCGAAGTTGAAATTGAAACGAAGAGTTGAAATGGAATTGAAGACGAAGTTGAAATTGAAGAGTTAAAGTTGAAATAGAAGAGTAGAAATTGAACTTGGAATTGATGCTGAAATCGGAATTTGAAAAATTGAAAAGTTGAAATTGAAAAATTGAAATTGAAGCAAAAACACTAACTCGAAAAAAATAATACTAATGCTAATACTGCTAGGTTATTAGTATATAAAAACCACACCGTTTACGGTTTTAAAGACGTAAACGTTAAAGAGTCTTCTTAGGACGCAAGACTGTCAGACTTGAAATAGACGTAAAATTGACGTCTTTAAGACGTCGTATGCTATCTGGGTTAGTAGTATAAACATTGGTATTATGTATTCAAGTTAATGTTTTTGCTTCAATTTTTATTGTGATTTTAATTGTAATTTTAATTTTGATTATATTTATTGTGATTTTAATTGCAATTGTTAGTTTTATTACACTTTTTAAGTCAATTCCACGTGCGTTCTTCTGATAAAGCTATTTATTGGTTTCACTTTAAACTCGTTTCTGTCGAAATCTATTTTTATTCTTCCCTTCTTTTATTTCAATTAACATTTGCAATTAACCTCCCGAATGTCCTACGAATGTTTCCTGAACGTCTTCTAGACGGTACACAGACGTCTTTAACACGTCTTTGTGCTACATATCTGGGAGCTCTATGTGACCTATGTTTACAGAAAATTTTTTTTATAAATTAACCGAACAATGATTTAGGGAAATCTAGTGAGAAAATGAACGCTGCTTATTTCCCCGAAAAATGAGTCTAGTGTAATAATGCCGCGGCGTTGGCAGTAGCAGGTAATAGCGCGTGTCGCAATGGCGCTAGACAAACCTGTTATCGTCGATATCTCTTCGTTATCGATGAATCAATAGCGGATTGCTTCAGAACGTGAACAGAAATTCGAAACCGCGAGGAGAGATAAAAACAAATGTGAGAGGGAGGGAGAGAGAGAGAAAGAGAAGGAGAGAGGAAACGGTCGAGCACCCGGAAGAAAAGAGAATTGACTCCTCTCCGCGCGATAAATCTTAAGTCCTCGTCAAGGATCTTCCGCCTTCTGCTGCTCCGGCCAGAACGAAAGCGCACTCAACGAACGCTTTTACACTTTTGACGGTGTACCCGTTTTAATTAATGCTAAACGCGACCGGCCGAGATGGAACGGAGATTACCATCCGACGAAACCAGTTCCCTCCCCTCTATTATTAATGATTCACGGATTATAAGACAACCTGATAGGACGATCGATCTCTCGGATCTCGTGAGTGTCCGCTCAACCGGAAGTCCTCATGTATTATTTCGCCAGCTATTTCTACTCTTTTCGTCCCTCGATTGCTTCTTAAGCTCTTCACTTACGACGAGTTAACGCGTCACGAGAATTGTTCCTTTTCTTCTTCATTTGATAAATAAAATATATAAAAAATAACCTTTTAAAAACCACGCTTATATTAAAAGGAGAAAATTTTTTTTTTCTTGGTTCTCCATAAAATACCGAATCCAGTTAAATGATTAATAATATTTTTCCTCAAAATTTTAAGCAATTAATTCGCAATTTCTTCTGTTGTTAAGTTAGTGTCGGAATATATAGAAAAATTTAATATAAATTTAAATAAAAACATGACATTAGTGACTATAAAAATAAAAGCGTGGAGCGCGCCCACGAAGATTACGTCAATATAGTTTAGCGCTCCACACTTTTATTTTTATAGTTGCTAATGTCACGATTTTATTTAAATTTATACTGTTCCGACACTGATTTTATAACAGAAGAAACTTTTAACGGATTGCTTAAAATTTTGGGGAAAAATATTAATCACTTAACTGGATTCGGTATTTTATGGAGAACCAGGAAATAAATTATTTTCTCCTTTTTAGTGCATTTTAATATAAGCGTGGTTTTGGAAAAGTTGTTTTATATATTTTATTTTCTAATTTTTAGTCTATACATATCTTGTAATCGATTTCAATTAGCACTTCAACCAAGATCTTTTGTAAAAGGGAAAATATTATGTCACGATTAGATAATTTATTATCCCGTTTTTACAGCCAATAAATAAATATCCTATTAAATTTGGATATTCCTATGGGAAGAGGTTAAGTTAGGTTTGGTTAGTCATTTTTGATCCCACGAGTATGGCGGCAAATATTGTCATCGGAAGCAAGTTTGTATACAAAATTTCAGCAAGAATGGACTATGGGAAGAGGTTTAAAATTCCATTACAAGATTTGACGCATACAAGAACACGCCAAGTTAATATTTATAAGCGTGGTAATAACTCATCTACTTAGTACTGTCATAATATTCATATAGGGTGGCACGAAAATCACTAGATTATCTAAAATTCGAATATGCTCTTGAAAGAGTAACTATGAATTTTTCAGAAATAAAAGAGTCATTCCATTTCTAAATACTCTAGTCAAAGTTTTGTTATGTCAATTGTATTTGTTTTGTTTGTTATGCAATTTTCTATGCTAATTTTCACAATCGTTTTCAGAGAGAGTTCTTGAATTTTTCAATGTTTGTCCTGATATTATTTTGTTAAACATTCTTGATTGACTCTCGTATTGACAAAAATTTCGGGATTAATTAAAATTTAATCAAAATCAATTGAAATTTAATTGAATTTAAACAAAATTTAATCACGAAAACTTATAGAATCAAATTTAAAAAAGCCTCGATTGGAAGAGTTGAGTAAATTAAAATAAATAAAGAATTGTACAGATTTGTGGACTCAACAGGTGAATAAAGAAAATTGAAATGAATAAAGAGATGTACACATTGATGTGGTGTGTAATGATATTTGTTGGGAATTTGAGAGACACCCGGTAGATTGCAGTATTTTATGTTTAACTCAAAGTGGTTAATGACAGTGGCAATAACACTGGATGTAACCTCGAGCGAGAATTTAAAATGTCCAGCGATGATTGCGAAGGGATCCGAAAGGTGATTTTTGCTCACAGGAAGATCATTCGAGCGGTTTCTTGCGTCGAGAACAACTTCCGGCATGGTTTCCTCCTTTCGTTGGCTCATTGCGACCTCCGAGCCGGAAACGTCTGTCCCGGATGATCGATCGATCGCGGTTCGTTTCGTCTTTTGGATTTCGTTGAACTTTGCTTGCGCGATTCGAACATAGAAAATTGTTGTCTATCATTTCTGAAACACTTCTCTCAAAATTACTGGATATTTCTTGATAATTCTCGAAATCATTGAATATTTTTCTAATCAAGTTACGATACACTTGATAAATTTTTTGAGAATTCCTAAAATTACCGAATATCTTTTTAATTCATTTCCAGTCACTCTAAATCAGGGGTGGCCAACCTTCTGCATACCATGCGTAAATTTTTTTCACATACGAGTTCAGATCCGCCATACAAATCGAGCACTTTTTCTACCTTCTTACGTTCATTGTTGCGGTTGGAAAATAGGAAAAGGGAAGGATCTGCTTCGGTTAGGGGAGGAAAAGGGATAACTCGATCACGCAACTAAATTAATTAACTTACGCCAGTTGAAAAGACACACGTTCATTGGAGCACCAATCTACAATAGTGAGAAACGATCTTTTGGACGAGAGGGCGATCGCTGTCATGAACACTCCAATTCCCATCCTATAATTGTAAACTGTCAAAAAATTGCGACGAATTGATGAGTAAGAGGGCTGTATAAATTCAACCGAGAGCTCTCAGGTGTTGAAAATATGAAGATGGATTCAGTTATGGCGCCTACTACAAAAGAATAAGTTTAGGATCCAATGCGCCACAGGTTGGCCACCCCTGCTCTAAATCGTTGTTACACAATTTTTTATACGGCTAAATGTTCTGTAAACTCCCGATCAACTCGGTATCTAGGGAATTTGTATGCATTGTCTAAATAGGTTCAGTTCCGAAAAAAATGGCAAAAGTAATAAAACATAAATATCTACAAAAGCGCATTTAAAAAGTAGTAGGTTCTTTGTTACTAGGGAACATGTTTACCGTTAGAAGTGGAACAAAACTCCTAGAGTCGCTAGAAACTAGGAAATAAATGAATATGACTTAGAACTAGAGATGACTAGGACCTGAAATGGCTATCGAAAAGCGATTGTTTAACAAAATGTTGGATGCCTCAGACAGCAAGAGTAATTTTTAAAGGATATCGGAAGGCGGATAGATCTCGACATGTCTTGGGTGTCCCGTCTCTTTCTTTTCTCCACTCGCGGCCCTTCCCTTTCCCTCTCTTATCCTCTCTCCGTTTCTTAGAGTTGTGTACATGTGGCGAGCTTCTCGAATGAGGATTTCCTGGTGCGAGACAACGGCACATCGACCTTCGCATGCCAGCATCTCTGCCCTTTACCTCTTCTCGAACTACGTGTGTGTGTGTGTCCTCTCTCTCCCTACCGCTACACCACAGGACCCCCCCTCTCTTTCTTCCTCTTCGATAGTATTCTCTACACTGTAACAGTTTAATTATCTGCGTTAATCAACGAGCAGTCGATGTGCCTAAGTGATTAGGAAAACTCCAGGATCTGAAATTAGCTGAGCGATTGCTCAATTAATTGGCAACGGAGGTGCGATGTTCGCCATTTTCGAGTTTGATCCACACTTATATCTGATTTTGGAAAATTGATCAACCGTTTTGTGATTAAACATTCAGGGTTTATGCAAATACTTCTACTTCGAAAAATGTTAGTTTTTCATTAATTCCGTAAGATTGTCAATTTTAACAATTAATATTTTTAAAATGCCATTAATCATTACAAAGTGAATAATGTTGGTAACGCTTGAAATTGTAAATCTCCGTAAATATAATTATAGCTGACAATCTGTATTAACAAACATGATTGTCAAATTCTATTAACATTAGAAACAATACAAGCAGTATTGTTTTATAAAGTTATTATGTTACATTTTGTAAGAATATAGCCGAATAAGTGTTCTGTTGTTTTATCGGTTGTAACAATTTCAACAACAATCATTAAAATTTACACATGGACATAAAAACACAATTTACAAAAAGTCATCGTGCAGTTATTAAAACAGTGATTACTGTTATTATAAATTGTAACAATATATGACTAAAAATTATTGTTGCAGTTTATTAACCCTTAGCATTCCGAATTATTTTTCGTATTTGATGCCAACAAACTTATTTTAAACAATTTTGTTTACTAATTATATTGAATATAGCTCTCAAACTTTGTTGTAATTTATCATTTGTGGAACTTATGTACATATATTTGTCTTTAACTAAAAGTTATAAATAAAAGAAGAACCAAATACATATAAGAACACGTTTTATTCACATTTTTCTTTCTTCACTCGACAAAGGAGTGCAAAGGGTAAACATTAAAAATAATCGTTACTAATTAATTAATTCTTGTTGTTAAATAATTGTTTTAAATGTTTATCATCGACAATAAATCAATAAATGCCAGTTTAACATATCTTCATGAGCCATTGAGAACGCCACTGTTTTTACAAAAGTTAATTATGCTTTCTTGACAAGATCCGGATGTGGGAATATTAATGAGCCCGTCCTTGGTGTCGGGGATTCCTTCTACGAAGTCGACGATTCAAATTAGTTAACCCGTAGAATTATGCGCATAAGTCGAGATTACGGTTGCGACAGATTTTTTCTCCGAGGAAAAAGTTTTCTTGTTCGAAATGATACTTCTTTTCTTGAGAAAACAGGATACGAGTCACGAAAAGAACGGAAAGAGTCTGTAAATCGGCGGAAATAAGTTATGTAAATCCACGCTTCCTGCTGCCTTTCATTCTTATACCGCCGCAGTTTATGCTAATAATCTTTCCTCTTTCCTAAGCCGACACGTAGCGTCACGCCCATTCGATTACTGTTTCCACGTGTGCTTTCTTTCGAGTGCTCCAACGGGATACGAGATCTTTTGACCGAAATACCGATTTTTTATTGGTTGGTTCAGAATTCTTTTATTTCGTACAGATTCTTACAATTCTTAATTTCGTACAGATTCTTACAATTCTTAATTTCGTACAGATTCTTACAATTCTTTTATTTCGTACAGATTCTTACAATTCTTAATTTTGTACGCATTAAAAAATTGACCTGTAAAGAGCATTCTATTAAAACTAATTTATATTTCATCTATTTTCCATTGAAACTCATTATTTTTAACGAAAATTTATCAATCACAGAATATTTTAATTTTTCAATCTTGAAACATTTTGTGAAAATTTGTACTGAATTTTTCTACTAAAAAGTGATTTATCATTAATTTAGTTTATAATTACTCTGATGGGATAAATATTAAAATATAATTCTTACAAAAAGTTAAGTTCCAATGAAATTATATAGCACAAAGGCGTCTTTAAGACATCTGCAGTTGGACATTCAGACGTTTTAAAAATGTCCCGGATGTCCTACAAACGTCTTTCGAACGCCTCCTTGTCTTGAAGGCGTCTTTAAGACGTCTGCTTGACGTCGAAGTTAAACCAATAAATAGCTTTATCAGAAGAACGCATTTGGAATTGACATAAAAATAGTAATAAAAATAACAATTACAATTAAAATCACAATACAAATAATAAAAATTACAATTACAATAAAAATTGAAATTGGAGTTGAAATTGAAGACTTGAAATTGATGAGTCGAAATTGAAGTTGATGTTCAAATTGAAGTTGGAATTGAAAAATTGAAGTTGAAATTGGAGTTGAAGTTAAAATTGAAGTTGATATTCAAATACAAGAGTTGAATTTGAAATTGAAGCAAAATACTAACTCGAACAACCAATGCTAATACTGCTAGGTTATGGGTATATAAAAACCACACTGTTTATGATCTTAAAGACGTCTTTTTAGGACGTAAGACTTTCACACCTAAAATAGACGTAAAATGGACGTCTTTACGACGTCATGTGCTATCTGGGATTTGACTTAAATTTCACCGCACCAAATTCGATAATAACAAAGAATATTACCATATTGTCTTGCAATTTTTGTCAGGACATCAAATGTTGACATTGGGAAATCTATTTTGGTAGCAAAGTGATTGGTAGTATAGACCAACGACTCTACCAGTGTCTATCGATTACAAAACAAGCCACGCGTCACGAATTTCAATTAATCGTCTGATCGGTTTTGATTTCAGAGAGAAGAACCTAGAAAGTGGGTCGTGTTATGAAATTGTTGCCAACGATCCAACTACCGCAATTGCCGCCGGTCTCGGCCGGGGGTGGAATGACGGGAATGGACTCTCGGCTACCACCAGGCATATCGCTGCCTTTCAGCCCCACAGACCTGCTCTGGCGATACGGCCCTGCCATGAATTTCGCGCCCACGCATCCGCCGCCCAGTCCGTTTCTAGATTTCAAAACCCATCTACCAGCGAGTCTAGGTAAATTCTACTTCATTCTTTTTCCCCTAGGAACCAACCACCTAAACCAGGCCTGGGCGACGCTGGCTCGCGGAACAGATGTTGCTGCTACTCCTCTTCGAGAGGGAGGGAAGCAGCCACATCTGTTCCGCGAGCCAGCGTCGTCCAGGCCTGACCTAAACGAATTGTCCCTAGGGACATTGACAGCAAAGCCTACTCTAAATAGTACTAGCCATAGTGAACTGCTGAACAACGTGACAACATCGCTGTGTTTCAGTGCTTTGAGGTTAGGATAGTTTAGAACAGGCATGGGCAGAAATAGCACGCGTGCTAGTAATTTTCAAGGAATACCCCCACTTCTCCCGGCCGCGCGTCTCAATCTCCTTGGCGGCCGTAGTTGCTCCGAGCACTATGGTCGCCACGGGGAGCGAGACGCGCGGCCGGGAGAAATGGGGGTATTCCACGGGTATTCCTTGAGATTCCCTAGCACGCGTGCTATTTCTGCCCATGCCTTGTTTAGAACAACAGATAGAAGAAAGGACTTAGACACCTAGTCATATACATAGTGATTTTTCACTGCTGCTTATGTATCTAAATAGGTACAAGGGTTTTAACCTCGAATTTCTTAGACACAAAATGTCCTGAGAATCAGCTTTGACCCTAGTGTTACTCGAAAATCATGGACGCCATTTAATCAAAAAGAGATGTATTACTAATCCTGAAAACTTATGTTACAGCATCGGATCCCCGGCTATGGTCTCGAGAGGACGTAGCGACGTTCCTGCGGTGGGCGGAGCGCGAGTTCGACCTGCCTCAGTTCGACATGGACATGTTCCAGATGAACGGCAAGGCTTTGTGCCTGCTGACAAAAGCGGACTTAGGCGAACGGTGTCCAGGCGCCGGCGACGTTCTACACAACGTGCTCTCCATGCTAGCTAGAGACTTTAGTCAGCTTCAAAGGTGTCTTCCCAGCAGCCCGGTGACCCCGACGAGGCCATCGGCATACCCGTTGAGCCCTCATTCGCACCCGCCAACGCCCACATGGACAGAGAACCCGTACACCGCGAACCTGGCTTCTTTAATGTCCGCGAATTCAGTGACACTGTCTCCAGCGCCGTCGGTAGACAGTCAGGCGGGTTCGCCAGGTCATACGGAGGGTACACAGAGTCAGGTGTACAAAAGCGACTCTGACGAAGACAATCAGCAAGCAGCGAACGGGAGCCCGCCGGCCACGCCCACTGCCCTCACCGCGCAAAGGCTAAGCGAGGTCTGCGTGAAGGACCAGCCCAGCCCCACGCTCACGCAACCCATGATGCCTCTGACGCCCGGTGCCTTCAGGACGAACCCTGCTAACACGGCTAGGGAATTCTTTCCCAGTGATTCGCCCGAACCCAATACTAGTGAGTTTTGTGCTGGTACTACTTTCGGCCTCTGGGGATTTAGTTCCTGAGATGTGTCTAGAATGAGAATACACGGGGAAGTACTGTCCAGAGAAAGAGTATAAACCAGCGGGACGGGAACGGGGCTAGAGGAACGCAAAGGCAATCTGAATGGTCGGGCTTCTTTCCCCGTCCCCGTCCCGCTAGTTTACACTCTTTCTCTGGACAGTACCTCTACTCTGCTCTAGGAAAGTACCCTGACAACCAAAAATCTCATTTCTGCCGAGCGTCTCTGCGCGCATTAGTGACTTGTTCTGCCGTCCATGGTCGCAGGGTTTTGGCCATGGGCAGAATGAAGGTATCTGCCTCTGTTTAAGAGGGCAGCACGATCGCACTGATGTGGCAAATGCCGCTTTACAGGGCAGCACCGTCGCGTCAAAAAAGATTCTAGTTATTTCCTAGTTTTGTCACGTGACTATCCTACCGCCGGACAAAAAACAAGGGAAACAGCGTATCCGCCACATCAGTGCGACCGTGCTGCCCTCTTAAACAAAGGCAGATTCAAGGTCTAGCCGCCAGTATTCTGCCTTCGTTTTGCCCACGGCTAAAGCCCTGTGCCCACGGACAGTAGAATAAGTTATGCGCGCGGAGACGCTCAGACAGAAATCGAGCTAATCTTACCTTGAGCAGCTCGAAGCGTAACTTCGACCGTATTCTGCCCGTTCTCCGCTGGATCTACTCATGGTAGGCCTGGTTGTCAGGGTACCTTCACTTCCCTGTATAGTGCTAAAAATTTACTAACCGTCGGTTAGTATTCATGAATACGGGGGGATATTATCTTAGTATTTTGGGGGTGTTTCTTAATTTTGGAGATGCTAGACTATGCTAAAGAAGCTAAACTGAATCTCAAGAGAATGAAGCAGCTAAGAAATGGAGATAGTATAGTAACTGTTTTTTCTTTGAATAATTTTTTACTGATTTTTTCTCATTGCAGATGGCAGACTTCTCTGGGACTTTCTGCAACAGTTGTTGAACGACCCATCGCAACGGTACACACACTATATAGCGTGGAAAAGCCGAGAAACAGGTGTATTCAAGATCGTCGATCCTCCAGGATTGGCAAGGCTCTGGGGCATCCAGAAAAATCATCTTTCCATGAATTATGACAAGATGAGCAGAGCACTGCGGTACTATTATCGCGTGAACATTCTACGGAAGGTCCAAGGGGAACGCCACTGTTACCAGTAAGTGTTAGTTGCCATTTATCGGTCAATTCTATCCGACGAACGATCACTAACTGCGAATGGTAAATCCAAGTGTATGATAGGACTTCGATGAAAATAGGACTTGATAGTCTATAAAAATATCAGTTTTCGTGACCAATTGATTGAATAAACAGGTTAAGATCGCTCGAAATAGCTTATCAAGAATCTGCCAAGTTTCTACTCCATAGTTTGTCTGTAAAGATACGATGATCGAGCATTACAGCATATTAAAGGATGCTTTCTGTGTTCAGATTCCTGCGAAATCCGACGGAGTTGAAGAACATCAAGAACATATCGCTACTGCGTCAACAGATGCGGATAAAGTCGGAGCCGGAAGAGGAGGGCGGAAGTGGCGTCGAGCCGGAAATCGATATGCCGACAGACCTCTCGATGTCTAGCATGAGTCAGCCATCGAGCGACCAACAGCAACAGCAGCAATCGCAACAACAACAACAACCTCTATCTCTTCACGACCCGCCGACGAAGTACAGGAGTCACGCGTACAATCTGGTGAAGACCAATCAGGAGTCGGAAGAGAGGAAGTGACGCGAGTGCTGATTCTCCGACGCGTTATCAACGTTGGCAGCTTCGACGGAATGCTTGCTCGACGTGTGCTCGTGAACGGTCTCATGAAAATGTGGTCGAAGAAATCCATTACGGATGGATCGAGTGACGTCAATCCGAGCAAAATGTTCAATTTTGCTCAAAATCCAGAAAACCGGTGGACTACGTTTCCCTGAACGGTAAGAGGAAACGCTGAGAAAAGACTGACGACGAGACTGCATTCTGGAGGTTATGGATATCAGCCCGCACGCACAGCGGCGCGAAATTCAAACCGGTCCCGAGTGTCGCTGCGTCTCGACGACCGAGCTCTCGGATTGAAAAGACGGATTTCGGTCGTTTTATAAAGATTGTTAGTCGATACCGGTTCGACAATGGTCAAACGGACGTTCTCCCAGGCCGATTCTGAATCGGCGAGGATCGACGCGGAATTTCCCACGCCTCGAACCGTAAGATGATTGGCCGCCGCCTGGAGCCAATCGTCGTGCCGCAATTTTTCCGGAGACGCTTCGGTGAAGCTGAACTTTCGCGGATATTCCGCTATCTGTTCTTCTGTTCTGTTCTACCTTTTTCTTCTACTTTTTTTTCTTTTTTTTCAATCTAGAGAGAGAGCGAGAGAGTGAGGACACGTGCGCGAGTGTGAAACGGTTTTTCGCTTCTACAACGAACTAACTTTTTAGAGGGGCTTATATAGAGCGTTATCGACGAAACGTACAAAAACAAGCGGTGGTCGGGAAACGATCGAGGTGTTTTTTTTATATATTCCAAAGTTGTTCTGTGATGTAACGTTTAGCTCGAAAGTAAATTGTGACCCGGACCGGGATGCTTAGTTGTGCGACTAGAGATTCTTTATTTCGGTGTGGGGGAAAAATATCGAAAGTCGAAAGCCGGATCTTCATGAAACTTTGGGCAGACATCGTCTTTGTGAAAATATTAGACACTTTATTTGTATCGACCATTATAGTAATACAGAGCGGTGGAGGCATGTTCTAAAAAGTGAAACACATTTAATCAAAAATCTTGCAAACTATTAAAGTTGACAAAATAATTCAAAGAGCAAAGTTATATTTTCGCCAGCTCATTTTAGGTGGACTTATTAGCGTTTTTTGTTAATTGCAATTGATATTCAAACGACCAGAAATATCCAAGATCGGCTGCCGCGGGTGGATTCCTTATCAAAGATACAAGTTTACGATCTACAATCATTTACATTATCCCACTAGCTCCAGTAGTTCGCAAGATATTTGTCTAAACATGGTCTAGTAACTTTTTGAGGCAACTTCCTGTCAAAGTTCCATAAAGATTCGCCGATGTGTTCCCTCGGAGAAGGATCTTACTAAACGCGAGATCCATCCTGTAAATATCTGGATTCGATAAAACTATAGAACGCCGGTTTCCCGTCGCACCAACTCAGTTGTGCCAATCTAGTATCGTCGGTAATTTAACGTATGAGTGGCAGCGTTTAGTCGGTTGTCTGCGGAACGAGGACGAAAAAGCAACATGACCATTTTTCGTCGACGCGACACACCGTAAGTGTGCAGATCGTTGCGGGTATGTTGACGAACTATAAAAGAAGAGGGAGAGAGTGAGAGAGAGAGAGAAAAAAATGGAAAACGCGGTATATGTATAGTGGACTCTTTGAAGCGACAAAAAAAACGTAAGCAAATAAATAAAACGAAGAGAGGAGAAAAGAGTTTTATGGAATTCGGGGCCAGAGTTATATATATAAATATATATGAATATAAATTTATGTATAAATAAATCTCTATATATATTATATATATATATATTTTACTACCGAAGAGAAATTTATATTCGAAATTTCTATGTTCGTTGTCGATGCGATTGTGGCTCACATTCCTCGCCAACGGATCCTAGACTTTCAAAGCGAACATAAAAAAAAGAAAAGGGGGAAAACCATAAAAAGGACAGAGAAATGTAACTAGGGACCGAAGGCGCGTGTACGACTAGGAAAAAAGGGATCGTATTTTTGCATAAGACTCGAAGACATTAAGGGGAGAATGCGTGAACGTTGTTGATTAGTATGAATGAGAGCGTAAAGGGGGTAATGTACGTCACAATAAATCGTGCGACGGATCGACACGATTGATCGTGGCGGTGAATCGTACCTAATCGCTAGAACGTTACGGTTCGTCGCACGCACAGCTATCGCCACTGCATTGTTTATGGCAGTTCGTAATATGACATCAGAGTTTGAAAATTTTTTAATTTGATTAATCGATGATTGTGATTAAATAATTAGTCGTCGAAAATCTCTAACAACAAAATTAGTTGTCAATAATTAATTATTATAATTCATTGATTCGTTCTTTTAGTTTAATATCAATAGTTGGAAATTCTAATCATTTGTATAGCAAGCTGGTAGAAAGGACTGTTATAACACATTAATTTTCTAATAATTAGGAAGTTTATGATAAAATAAGCTTTAAAAATTTCGATTGATGATAATTATTGATAAATAATTATCGCAAGACAAAGAGAACTTGACTAATTAATCATTAATCCAATTAATGATTAAATGCCTGCCAATTTATTCAATTAATGACGAAATACTCGTCAATTGCGATTACAAGTTAAATTAAAAATTTAACTGTTAGTTGCAATTGATAATGAAATTGTTAGTCGTTAATTGCGTTAATTATTGCACAACTCTGCATGACGTATACAGTCCCCTTAATAAGTTCGAGGTGAAAAAATTTGGGGGAGGGTGAGAATGACAAGCGTATATTAGTAAAACAAGAGATTTATAAATGGAGAAAGTTGTATTTGGCTATTTGTATACTGTGATCTCCGTGAAGTTTTTATTGTAACACATGGCGAATACATAGACAAACTTTTGTTTCGTGTATATATAATTTTCATGAGAGAACGATTTATATTATAAATATATTAAACGATACACTGACACACAGGCACACACACATACACGGATTGTGTTCTTAAACGTAGCAGCCCAAATCGTGATCGCAAAATTCTACTTTGTCCACTCTATCGAATAAATCGAACCAATTTATAATTATTTATAACAAGCTTGTAGCGGTTGCTACATAGAGTAGGTATACAGTAGTAGTTTTTCGCGCAATTTTAACAACAAGAAATTCAGAAAAATTTTTTAAAACACGGTAATTTCTTCCGGACAGCGATTTAAATTTGGGCTGTCGCAAGTCCTTAATAATATTATACTGTGCATGTGTGCACGCACGATACACATACACACGCATGTATCGTAGATTTCTAAGGGGCGTCGATATTAATTGAGGGCCCCTGTACCCTCTTGAGACAAACGAACATCATTTTTTTTCCGATTCCCTGAGAAAGTTTATATATTTCGTTTCTTTTTACAGATCCTGTATAAATTGAAACTGTACAATTTTAGGCGAATACTGATCGTTTATCGTGTAACTCATTGCAAATGAAAGAGTAACGTGTAAATAGAGATTTATTTACTTATTAAGCAAACCTCTTGACGTCAATTTATTACACTCCCCCCCCCCCCATCAAACCACCACAAATAATAGTTTCGAAAGATTTTCCAATTAATTCGATGAAGACAAGTTTGAAAATAGTATTTTTAATTCAACGGATAGAAGTGTATAACAGAAACAACAGTGTTAAAAGATACAAGCTCTTTATTATTTACAAACTACTCTTAAGAATACAGTACTTTAGTAAAAGAAAGAAATGCTTAGAAAATTAATGTAAAAAAGTATTTGTCTTATCGCGTCTGAAAAAATACAATTTCGTCTGCTATCACCGCCGTGCTGTATTTAGTTTGGCCTTCTGAGTCTTTGAATTCCCCATAACTGATCTTCCCCATCACCAGTATCCTCTGCCCCCTTTTCAAATAGTTTGTAACAGTCTCTCGTAGCATTGGCTTGAAAACGCATACCTTGTGCCAGTCGGTCCTTTGTACAAAGTCTCCTGCAATATTGTTTGTATCTACAAAATTTTGGAGGACTGGTGAATGAAATAGAATTCAATTTGAATATGCAATGAATATCTTATTTAGGGAGAATTTATATTAAGAGATCTTAAAGTATAAATAACATTTTTTAAATAGTTCTTTCTCTTTTCTCTTTGATATTCTAGCAGAACATAAAAGTATTTAACTACTATAATAACTAAACCATTTCCAAAGAGTAAGCTTTTTAATTGCAATTGCCATTTATTTTAATAACTCACCATTGCCATATTTGTAATTGCTGTGTGTTGCAAGGGAAAACGTGACAAGAGGGTGTTCGTCATTCCCTTTTTTCTGTGGATCGTTCCCAACTCTTCCCAACAGTGTGATCTGATTAATTGCTGTAAATTAAAAAATTTTTTAATTTGTTATAATTTGACTAATCGTAAAAGAATTTTCTACTATGTTTAAAATTAGATACATTAGCATTGCTATGGTAGAGTTTTCTTACAAGGGGACATAGAAAGCAAGTAACGTTACATGTTTTTTTATCAGCCATATTTCATAAAAATAGGCACCAATCTTGCTGAATATTTTTAAAACTACCAGAGTTAGAAGAATAATTCAAAGAGAAAAAATATTTGTATTGTTGGTAAGAAATCTAACGATGGTACCCCCTATTTCGAACATCACACTCTGTTTGTAGAATAGATAAGATTTTTTTTTAAATATTACTACGGAAATCCACTAAAAAACAATGACGTTAAAAATACGTAAACAATCTATGCTAATTTGCAATTTTCGCGAAAATTCCAATTACGCAAAATAGTCCAATGATTCTCCCAATCTACACTTCTAATTCCGAAAAATTCGAACAGTTCGTAATGTAATTGTGTATTAGTTATATTGTTAAATACTTACTTTTTTCTAATTTCACGTCTGTACACATTTGTTTACAGTTAATTCCTAAAATACTTTGCATCGTTTTCGACATAACCTAAAGTCATAAAAAACATTTCAGAGATTATATATTTACACGGCATGATTAAATTGAATTTATAGATTATCATGTGGAAGATTGTTACTTACGTTTCGAAACATTGTGAACTATAATTAATAACAGCGAAAATTGTGCAACAAAATCAACACCGCAGGGGAGCGTTCTTTGAAACACGTGTAGAATAGAAGACTTAGACGACCTCTTCAGGAATGAATGAGCACCAAGGCACCAATGAGCACTGAGCACTTTGTCTCTCTCTCTCTCTCTCTCTCTCTCTCTCTCTCTCTCTCTCTCTCTCTCTCTCTCAAACATGTTCATATTATTTGCCTAAAAACCATTGTTTTGTAATTTTCTACATCTTTCATGCTTTCTAAATTTTTTCATATTTATATCATCATTTAAAAGCAATTTTTAAAAAGATTTTCGATTTAAAATTCGTGCAGTTTCATTCTATTTACATGTAGAGACATTATATCGTACCTACCATAGTATACTCTCTGAAATTCTCTGATCGACTTCAGACGAAGCTCACAAATCGAAATACATACAGAGAATTTCGTTATTTTACACCAACAGTTCTTGTACAGAATTTATTCTCCACCTCGTTTCCTATCCCAGTCAAGCCGCGTGTGGGAGTTGATACTTCAGTTAGTATATTCAAAGCGTTTGAATCCCTGCCGCGAAAATATATATCCGCTCGTGCCATCTGGAAGCGAGAGGAATATCACACTATCTCTATAAGTCTATGGCCGTGATCCATAAACCGTACAGACTCTACATTCTACAGACTATACAGATCACGGTGTTACACAGTGTTATACCGTGGGCCAGACTGTCATTGGCACGTGGTTGTGTTGTTATCTATTCCAAAAATACATGCGCATTACGATTCGAAATAAGTATTTCAAAATTCTCGACATGTGACGATTATCTTCAATTATTGCATGTTTTAAATTTCCGTAAATGGAGTTAGAATTCATACATTTCCATCAATTATATATCATATTTACCGAGAATGGCGAATTTGAAATTGTATAAAACCAAATTGGAAGAAATACGTCAAAAAGCACGGGAAAACGATATTCCCGAGATTGAAATCGACAAAATGTTAGAAAATTCGTTTCGCATCCTTGAAATGAGAAAAACACAACGTGGCACATTCTGCTGCTCCAAAATAACAATTATAATTTTGTTAATCGTAATAGCATGTCTTATTTTTTTCGATCGACGTTTTATTTCAGTTATGATAATGCGGAATTTACAAAATTCGATTTATCCAGGCTTAAACTTGCTTCGAAAAATAGCTGTGCCTATAGTTCAGCATTATCCTTCTTTATCTGGTATGACTATATATATATATCGTAACTGTAGCAATTACTCTATAATAAATTTCTATTATGGGAATCGTTTTTCATAATGCAATTATTTTATACTGTATTTAAATTGTTTTTATTTTAAAAAAGTTTCAGACAATATTCTTCGATCTATTTAGTACAGTTTTTTTGTAACTATAATAATAATTATTTACTAATTTTCTAAAAGCCACTTTCTTGAAACAATTAATTTATATATAATTTTCGTTTCTTTTTCCAAAATGTGAAATTTTCAATTCATCAACAATATCGAATTTAAATATTATCTACACATAAGTACAGTGTATGTAAGCTTCAATTCTTTTCAGAATTTTATGATGAATGGTGCATTTTGGAAAACCCATACTTTTATGTAAACGATATAGATTGCTGGCCCTGTAGCGTAGTAAACTTTGTGCCTGATCTAACTGGCCATAGTATACCCAGGTCCTTCAATCCTGGAATGCCTTATACAAAAACTGAAAATTTCTCTGAAATTCACTTCAAACACCTGAAACAATTATTCTGGGAGAATTGTGATACATTTGAGAGAGATGCGATGAAAATATATTCCAACAATCATACTTATAAGTAATAAAATCAGTATTACTGTTAACAATCTGAGACTTATTACCTTTCTAACAAGACTATGTTATTTTAGGCATATTAGAGATGTTATGGAAAGCAAAATTGATTCATATCCATCGCATAATTTGGATGATCATGTTACGTGGAGAGTGAATCGCATGACAGCGGGAAGAGTTTTAAGAAAATTGTTTCCTGTGCCTGTCGGCACACCAACTTGGTGGGAACAGAGCACAGAAAAGTTTGTTATCATCGATGAACCGAAATCTCCACCGTATGCTTTGGTAATTTCAACATTTCGTTTGCAGAAAAAATTATTTGTTTCGTAGAATCATTTTTGCAATGAATTATATATTTTAAATGCCAGCCAAATCCTGAGTGCAGCAATGTGGTAATGAGATGCACATCTGGTGCAAGATTGATAAAGATGGTGGCAAGCCAAGAGTGCACAGAGTCATGTGCATCTTTCACGATTTTACTAACAGCTGGGAAAATATGTACGTATATTAAATCGACTAAGTAAAGTAATTTCTATCTTTATTGTTGTAATTTTCAACATTTATTTACATCCGATCAAAATTATACCTTATTCGGTTTTAGTATGGTACAATTGGTGGTATTGGCGCCCAGTTAGCCTACCCGCATCGAATTCAACTAGTACTTCCATCAATTACATAATTTCCTTTTGCTAGATATTTTACAGAAACGAAAAAATCGTTTTGTACAATTACATCGCTAAGAATTTCTCTATAAATGTATGTGTTTTTCACCTTGTTCCTCTGCTCTTATTAAGTAAAGTAAGTTTCGTAATAAATAAATGTTTCTGTGCAATATTTTATAAACAAAGATTAAATGTATAGTAAAACTTGTACAGGGTGACCCGTTTGAACCGACCTAACAGTTTCGAAAATATTCTCGTGAATCGGTTTAAACGAATCACTCTGTATAATGGCCATTTGAACGGAGTTTGTGCAGTTTTCGTAGATTCGCATCTTTCAACAAACAATCGATCCAAAAATTAAACGATGCATCATACCGATAGAAAATTATTATAGAAAAATTTAAAAGAAACGTAACAGCGTTAAATTCGTTCGGAGAATTGTAATATATAATATTATTTTTCATTTCTAATTCACAAGTCCAGCAATTGAGGGGTTCAGTAGAGCAGGAACTTATTAAACATTTTGCGTATTGTCGATAAGAGGAAAATGTAATTATATTTAAAAAGGCAAATGTGGGCAGGCTACTTTGCGTTTAAATAAAATTTCCACTGAACCTCTCAGTTATCGCTGTAAATTCCTCCATTTCAAACTTAGGAATGTCTCACAACTTTAACAATAAAACCTTGAGCCATATAAAATCAAGTCGACAACAGAATTAAGACTAAATTAAGCTTCCTTACAACGCACCACACACTCGGAATATGCAAATTCTTTCCTAGAGTTTAGTCGAACTTCTCTTGCAGTTTTTGCTTAAATAGAACAGGTACTAGTGATAGCACAGCAAACACGCACAAAATCAGAATACTATTCCATGACCAAGCATCAGTCGAAGAAGTCAGATTCTGCAGTGTTTGACCAGCTTGTATTGCTACGAAGGATGGTGGAGCCACTCCAAAGAACGTGCCTAAAATAAAAGGCGTCAGAGGCACTCCAATTATTGGGCTGGCAAGGTTGATAAACCAGTTCGGCAGCAGTGGTGTCATCCGCAAGAAGAGCATATAATTAAACAGATTATGTCTATGCTTCTTCACTGCTTGTGTCCACTCCCTTGCTTTCACAGGGAAATATTTGAAGAGTAATTTACGTCCTAACAGTGACGACAAAAGGTAGCACAGGGAAGCTCCTATCGCACTGCAACTGCACACTAAAAATAATGCTAGTGGAAATGGAAAGAGAAATCCTGAGAGGATTGATAGGAAAATGGAACCTGGAATTGCAAAGGTTTGCAAGCTGAAGCTATTATTAAGGAAATTACTGTTGAATGAGTTCAAAAAGTGAATTAAGGGGGTGTTTTCCTTTCCAGGAGTGCGGGATGCGCCTTCTCATTTCTTGATAATGCAAAGATGGGGTTTTTCGGTAGTCAAAAGCGCTAGATAAAAGATTAGTCTAAACCACTGTCTCCCTCAAAAGTCCTTCTTTTACGTTTACAAGGCGCAATTTGCATTATTCGGCAGCATGTAGCTATCATAAAGCTGCCCATGTTTTTACGCCTCGTAAACGTAAAAGTAGGTCATTTGATGGAGACAGGGGTGTAGATTGAACTTTTATCTAGCGATCTTTGCATTATTGAGAAATGAGAAGGACCATCCTGCACCCTTGCAATCCTGGAAAGGAGAATACCCCCTTAAAGCAATTATGCTTTGAAGGATACAAAATGTAGGTCGTGAAGACTCCAGCCAGCACTTGGAAATAATAGAGATCCTTGTATCGACTTAGTAGTTTGCCCAGATTTTTGGCGTCTTCAATGTGTAGTGGAAGTTTCATGTGTTGTTGCTCATCTCTGCAAAAGGAACATATACATTTAAATACGTGTCTAAGCCAAAATTACAAGATTGCTTTATGTTTGTTTCTTACTCTGTGAGCTCAGGGAAACTAGTGTACACATAGAACAAAGCTGATAACGAGGTGAGAAAGATGACTACAACTGTTAGGAGAGCTTGCCTAGTAGATTCTTGTTTTGGGGAATCTGCAAACACATATAAGCCATGGCTTAGTTGTTACAGGGTTAAAAATTGAATTACGTATTAATTAATGACAACTCAATTTAGGTTAGGATCTACGATATAATATTATTCACATTTATTTATTCAAATTTTGAGTTTCGTTCGTTGTCACAATGATACTAATTATTGTACGTAACTTTCAATGCAAATTTGTTATTAAGTGTATGTTTAGACACTGTAAAAGTGTAATGTTATGTTTTGAGGTTATGCAAGAAACTTTATTAAAGATTTCTACAATGTTTAATGAATGAAACTCGGTGATAAAATTCATTAACATTCGACGAATGTTAATCATTTCATCGTTACTAAATGAAAGCTTATATTTTTATTATTAAAATTCAACATCGGATTTGGAGGTTAGGATTTTCCGAATTTGTATTGTCATACTATCGAACGTAATTTTTAGGATACAGAGTGATAAAAAAGTATACATGTATATACAGAGGAGACGGAATTTTTTACGATGTTATCGATAATACACCGATAACATGATAATTGTTCACGGTCAAATTTCGAATATAATTTGTCGAGATAATGACAATTGCAAATCGTTCGAAAACAACAAAAGTAGACTTATTGTTGGTAGAATACATTTTAAAAAAACATCATCTTACCGGCATTTTGCCTTATTCTAGTATCCACGTTCATTCCTAGACCGTCAGTTTTCTCTCTGCAAGTAAATTACTTGAAAATTCAAGATGGCGCCAAAGTAAAAGGAACTATGCAGCTATCATTTTTTTAAAAATGACTGGGCTAGTGTTTCCACACTATCGCACACTATAAATAAATTGCATTAGTAATTTAGATAGAGACTGAATTATTTTATACAGTTATTATCATAATTATATCTTGACGCAAAAGATGTTTGTTTTTATCGTAATACAAAAATCAATTATCATAGATCTTCATGTATTGAACCAGAAAGGATATCTCAGGATATCTCTGATTGAACACAATATTGGAAGTCGATTTATTCCAACAATATTATTAGTGTTTGACGAACTTAATTGAAAGAAAAAGAGTCAAAGTGCGTACTTTAAACATTTTTCCTACTTTAATCGTGAAAACTATGCGAATGTTTTTTAGGTGGAATGATTCTGTAGATCTTGCTGAATATAATATGATATTTTTCTAATAATGTTATAAACTATCGAATGTATACAAAACATTTTTGGAAAATGCGTAACCAATATTCTAGCACGTTAAATGTTACATTACAATTGCTTCGCTCGCTTTACTTTTTTTTAACATGTTCGCAAGTGTCATCTATACAATGACTTTAATAAATCATTTAGAACGAAAAACATTCGTATAATGTTTGCGATTATATTAGAAAAAATTCTCAACGCTGAGAAAGCGACGAAAAGGTCGTTCAATATTATGATTAAATTGGTTGGACAGTGTTATCTGCAGCAGGTAGCGACGTTCGAACCCATCACTATCTTTTTTTCATTCCGCCATGTGGCTCCCTCTGCCATCTTCCGTCTCCCTCCACTCTGTGGTTTATTTTTTTGTCTCTTTCTATTCTACGCCTCTCTGTTGCTCAAGAACTTCTCCGTTTAAGATCGTGGGCGGAAATTAGAATAACCAGTCTAGCCAGTCGTGTTGCAGTCAGCGCACGGTGCAGACGTATTCACATTCGCGTGGAGATTTTTCGAAATTCCGGGTCGCTCTCTTTTTTTTCTAATTCTTTTTGCTCGCCGAACGAACAATTGTGTCGATTTTAATCCGGAGAATTGATCTGTTGTACGTTCCTCGATCAAACGAACTCGATTCCGCTCGAATGGGAGATCACAAGTTTTTGCCAGTTCGAGATCATTTTTTGCTACTCTGCCCGGTGATCGATTTTGGATACATCGATAGGATTGCGCCATGACACGTCTGAGTTTATCGAAGACAGCGTACGTATATTTGCATTCGTGCATATAATAAGTCATTAAACATATATGTAATTCTAATTATTATTTCTTGTATTCGACTGTTTACTGTCTTGTATTGCATATTTTTATTTTGATCGAATTTTTAATACTATTTTTTATACCAATTTTCATTTCTTTCGCTTTGACAATGATTTCACCGGTCTAACGTGACACTGTCAATACAGTGTTTACTACGAGTTCGTAAACTCACCAAAAGACCGGTAGGTTTACAAATTCTCGATTAACCAAATATACAAGTAATTTGGAGCATTTCGGGAATAATATAATCAGAATTGGTAATAGTTCTTGCGGTAACAAATGTTGTAGCCAGTTTCGACAACTGGTTGTTTATTATCATTATTAATAAATAGCATGGCAGACAAGGTGACCCACTGATTGCCATGGTTGATAAAGTATATTCATTGGCGTCATTTAACCATAAGTACACATTTTTACAAGTGACGTACAGATTTTTACACAATTTACAAAATAGGTTACGTGATATTATTAACTATATTTTTTATGTAAAAAATTTAAATAAAATAAGACTCATATAGATGGTCCACTAAAGTCATTCTGTTCTAAATTAATTAAATATTACTATTAAATAAATAGCATTAATTGCCTTATTATTTTGTAATTTATAATCGTCTTATAATTTCACAGATTTATTATTATCAGTATAATGAACAAAATATTATTGCAGAATAAATAATTTTTTATATAAAATGTACATTAAATAATTATAATTGCAGTTTTGATCATTACATACTATGAAACAAACAGCATGATTTTATTCACCATAATACTATATAGATTCTTTTTTATTTAAAAATACAATAAATACATGTATAATGATTAATATTAGATGCAATTGCTAAATCTAAACTGTTTCAATGAAACTGAAACCAGTCAGTGCTTCTCATTTGTTAATTTATTCTCAATTGATAAATTAAGTTTTTTGTATATCGACAATATGTGTGGACATAAAGAGGGATGTGACAAAATGAGAAACTTATGAATGGGAAAGTGACAACGAATGTGAATTTGAGGCAGGTTCGAGATAACACCTAAAATATAACGAAATGACTTTGGTTGACTTTTAAGTATGTATTCGGTGACACAGTGAGCGCATAGAATGCTAATGAGACTTATGAATGGGATAGTATGATAACGCGTTAATGGTCTCTACAAGGGAATGTGTGCGAGTACGGTAACGAAACAATTTCTATTCGTTCTGGAATGCAAAGCTTCTCATTGTACATTTTTTTTTTATTGGTGGCTTAAGTGAAACTCTCCATAGGGAGTTATGAAACTATACGTTAGGGTTAACAGAAGGCCTAATACACGTTAGACTATACATATATTATTTTGATACAGATTTATTATTATTAGAACATTATTAGAACAACAATTAAATTTTAATAAACAAAATACAGTATGTAATATCGATCTTCGGTATAACTATTTAAATAGCAAACAACATAGTTGTCGATTGTTAGCAATGTTTAATTATTCAGATATTTATTTAAACAACAAAATAAATTTTTCACAAAAGTTTTTTAACATATTAGAAACAATTTATATTCTTACAGTAGACGTATTATAAAATTATAAAATTTATAGAAAAGTCATTCTCGTTAACCGTACCACAACCGGTTTAACATTTTTTGTTTTATAATTATTCACATAAGAAAGATTGTTCCATTAGAAATTATTAAATAAATTTCTTCATTCAAGCATATTCTTATATTATTATATACTGTTGTAAAAATCGTGAGAAATCTATTATTTATCTATCTATTATTTTTAAAACACAGTACAATTCTTAAATATAATCCTGAAACAATTCTTGTTGCACATACACTCTTACGAGCAAGTGCAACAAATTTTATAAAGCGCGGGGAATCTCCCGCCATAGGCGTAGTAGACATCAAACTTTCTATTCGAGAGTGACATAATTTTAATTTCTAACGATTTCCTCTGGATTTCCACTGTCGCGGCATTATTCAAATAATTTTACCCCTACAAGTCTCATAAATAGGGCTATATTTAGAGCTGTTTTTTAGGTTACTTTGCACTAGGTTGCATTTAAATGGAGAGAATTTGTATTGTGTGGTAGATTAGATAATATTGCAGATGAAATAGAAGTTCAGATTGGAGAATAAGTTTAGCAGAGGGAAGGCTTCGGGTTTTGGAAAATGTTACAGTGGAATCACGAGCGAATCGCGGTCAATTGACTCACGTTGCTGCCATTGTAATGCGCGTGCGTACGCGCATTCGTGAAGGTGTACGCGCACGGTACGACTACGGATGTAATTACATCGCGAGCGAACCGGAAGTGGAAACGGTCTGCTCGGTTTTTGCCAGTTAAATGACTGCTTTATACGCTTGATCGTTTCGGAGAATCGCGCGACTGGAAAAGGGAGTTATTCATTCCGATCTATGCATTTTAAACGGATCTCGAAACAAAAATTTCTGTAGATCAATTTTTCTTTCACATATTTTAACTGTTAGGTATAGAAACCAGTTCTCTCTTTCCGATTAACTTCATATAATTAGTTCATCTATTACAATGTTTTCTTGCAATAATTTTAACAATTCAAAAATAGTGTATAACAATATATTTAATGCCTTTCAGTTTTGTGTTTCACGAATTTATTATTGACATAAATGCACAGAATTCATAGTGTAATTATATCCCAGATAGCTCACAACGGCTTACAAAGAAAGACTTGCATCCTAAAAACAGGTCTTTGAGACCATAAACAGTGTGGTTCTTATACATATACGTATAGCCATAATCTAGCATTAAGTATTAGCATTGGTATTATTTGTTCGAGTTAGTGTTTTTGCTTCAATTTCAAATTCAATTTCAATTTCAACTCTTGAATTTGAACATAAACTTCAATTTCAACTGCAATTTCAACTTCTCAATTCCAACTTGAATTTGAACTTCTACATCAATGTTAACTCTTGAATTTGAATATCAACTTCAATTTCGACTCTTCAATTTCAAGTCTTCAATTACAATTTCGACTCTTCAATTTCGACTGCAATTTAAACTTCAACTTCAATTTCAATTTCAACTCCAATTTCAATTTTTATTGTTATTGTAATTTTTATTATTTGTATTGTGATTTTAATTGCAATTGTTATTTTCATTACTATTTTTTATGTCAATTCCACATGCGTTCTTCTAACAAAGCTGATTTAACTTTAAAGTTGAAGCAATCTATTTTTACTCATCCTTTCTGTTATGTTCTTTTTAGTAAAGTTAAAAATATTAAAGGGTCATTGAAAACT
The DNA here is from genome assembly GCF_051020765.1 of Lasioglossum baleicum. Classification (NCBI taxonomy): domain Eukaryota; kingdom Metazoa; phylum Arthropoda; class Insecta; order Hymenoptera; family Halictidae; genus Lasioglossum; species Lasioglossum baleicum. The sequence continues at coordinate 7,272,583 of NC_134946.1, read as the reverse complement.
TATTTTAAATCTATGACGATTCTAAAATGAACAATCTGTGTAACCAAACATTAACGACGAATGATATTAATTTATTGTACAATAGTTCGGGAGCGCGCGATATTGAGGCTGTTGAATAAGTGCAATGGTCTCCCAATCGCATTTCGTAGCTAGCCTTTTGCGTATTGTAAATTGCATTGCGAAAGCATTTCGTAAAAGGCGAACCGAGACAGCTGTTCATTTGAATGAAGTAGAGTCACTCGCGTGATTTCTCAATGAACGAACCATACGGTCGACACTGGCACACACCGAACTCTCGAGACATCATTCATTCGAGCCAGCGCATGTGCTTCTATACGGGAAGAACTTGGATGCCGCAATGTAACTTCAACGCTAAAAAATTGTATGGCTATCTAACTAGGCCCATTTTAATGCACCAACCCTGTGCTTTTAATATCGCTAAGTTGGTTATTTTAACCCTCGCAAGGTAAACAAATGAATTTCATAAATAGCTTCGTTTTTAATATAGCCGGATAAGATAGTCAAAAATGCCCTTGAACCGAATTTTATCGACGATGTGCCATTTGATAGGGCACCAAGAAAAAACTTACTGTGCAAACTTTAACCCTGTATCTCGATCGGGAGGGTAGTTATGGGGTAAATTCGAAAAATCAGTTTTTGGCCTATTTTCTCTATTTAATGACGTTTAGAAATTGTGAGAAAAATCTGACACTTGTCAAAAACCCAAATACATACGTTGCAATTGGTTTCAGATTTTTAAAGTGAAAATCCTGCTTGTAAAAAATCAAAAACCTCTAAAAAATCGAAAAATGCATATTTCACATGGAAGTTCTAGGGTGACAACATTTATGTTTATACAGTAACGACATATTGTTATAGGTATTGTTCATGAATTTTTCCAGATTTTTTGGTTTGGTGCGCCGTTGTTAAAAAAAAAATAAAAACCGATTTTTTCGACGTTTTTTTCGCGCAGAACTAAGCTAACCTTACAATTGTTACGTTCTATTTGTTCTGTAAGTCTATCAGGCACTAAATAACGAATAAGGGATAAAGAATAACACAGGATAAAAAGCAAACAAACAGATTGAATTTTATTCATATAAAAATTCATTTCAAAAATCTGACGCTGGCCGCTTTGAGAGCCCACTTTACCTTGCCAAGGTTAAAATCATAAAAATGTTATTCTTTTTGGAAGGGTGCACGAATACGTTTGTCCGGTATTGCATATTTAAACTGGCAATGTAAGTCGAGTCACATTGAACGCGGGGGCGCAAGAGGTTAATTATACGAGTCAACTAACGAGACGGAAAACTGTTTCAGGTGATGCCACGGGAGCCCAACCGGGTGTACCTGTCGACCGCGTTACTGATACTGGTCGGTCTCCATAAAACTGGCAGTTCTACGTCCTCCCCTCAACATCCGGTTTGCAAGCCGGGTCTCGAATTCTGGTCATCTGAGCGTGGCACCTGTTGGCCCTGCACCAGATGCGCCCCTGAGTTCACGCTGAGCCCGTGCGCCATCTACAAGGATGCGATTTGCGGCCCACTTTCGGCCCTCGAGCTCGACTGGTCCATCCTCACGACGAGGAACCGACCGGAAACGGGCCAACGGAGGCTCGAGGCTGTCACCTCGAAGATGCTATGGCGGTTTCCAGACCTGGACCCGCAGCAGGTCCGGAAACAGCCCGGGGACCTAGCTAATCTCGAGAAAAGCGTCGAGGTGGACACAGCTGACCAGGTAATTGGCGGCCATCTAGAAAATATTAGGTGTAGAAATTAATTCGGTGCCTTATAATTAAATTATTTATTACCCTGGCTTGAATGACAATAATCGCCCGCCATTTTGTAACGTTTCAGTACCGATACTTACAGTTATGAAATATTTTAGATCTAGTCAAAACAAAAACTATTAGTAAGCAAGATGGCGCACAGTGGTCCGGATCGAAAAAGTTGGTGTCATTTTGTTATAACAAGAAATCGATTTTGCAAAATCCTGAGGTCGTAGACAAATTTTGACACCAGATTTGAAATCAACGTGAAAAAATCTACAGGAAATGATATATAGCATGTTAGAAAAAAATTTTCCGCGCGTGGTACTGGAGAAACCACATTTTCTTGAAATTCTACATGTTCAACGAATTTTCTCAACGTTAAAAAACGTTCGTACCATAATGTTCCTATTTTTCCCATATTCTGCAAAGTTTCAGCTTTAATTTAAAAAAAATTTCATCGCTCTACCTCATTGCTATCGAAAGTTCTTTGATTTTGAATCGAATTTGGTCCAAATATTCAGAGATGTCGGGCAGCCGTTGTACGTGGCGCGCTAATTTCAGCGAAGCACTAACTTCAAACACAGCTGCCATAGGTAAAAAATGGTCGCTGCTTCAATCCGACGTTCGGATCATGGTATTACGATCATTTCTCGCCGAGATACAGTCAGTTAAAGGAAAAATGGAAATTGTGCATTTGTTAAGCATATTTTCAGAAACACCTGGTATATCGAAATGTTAATGAAATTGAAAAAACAAAGAAGTGTCTTGAAGAGAAAGAAACGCTCTTTCTATCGCTTTTTTGCACAAGATTCTACGATAATTTTTTCGCTTTCTGGAGCCAGTTAAAGGTAAAAAGCCCATATTTACATCAATGTTGAATAACTCGAATAAAAGAAATTGCACAATTTTCAACAACCACACAATTTACACAGGAAAGATAGCCCTTCCAGATGATATTAACGCGATTTATCAAAAAAATTTGTTGCTCCCCGTGTTATGTTCCAAAGTTGCACAAAATTTTTGTTAACCGTCAATGTTGTCTTCATCTCGCTATAACATTGTAAAAAACCGATATAGCAACAATTTGAAACAGAGCATCTGAAACTAGAGGTTTCAGGCTTTCAAACCATTGTTCAACGATATCGATACAGCAATTTTTCGGGTTCGCAGAAGTGATCCCTTAATTCTTTTGAGGAGTGTATTATTATTTCACATAATGTATTCTAAAATATTCTTCCATCTCTAAGTTTGATAACCGATTACACTAAAAATACAAAAATCATTCTGAACCTACCAGTGAAAATAAAAGATTGAACTGAAAAAGCATAAAACAGCATTATACTTATATAAATACAACTTTAACTTCGAGTACCCGAATATTTCGTGACCCGAAATCGCGGGTACCCGAACATTGTAAACTTTCGGGATCCGGATCCAACCCGACTCGACTCGAGGCTCGGGTACCCGCACACCCCTAATGATTACATTATAAATAAATACTAAATTTGTTTTAAAAAGGCACCGAATTAATTTCTACACCTAATAGCTGAATTCTGATCAGCTGACCCTCTCGTTACCGTCAGTGTAGTATTCAATCTCGTGTAAATATTTTTTTTTCGTTTGATGCAGAGGATCAGTGAGTCTCTTACGCGAAGATCATCTTCTGAAGGGAAGATTCTATGGGATTGGCAAACTGCAGCATTGATCCTTGCAGTCTGCGCGTGCATCTTATTCTTCTTAGTCGCAGGATGCTCGGCTTTGGTCTACACAAGGCAGTGGCGACGCATGAAGAAGAATTTCGAGCCCGGTAAGCGAATAGAATTTTTAACCGATCTTACTAAGATAAATATATTAACATGAAGAACCTGACGGTGGAAACTAAACTACGGATCTTTTTATGCATTTTTGAGGAAATTGGCTGAGCGAAATATAAAACAGTAAAAGATTTAAAAAATTCGAGAATGTTGTAATGTTGCTTTTAATGTAGCAAAGTCGTTAAGGGATAAAATCAATTCTTATGTTATTCCTGCTTCCTGCGATCAATGCAAAACATTTTTATTTTGCATAAAGATTCGCAGTCTAGTGGAAACAAATATTTTTTATACAACATAGCATAGTTCGATATAAACGTGCTCTTCAGGAATTATTTCTGAGGCACACATACTTCGTTGACATTTTGTGGATACGGGCTTTTGGAGTACATAGATTGGACAGTATTTAAGAATTTTATTCACTATAGAGAAAATCTACAACTAATCGTAATAATTTTTTTATGTAAAGTAATGGAGCCCTGGAGAAATGGTCGAGAAGCTCCACTATTCCTTATCCCAGCTTGAAACAACAAAAGCGGAGCCAGTGCGTTCTGCGATTTCGCGAAATCCGATCCCGTGGGATCGATAAGTCGATCGTGGAGGGGGATACGCAGTCCTTTAAAATGCGAGGCGGATTTTCTTCATTAGAGGGCCGCTCACGACCTCTGCTCACCTTGGCTCGATCTATCACGCCCGGATATGACGTCTCGGGTTTCGATGCTTCTCGTTTCTTTCGCGATGCCTCGTTCCGCGTTTTCTTTGTGCTCGCAGTCTCCTGCCGATTGTTTATTCATCCATTCAATTTATTCATTAAACCATTTCCCTACAATTTACAAAAGTTGAATCTAATGAATTTGAGTTTGCTAATTTCTTATGCAGTGTGAATAATCTTGAACATTTCCTCAGCCTCAGCCCTCGCAGTACGACGATAAAAATATGCGCTCCCATTTAGAACATCATCGAAAACGTTGTATGTCAGCGAATGTGACGTTAAAAAAGAATTTTCGTTTGCAATATAATATTCACCTGCTCGAAGCTAATGTATATAATATGTTCCTTCTATTATAAATGATAAACGAAATGTAACATTTGCTTCGAGTAGATGAATTTTATATTGCAAACGAAAATTCTTTTTTAACGTCACATTTGCTGACATACAACGTTTTCGATGATGTTCTAAATGGGAGCGCATATTTTTATCGTCGTACTGCGAGGGCTGAGGCTAAGAGCAATCCAACGACCTATAATATTGTGACCTTTGAGGATCATTTGAAAAGATCTCTGCCACTCAAGGTCACGTGAAAGTTCTGTTGTTACACAGTAAGGAGCATAACTAATGCAACACACTTTAAATCAGAATAACTTTTTTATGAATGGGCCAAACGACTTGAATTTCACTGTAAGGCTAGAAGAATTAGTTTAGTAAATGACGTCTAAAAAATATTTTGAAAAAATGCATTTGGTCGGAATTGCGAAGAAAAATAGTAAAAAGTGATTATTACTAATTTTTTAGCTGGGCCAATAACGAAAATTTAAAAGATGTGTTGGGAAAGAACGAGAAACAGTTCATAGCATTTCACATACGCTCTCCTTCTTTGCGTCCCAAATTTTGATCGTTCATTATTTTTTCTGTGTTTTTCTATGATTCTATCATTGAAACAATTGGCTTGTGATAGCTAAAATACATGTATAATATGAATATTCCTGATTCAATTTTGTCTAAATGTCTTGCAAATACTGCATCGAGAGTTGTCCCTGATCTAGTCGTCGCGCTTCATTAGGATTATTTACCATTTCCAATCTTAATGTACTTCTAAACATTACTAGACTGCAAGAAGTTTTACTTCTGCCGCGCGTGGTTTCCCACGCGTATGTTTTTTTGCTTACCTGACAACTGTCAAAATTTTTCAGGTCAGTTTAGAACAAGGGTTTGGATAATTGTTTATAAATCTTTCAGTCGGAACAAAATCCGATGAGAAACTGCATGTGAAAGTAGCTGGAGGTTGATACTATGTTATCCAATTCCAAATGTTCACAAATTAACTCTGGTTAATTAGTTATTAACAATCGTTGCGCGGGCTGATTGTTTCGGAAGTTCCCATAATGCGTAAGACAAGGAGGGTCGCACTGTGCGACAAGGAAAAACATACATAACATACCACTTCTCTAAAATTTGTTAATAACTAACAATTTAAGCATCAAACCTGCATAAAACTGAAATGGGAATGTAGCCAAGGGTTCATTTTACATTCTACAATCTTAAAAGTTCACCAATGAAGTCTTTAAAGTTAGTAAATTAATTATGAGAAGTTACTTGTCAAACTGTTCGAGGTTATTCGCGAAATTTCGTCACTTCCGTATCGCTAGAAAATTGTAGCTCCCTCAGCAAAGAAATTTCACTTCAAAATTATTTAACAATATTGAAATGCTCGACGAGTGCTCCGTTTTGATAGACAGTTGGAAGAAGTGCGTTCCGAATTACCGTGTACCAGCAAGAACTGTTTTCTTGGTTCCAAGATGTTGTAATTCTAGGGGAGAAATCTGGGGAAAAGCGGGATTAGATAGTGCGAAATTGTATTTAATTGATGTCCCGGCTGAAACGAAGAGGCATTGTCGGCGTGCCCACTAACGGATTGGTAATACAAGCGAATGATCGCGCATTCGGTACCGTTTCACCGCTGGCCATGCTTACTAAAGGGGACTCCTGTTAGGGCCCATTACCTGATCCCACTGCCAATGCTGTCAGCCACCGCTGAGAACCATTCGTCAACCTTCCCTTTATTCCTATCCTCACAGAACTCCTTTTATTATCGGTCTACTACAATCCAACAGCATTTTTCTATCTCAAAAATTGTTTTTACATATACTGCAAAAATTAAACAAATAACTCAATTTGTTGCTTTTATCAAAGACAATATTACGGCAATGTTACTAACAAAAAGACGATCTGAAGAAAATAATCAAGTACCTTGACTTTTATTTGAAAAAATATATTCCGAGAAGAACTTCGACACATCATTCATTGTAGCCAATGAAAATATCTTGTTACTTAATGATTTTTAGCCATAAGTGGCTCAGTAATTTGTTGTAAACACGATACATTCATTAACGTACTACAAAAATAGATGAAATATAGAAAATATTTTTCAAAATTTCGAGATCATTCTGTTTGCTTTAAGCGAAATATATTTCGAATATATTTAAAATACTTGATATTTAATAGAAAATGCTTAATGTATAAAATATATTTGTAACATATGTTGCCAAAAACAAATATCAATAACGTAAAGATTCGCAATAAATGACTTTGAGAAAAATGTCGTTTGTTACCATTGCAGAGTAATAAATACGACAATGAACAACAGTCTAGAATTTTATTGAATCATTACATTTCTTTTTATCTTACAAATGAGAAGTACATTAAAAATGTTTGAAGTGAGTAAATTTTATAATAAGTGTGTAAATTTTGTAATATCGTTGGCGAGTCTAGAATTTTATTTAATTTATGACATTTCTTTTTATCTTACAAATTTGTACATTAAAAATGTTTAAAGTGTGTAAATTTTGTAATATCATTGGCGAGTATAAAATTAAATAATTTTTATTAATAAAATGATGGGGACAGAGAACAGTAATTGAAAAATGATATAAATATTTTTTTGGGGACGATTGTACGATTCAAAATCTGTTTTGGCAACGGAAAGTGCTGTCGTTCGGTGGATTTTCTTCTGCAACAGGGAACGAGAAGAAAGCCAAGCCTCAGACTGGAGCGAGGCTATCGCTAGATTCATCTCATGGGGCCTTGAGAAAGCAGAACCGCATTCCGTAGCTGTTCAACTCGCATTCCACCCTCGATAGGTCGTAGACACCATCCTTCCACGCTCCGGAGCCAAATTGACAATCAAAAATAACCAATTCTGAACCCTCCTATACCAATCATGTTTCCTAAATTTTTCTCAAGAAAGATTATCGTCTATAAAATTACACAATATTGTTTATAAAATGTGTCTTACCCTTTCCCAGCTTTTTCTGTCATTTACCTACTTCAAACTCACGATTTAAAAAAAAATAATAACACAATGTTTCAGAATGAATATTAAACAATAATTATTTAAATAGCATTTACGTTATTTACGTAATGGTTATTGTGTAATTGTAGTATGTACTTGTACTACGTATTGTACTATGTAATTGTACTTGTACTGTGTAATTGTATTTATGTGTGTGCGTGCATAAGTTAATTATTCAGAATATTATGCAGGCAATGCATTAGCATTATGTCGGTAATGAAGATTTACGTGTGCCCCTAAAAGAAAATTCTTTTGTCCCAAAACTGACAGAGAGATTTTATCTTGGTTTACAGTGGGTCTAGAAGAGATCTCGGCGCGACTGAATTTAATGGTGAAGGCAGAGCTAGCCGAGCTGGTTGCCAGCGCACCTGTGCACGCTGCTGATCCCGAGAGGAGGTGTCAATATTTGGAGAAGCTCTTAGGTAAAAAAGCATCTCTCCTTCGAGGATTTCTCTATCCAATTTTTATCAAATTTCCCATCGTTTTCACAACCCTTCAATCTTTCAAAGACACCAAACAATATAAATTAATAAACGTTGCATTCAATAAAAATATAGTCAACCAAACTCCTCTATTTTAAGGGATTTATACAGTTACAGAAAACTGTGAAAGTGGTATAGTGCTCCTCAGTTAAACTAAAACATACACTGATCGATCATTTTTAATCATAAGTGGCTTAGTACAAATCTATACTTTATAGGAAATACTGATTTGTTGAGGAATATAATTTTGATATTTACACGTCGCACAGTGGATCAGAATCTTTCAATATTTAAAAAAGGAACTTTTCAGACGGTCTGTATATCGGTAACAAATTAAAAAAAATTCAAATGGCATTGATTCGTTGATGCTATAAATGTAGTAGAATATCTATGTATAGTAGTAGAATATCTATAATAGTAGAATATTTGCTATCGGCGTTTCTGTGCCTCTGTGGGTCGTGCCCTAATTTCGATGTTTTTTTCCAGACCGGAAGAGGGAAGCGCCCATGATGGTCAGCTGGCCGGAAGTCAGCGGGAACCTCTACATAGAGGAGGGCGAGTCTACAAAGGGTAAGACCCTTCAGATCGCCAGGATCCATCGCAGCATTGAGACAATGTTGAACCAGAAGAAAAATCCGGACGAGCAATGATACAATGGGACTGATCGACCTAATCGCCTTCTATAAGAGGGCGTCGAATTGCAAATTGAACCGGCGATTATTTGTATTTATAATTCTATTTATATGACTGCGGCGAGGGACGAACGAATTCACTGTATTGGGTTGCAGAAATACTGTGAAATGCGGTTGCAGAAATACATTTCTTGACAATTACAGTTCTCTCTGCGTAGCGTCGCGCGATTGGTGGGGGACAGATCGAGACGCTATGAGATAGTGGGAGGGGCTAGAGACTCGTCACGTGGAACTTAGAAGGCGCGACTCGAAGAGACAGAAGAATACCATTGGTTGGCCAAGTGGTGGGGAATAATGAGAACAGGGGAAGTGGAAAGTAATCGGAATAGGACGCAAACGAGGGTAACTTCTATATTTCTCTAAATGTCTAAAACAGTGCTCGGATTTACTTACTCGCAACGGCCAAGTTTCGAAGGCTACGCCCCCTCGACCCGGCCCCGCGTCTCGCTCCTCTTAGCGGCCCAAGTTCTCCTAGCCGCCACGATTAGCGAGTATGGAACCAGTGCTTCGATTGTGCACACCTTTTCTCGCGCATGCGCGGCGATTTCAGCCTCAGTAACGTAAGCTTCTCGATAAAATGATTTGATTCTGAAAAATGAATGTATAACAAGTGTATTTGTATATATTTTGTAATTCGTAGGACACGTCCTGGAGTCTTTTTGTCCGGTAAGATTATTTCAGTACATTCCCGCCCATATAGCTGTGTCGGGGCTTTGGCCGCTGTGCTACCCAATAGTAGGTACGTTACTGTTTTCTCGTGCATGCGCCACGGGGAGCGAGACGCACGGCCGGGTCGAGGGGGCGTAGTCTTCGAAACTCGGCCGTCGCGAGTAAGTAAATCCGGGCGCTGGCCTAAAATGATGCTAGATTTTTTTATGTTAAAATGAATGAAGTTATGAAATGCTTAAATTATTAGACTGCGGATTTTATTAATTTATGATCGAATCGAGTAGATTAAATCAAGTGAGAGACTCTGAAAATATTTGAAAAAATTAAAAAATACTGTTGCGTTGTATTGAACTCGTTCAGATTATTATGAAAATCTTGATGTCTGTATGTTTCCTATGTCTTGAAATGAATGCAGACAATTTTTATTCGACATAAAAATCTGCAGTCTAATAATTACAGTTCTTCGTTCGTTAGCGTCGCGCGATTTAGGGAAGGGGTGAAACGCTATGCCGTAATTGAATATTTAGTCAACATTTTCTATTGGTTGGCAGTTCTAAGAACTTGTCAAGAGGGAACAAGACCGTCACGTGGTGAAGGAAACGGAGGAGTGCCATTGGCGGGTGTTGAGAATGGGACGTTATAGGGGGAAACTGTAGTATCAACATTAGGATTATCTAAAATGAGGGAACAAATTGAAATTAATACAGGAAATGTTTTTTATAGCAGCTAGCATGTTAGAAGAAAGAAATGGTTCAAATTAAGAATTACACTTTCATGAATGCATTGTTCCTCGAGCATCAATATTATAGAAACGAAACGCCGAAAGGTACAAAACTATTATCGGTAAACGTACATGCGATATTTTGTATTATTTTTTACTAATTTAATGACTTATACAGAGTGAGACAATTGAAAATGAACGAACCTAATTGTCCATTGTGTTTTAAACCGTTTAAAAAACGATTCACTGTCATCTCGACTTCGAAATTCCATGAACCATTGCATTTATCTTTTAGTACGGTGATAAATTTAATATACAGGGTGGTCCAAAAATCTAGATTTTTCGAGGATGACTGTTAGTGGGGCACTCCAAATTTTTTGGGTGACTTCAGACTTCAGAATATTAAAAAATGAGTCATTGTATTTATCTTTACGTATAATAACAAATTTAATATACATGGTGATCCAAACAAACTGATGAAAATTACAAAAGAAGGTGAACTGCCTATAGGAGGATTTTCTGATGATTTTCTGATGACTTTCTGATGACTTTCAAAAATTATAAAATGATTACCATCGTGCACTTTATGACAAAGAAATTAGCCTAATATTTTTAAAAAACCATAGGCATTTACTTTCTATTTAATTATTTCATTCTGTATAGTTGCTTTGTTTTATTACGTAAGTGCATGAGAATAAGGAAAACAATGAAGCCTATGGGGTCCCGTAGCTCGACTGAACAATCGAGCGACGTGTCCGACCCAGCCAAACGATTATTATTTATTTCTTCCGTCTAGTTTTAGAAACTGCCATTTTCTTTTGTATTGTAATATAGAACGTGCCGAATAAATTAATGTCAATATTACAATATCGATCGGTGAGTGAAATGAGAAGACGTTTAATTGTTTAAATCGCTAGATTTAATTGCCTTAGAGGTACAGTTTATGGTTTATATTAAAATAATTAACGTAACAACACGCAATCTCTCAGAAAAATATTCTCATTCACGCGAACTCGCACTTTCATCGTTCCTTTTCCTTTTGTTGCTTTTGTTATTTAATTCTAAAGCTCGAACGTGTTCTTGAACTGCGAACGAGGTGTGAGACAGACCCGCCATCTTGTAGAGATTAGTTATAAATTATAACTTATAATAGATAAACTCGGTACGTTTCTTGATTTTTTAAAATTATAATATTCGCTATTAATACTAATCATTCTAAAGAGAACAAATTAATTTTGATGTTAGAAGAGTACCACGGTTGTCCACTTTCTGTTTTTTTTTAAAATTCATTTTAAAAAGTCTGCATTTCTTTCCAAATCCACTAAAATAAATTTTAAATGATATAGGAATTAATTGGCGAACATTATGTCTAGTTCACACGTCGTCCGTGGTTAAGCTTGGTCTAACGATACCGAAAATACTGTTTTATTGTTTTTTTTTCGTCTTCTTTTATCGCTACGGTACCTGTCTTATCACGTATTCGAAAATATCACTATAACATGGCGCGTGGTATGGTTTTCGTCGCATCGATTTTCTTCGATTAACAAATCAGTATTTTTCATGAAAATTTAATTCCTCTTTCGATACAAAACAATCAAAAATTAATCGATATAATATATATCCTATATTAATTAATCAATTATATATTATCCATATTAATTAATTATTTAATCGATATAATATATATTATACATATTAATTACGCGATACAATCAATTAATTAATATACAAAACTTAACAATTAGTCATTAAGGCTTGGAGATTGCAAACAAAGTTCAAATTTGCTACGGTAATGACAGTTAGAATTTGTAATTGAAAACTACTCTAATCGTGATATATGTATGTTTCTAAAATTTCAATGCTTTCGCCGAATGTTATCCTCTATCTTTTAAAAATGACGAAAATGTCGGCTAGAATAATGTCTGGCGTTACTGGTTTGTTCCTTAAAAAACAAAAGGAAAAATATATTTCATTAATATTTACAATCGGTTAAATCGTCAATCAAAATGATCTATTCGAAAGTGCAGTATTTCGAAAAATTTTCCTTCATGACAAGGTGTCGAGAAACTATGGAAAATCTTAGAAATTCGTAAAAAATCACGTAGAAACTGTTTGAACGATGTAGATCGCCTCTAAAAAAAGCCTCGTCAACGAAAGAGATGCAAGTTATGCTCGTTTGTTTGTTATTGTTCAAGAATTATGTTAGATTCGTCTATGTAAATATATATTTGATTGTTTCCTTAGAGCTTTTACACTTTCATTAGAGAAGGAAGAATGGACTCGGTCCGCTGTCTCTCTCGAAAAATGTCGTACGACGACCCTAAGTGTCTGAATTTGTCGACCGAGTTCGTCCGAGTAAAACAATTCAAGGCAATCAATATTCTCCCAGCTGAGTGCATAGCAGGGTTACCATATTCTAGTCTCGCCAGGCCCCTTACCCTTCCGCCCCTCGCCCAGCTGTGCTTAGGAGCCCGCCTTTGCTTCCCCCACTCTTCCCACTAACGCTGATGCGTACCGTACGCGTGGGAAGAGTGGGGGAAGCAAAGGCGAGCTTAGAAGTACAGCTGGGCGAGGGGCGGAAGAGTAAGGGGCCTGGCGAGACTCGCAGATGGCAACCCTGGTGCAGAGTCGCCAGATGAGTGGAGGAAGCACGAATCGAGGGGAAAATGTTATCCTCTCTCTGCCAGTACCGGATTTGTCACGTGACAGAGACGAAACGCGTCACGTGGCCGGGCCCGCGGCTGATGGCGCGTCGTAGAAGGGGAAGGTAGAGTGGGGACACGAGTGTTAATCTGGCTACTCTGACTCAACGACATCAACTATTACATACGATTAAATTCGTCTTTCACAAAAAAAGTATTGATTACCTTAAAATCTGAAAAAGGTGGCTGTACTTCCGGAAACCCCGATGCTCTGAATTGTCAAAAATTTTGGAAATAGATTTTTTTGGACACAATTGATCAGGAAAAGGATTTCTGGCGACCTGAAACTAAATTTTTCATCATTCGAGTGTCACTACGTACGTTACATGACATAGTCATGACTAGACAGCGGATCTTTATGCAAAATATTGCAACAAACTGGAGTGAAATGGAAATTGATTTTCTTTCTTAATATGTTCAGAGTGGGTTGAAAATAATAGAACCATATTCTTAAATTCCCAGATAGCGCAAAGACGTAGAAAGATGTCCCGAATGTCCCACGAACGTCTCCTGAAAGTCACGTGTTAGAAAATAGTATGTCTTACAGATGTGTTTAAGACGTCTCCTTGACGTTCAGGAGACGTTCGTAGGACATTCGGGAGGTCTTTAAGACATTCCTAAGAAGACTTAAAGGTCCATAAAAGTTAATTAAATTAAAGGAAGGGATGAGTAAAAATACATTTTGAGAAAAATGAGTTTAAAGTTAAACCTAGCTTTATCAGAAGAACGCATGTGGAATAGACATAAAAAAGTGTAATAAAAGTAACAATTGCAATTAAAATTACAGAAAAATTGAAATTGAAATTCATATTGGAATTGAAATTTTAATTGAAATTGGAATTGGAATTGAAATGGAAACTGGAATTGGAAATGAAATTGAAATTGGAATTGAAATTGGAATTGAAATTGGAGTTGAAATTGAAATTGGAATTGGAATTGGAAATGAAATTGAATCAAAAACACTAACTCGTACAAATAATACCAATGCTAATACTGCTGGATTATGGGTATGTAAAAACCACACTGTTTATGGTCTTAAAGACTTCTTTTTATGATGTAAGACTGTCAGACCTAAAATACACGTAAAATGGATGTCTTTAAGACGTCATATGCTATCTGGGTTCTTCTAATGTCTTCACTGTTTCAAATTAAACTTACTCATTTTTGCGATGAATGCATAAAATCCGCTGTCTAGTCATGACGAACTATTTAATAGCCTTGTAACTTCGGTAATTGCTATTTTTGCTCGCAATCATGATTTCGATACAAAATGGAGCTATTTGCAAAATTTCTGTGAGTCCGGAGCATGGAGATTTTCGGAAGTTGGGATCAACAAAACGAGCTTTCATTGTCATTTAAAATAGCGCAACTTTGTGCTGAACAGTTTTTTTCGTATACGACGACAAATAACAGATATTTTCACTGTTCCTCAGAAGACGACGCACAGTAATCCATAAGAAGAGAAACTTTGGTTAAATTATAATGAATTTTAAACCAGTCATGCGTATTACTGTCGGTGTTCTGTTAGTTTCGGGGGGGGGGGGGGGGGGGTTGGTGTAATTTTTGACTTTTCCGGGGCAATCCTGTAATGAACAGGGTCGATTGATCGTACAGATTGGCGAGCCATCGATTAGGAACGTGTCTTTAAAAGTATTGTTGCGCCACGAGTTCGGATCGATGCATCCTCGAAAATATCTCCTCGTTGATAAATATTGGCAGCTTTCGATTCAGTACTTTCGATACCTGCTCCCTTCGGTCGAGAATGAACTTCGGTATAATTTCATTCGAATCCTAGCTCGAATCTCTAGGAAACTCGATTCGGATCGACGTGTAAATTCTCAATTAACAATTGGTCCATTTGATTCTTCCGTCGATGACTTTGTTCAGAGAAAGTAGAACACCCAGTAGATCGCGTTGAAGAGCATGAAGCTGACCGGGAATATGATTCTCGAATATTTGTCGATGATGTTGACGTCCTTGATCTTCGGCATCGACACTCGCAACACGGACGCTCCTCTTCGTATCGCGTGCAAAACCTGAAATCGTTCCTTTATTTTTTCCAATTCTTTTTACATCCTTTACCACGGGAACTGGACCGTTAGTCGGAAAATATATTTCGAGGATTCTACTGTATTTACACATTACAAAATTCTTCAGCATTCTGTTTGATCTACAGGGTAATCTACTTTATCTACAGAAAATACTACTTCACCTGCAGAGGGAACTGTTTTATCTATAGAACAAAGGCGCGAACGATATGAATTGTGATTCTCGATCGTCGAGTTATTTTACTATTTTAACAGTCATCTTAATTTGATTTAACTATCGTTTCAACATACAGTGAGTGTAAAAAGTATTTGTATCACCTTTAAAACAGAATAACTGGTTTATAATTGTACTGAACGATCTGATTTTTTATAATCAATTAGACAAGGTTATACACAAGGTTATTTGTCTTACGATTGTTATTCACTGAATATATTTTATCAAAAAAGATGTATAATTCGTAAAACTGTTTGATTTTGCTGAAAAATCTCTATTAGTCTATAATATAATAATAAAAAGTTAAGCTCGATTAAACATTCCAAAAAAAAGGTTTTTACTACGATTTTGGCTTAGGGTGCCAATCATTGCACAGTTTACCCTAAATCTACAAAACATATATTTTAAATTCTCATTTAGGGCCCAAATAATAAACTATTAAAAATGCCTTTTTTATTTTTGCATGTAACCTTGTAAATTATAATTTTTGGAAAATGTTTTTGCATATCATTTCGTAAACCAATGCTTCTAATTGATTATGAAAAGTCGGGTCGTTTGGTACAATTATAAAAAGGTTATTCTATTTTAAAGGGCGTACGAATACTTTTCACACTCACTGTATATCCCATAAATTATTTTGAGGTAAGGAAAAATTGTGTAATTATTACGGTCAAAGCAGAACAAGCTTCCAAATCTGAATGTTTGCATTTTCGTCTTAACACTAGAACAACCGAGTACTAAAAGTGCCTAGTTTGTACTGTCTTTTAAAAATAACAGAACCACATTTATCGAGGGGCATTGCACTTTTTTTCTTACAAAATATGTCTAAATTAATAAATGTATTTTGTAAGTGCTCTCAAAGACATCTTTACAATCTCAATAATTGTAATGTGAACACTAATTGCGAATGGTTTAAAATTACAATTTACCTTAGGTTTATGATGTCCCTTATGAGGCCCCCTGTATCTTAGGCCAATGTTTTTTCCGTGAGTGTTGTAGGCCGCGACTCTGGAAATGCGAAAGCTTGGAGGAAACTTGACTGGATCGTGTTCCCTTCCGGTTCCGGGAGTAGACACGCCACTGTTTCTTATACTTGGTAAAGGGGACATCCGGAGATCCTGAAGCTCGATTATGTCAGCTTCGGTGGATCCAGGAAATGGAGAGCTTGTTTTGCTTCCTGTAAAATTATTTTCCTTTTCAAAAAGGTTACACGGACTATATTAAAAATTTGTTCTAATTGATTATAAAATATTATATGAATAACGATGGACAAATGCAGTGATCAGGCCCGGGCAACTTGCGGCTCGTGATTCACGGGCGACTCCTCTCCCCACTCCTGGGTCCTTCCTACCAAACTCCTGTGCAGAGTTGGGCAAAATGTAACTTCAATTACAATCACAATTACTTGCCAATTACTGTAATTTGAAATTGCAGAAATAAAATTACAATTGCATGTAATTGTAATTGGTAATTGCAATTACTTTGGCTCAACCAGTGATTGTGAAAGGAGTAATTGCAATTACGTAACACGATTACAGTAATTTTAATTGAGTCTAACAATTACCTCAATGTAATTGTTCTTTTGAACCACTAATTTTTATGTTTTGGACCGTTTAACCGTTTTCTTATTGTAATTATAGTCCATTTTTGAACATGTAATTGAATTGAATGTAATTAATTACTGCCCAACTCTGCTCCCGTGGAGTGTAGGGACAATATGAAATAGTTAAAGGTGGAGGTACCGGTAAACTGGTAGTGCGAGTCGTAAACCGTCTGCGGAGAAGAAGATGCCCGGCCTGAGGTAGATGAAGGTTCACCTGCTTTAGAAGTAATGACTTTCTTCTCGTCGGTTTCTTTCTTTTTCGTCTTCTTTTTGGCTCTGGCGCCCCAATATGTGTAATTTACAGCCGCATATTCTAGTAAAGCCGCGAACACGAAGACGAAGCACATTACTAGATAAATGTCGATTGCTTTTACGTAGCTGATACGTGGCAGTGAGCTACGCACACCTGTCGATATTGTAGTCATCGTGAGCACCGTCGTTATGCCTGCAAAATCACCGAAATTGGTGAAACAGAGTTTTGTTGCAATAGCCCAGTAAACGAAAAGTTCTAGAGGGAAATGGAAGGAACACAATTTTTAACTTTGGGTCTTTGTTTGGACTAGTTAGGAGGTAAACATACTATGTAAAAGTCCCCACTTCTAGCAGATGAAGGTCCCCTTTTTCAGTTTTCCGCTTATATCTCGGAAACTATGCGTTCTAGCGATAAGACCATTCTATACAAAATTAAAGCTGATAAAATGTGCCATAAGATTCATTCGATTCAGTTTTTCGCTATCTCGCATAATTTCAAAGATATCCGCGCTCAAAGTTTACGAATTGTGAAAAAGAAATTTTTGCCTTACTTGACTAGCTTCAGCACAATTAGTGAACTTTGAGCGCGGATATCTCGGAAACTATGTGAGATAGCGAAAAACTGAATTCAATCAATCTTGTGGCACATTTTGTCAGCTTTAATTTTCTATGGAATGGTCTTATCGCTAGGACGCATTGTTTCCGAGATATAAGCGGAAAATCGAAAAAGGGGACGTTCTACGTGCCGCACTGCACCCCGCTGCACCTCCTAGGAAGAGGGACTTTTAGTATGTTTACTTCCTAACTAGTCCAAACAAAGACCCAAAGTTAATAATTGTGTTCCTTCCATTTCCTTCTACACCCCCCTTTCGAGCATTCATTGACTGGACTACAATTAACGTGAGTTTGAATTGTTTACCAAGGGCTACTCTGGCACTGGTGGCCTCGTGGTTGATCCAGAAGCTCACCCAGCTCAGCATCACGATTAGGATACTGGGCAAGTAGGTCTGGAAAACGAAGTAGCCGATGTTCCTCTGAAGCTTGAAGCTCAACGAAAGTCTTTGATATATACCGGTGGCCAGTCTCTCTTTGCGATCATTCGTCTCGTACCCGATGATTGTGAATTGTGGCAGCTCTGCTTCCTCGACTCCACGCACTGGAGTCTCTTTCCAGTACATCACTACGTCCAGAACCGTGTATCCATCTAACGATACGAAATTTCCATGTCAGTTTCCGATGAAGTAATTTTTGTTATTCTACTTTTATTTAGAACAATTGGGAAATGGACGTTAATAGTGTATCTCTCTGTCTGACAAGTAGGATGTTTTATACAATATACGGAGTGTCCCAAAAATGCACTTCCTTGACAGGATCAATTCCGGAGGTTATCTGAAGTCACTTTTTCCTTCACGAAAACGTTCTTCGTGGCTTTATTAAGGAGTTATTAACGAGAAACGCGGAACAATCAGACCGCGGCTGCAGTAGAGTGTGATGTTGGCATTGGCCGAGCTGGAATCCGTCCATAGTAGGCGCGCACTGATTGGTCCGCATTTATTCGTTAATCACTCCTGAACAAAGTCGCGAAGAAAATTTTGGTAATACTCCATGAATGCGCATAAGGGAGGTGTAGAAAAAAATGGAAGAAACACAATTTTTAACTTTGGGTCTTTGTTTGGACTAGTTAAGAGGTAAACATACTAAAAGTCCCTGCTCCTAGGAGGTGAGCGGGGTTTTCCGCTTATATCTTGGAAACTATGCGTCCTAGCGATAAGACCATTCTATACAAAATTAAAGATGACGAAATGTGCCACAAGATTGATTGGATTCAGTTTTTCGCTATCTCGCATAGTTTCCGAGATATCCGCGCTCAAAGTTCACTAATTGTGCTGAAGCTAGTCAAGTAAGGCAAAAATTTCTTTTTCACAATTCGTAAACTTTGAGCGCGGATATCTTTGAAATTATGCGAGATAGCGAAAAACTGAATCCAATGAATCTTGTGGCATATTTTGTCAGCTTTAATTTTGTATAGAATGGTCTTATCGCTAGGACGCATAGTTTCCGAGATATAAGCGGAAAACCGAAAAAGGGGACCTAGGAGTGGGGACTTTTAGTATGTTTACCTCCTAACTAGTCCAAACAATGACCCGAAGTTAAAAATTGTGTTCCTTCCATTTCCCTCTACAACTTTTCGTTGACTGGACTATAAAGGAAATAGTCACTTTAAATGATCTCTGGAATCACCTCTTTCAAGGAGGTACATTTTTGAGACACCCTGTTGTGTACGGAGTACGGTGGCGTATAATTTGGGTTTTATGATGGAACTTGAACTAGAAACGGACAACGGCGTGTAAGGTGAACTTTCCCGATTATAATAAAAATATTAAGTCGATTGAACTAATGACTTTTGAGGTAAAATTTATATATAAGGAGACAACTCGTTTTTATAAGCATTGTAAATAAATATTTGATTACAATTGGTTACACAAACAGTAAGCAAATTGCGATAGCTTCAATGGCCTACATTTTATAAACAAATTCATATGTGTTTTATAAACAATCAGCGGTTGTCAGTAACTCACTGGACAAAACATACGGTAATATTCAATTTTCAAGGAGAAGAATTAAACACGAGCACTTTGTGCAGAATTAAAAAAAGAACAACCATCAGATACAACAAATTTCTAAGACTTCTGGAATATTTAAATTGAAGTTCCAACAACGAATTTCAAGAGGAAGGAAAATACAATTATGATAAGTCAAATCGAAAGAGTTCCTCGAAAATGTTCTATTTTAGAACGAAAAATTTTTCGGGGAAGAAATGGGAAATAAAAATTTGAGTGGAAGCCACTAGAGAGGTAGTATCGATCGTACAGCTCTCGATCTCTACGGTGCAGTTCTGCGAATCGAGCGGATAGTAGTGCAGATCCATCATGCAGGCCAGGGTCGTCGTAAATCTCATGCCATAAGTGACAGATCCGTCGCCGGACAGTCGGACGAGTTTATTACGCTCGGTGACGTCGTGCAAGAAACTGCGAACAAACCGAAAACATTTTCTTTCTCAGCCTTTTCACACCTCACGTGTAGACGTCTGGTTCAAATCAAAAGCCCGCGCGCGCCAAATTCAAATATTACGAACAGGGAACTGAATTTCGTAACAATTCGCATAGACATTAATTTGTTCGTTAAATGTAATTAGTCAATGAGAAAAAATAGAGATGTGTGTTTGTACTTTTCTACGATAAAATAAATCAGCAAAATTTTCATGAGTTTTTGTATAAATTAAAAAAATCTATGATACATTTGTATGTGAAAAATGTACACGAGTGTTCACAATCGTCAGAATTTTAAAGTGAACTATTTATGCTATTAAGGAGGTAAAACATTCTAACGAAAATCCATATGGATGTTTATACAAATTAGGTAAGTTCAAACATTTTTTCGAGCTAGAAAATGTTAACAAAACTTGGTATGATGATGGTCAGCAAATTAGAAGACATTGTAATGGTATTGAAAACTAAATGTAGTTAATAATAAAATTATACGACATCTATACAAATTAGAGAAAGCTACCAAATTTTTGAAAAATACGAAATACTAATACAAATCTATATGGAGTGTTTCTAAAAATTAGGAGATGCTAGAAAACGTTAAAATTTAACGAAATTTTGTAAAAATTAAATAACTTTGTGTAACATTTGTCTACAAAATGTTCCTTTCTGAACTCTCTAGATTTGATTTCATAATTTGAATAATGCGTAAACCCAGATTTTCTGGAAGTTTTATTTTCGATTCAAGTGTTATAGTGTGACTATAAAAGTTGTCCGGATTTTTAATAAATTGATTTAGAGTATTTTAAAAATGTTGATGGTACAAACCTGTTTTTGTCATTAGCAAAGAATGTATCTGGGACCCAAATTTTTTCTGCAAAATCGCCGCTGAGGGTGAGGACCTCTTCCTCCTGCGAAAATGCTAGTCGTTCGTCCTTCCAATATTGATTTAGGTACATTGTTATAGTATAATCCTGTTAAAAAAGAATAAAAGACATAAAGTCTGCATAAGAAAATATATAGTGCCTGAAAGTAAGTTAAGCAATTAATAACAGAAAATTTCAATAATCTTTAACACGATTTATAATAAACATGAAATGGGTTGTTCAATTTTGGGATTATATTATTGTTCATTTCATTTTAATTTGAAAATATGTATGCACTACATATATATAATTTCCTATTCAATTTTGTTTATTTTATTTTAATTGAAAAATAGTTTATATTATTATTATTGTATAGTAAATACAATTACTACGTTAAAAATGATCATGTAGAATCCTAAATTAAATTTGACTAAAATCAAGAATGAATTAAAATGTAGTTACCATTCAATGAATTTGAACATGTACCAAAAATAGAATAAATAACAATAAAAATACGGTTAACGAATTTCAAAAATTAAAATCAAAACAGAAAAAGGCACTCCAATAAAAGATATAGTTTTGTTGAGGCTTGATTGAATAAAGTAATAAATGTGTATAATTCACCATGTTAACTTCCGAGATGGCGTCGAAACTGGCTATAGTAAGATCCATGCCCACCAGCAGGGGATCCCCTGAAATAACGAAAACGAAGTGAACATTATTATTGAAAACGGATTTTCTAATTTTCTCGAATAATCATGCAGACAGATTACTGGCAATCCGTTTCTGTACTATAGCTTGAAAAATCGACGAAGATTAGGGAAATTATACAGTATCGTTAAGCGGATTGGATGTTCGGCATGATCACTGGCCTGTAAAAAGTTCGCAGCCGCACTATTAAATTTCTTGACATCAATCTCAGCCCTCGACTGTTTCAACGTTCGAATATTAATCTCACGGTTCAAAGTCAATGGTCCTTTAAAAATGGCAGCGAGAAAAGAACATTAAATAAAAATTGAAAAATTGACAAATCAATTTCTATATAAAAAATAAAAAGTATTATACATCCACCGTAGTAATAAATAATTGTATTTATGTGTCTCAGTGACGTACCACCGAAATTTGGTCTCAATCGAATGTCATAGCCATCGAGAATCCGCGATATAGTCTGCGTCACGTTTTCCAACCTGTCAGACACCCCTGTGTTGTCGTAACTGGCCCTAAAATATTTGGAAAATTCCATTAATTACTAATTATTATTATTTTACTAATGTTCGATAGAATATAATTTATTTTCAGTATTAAACATTAGGTGTTCTGAACTTCTCTCACACACTAAATTCATATTTTACATTGAATTAAATTGAACGAATATTTTACATTGCATTCGATTAAACGACTACCTTACATTAAGTTAAAAATTAAATAGGTATCTTAAATTAAATTAAATGAATATTTTACTTTAGATTAAATTAAATGAATATATTTTTTCAGATTAAATTGAATGAATATATATTTTTTTCAGATTAAATTGAATGAATATATTAATTTTCAGATTAAATTGAATGAATATTTTACATTACGTTAAATTAATGGCTTATTGAACGATTAATGGCTGATTAATGACTGATTACCAGGTAACTAGGTAGATCGTCTGCAGCAGTAAGACGACCTGCTGCAGCCTCGACCAGTTCATCATTTTCGGAAATCACGTCAGCGGGTAAAAGAGGACGTCATCTCGTTGGGTTCTTGCACCTCGTCATCGAGCCGCCAGATACTGTAACCAGAGAACCGACCCGATTTTTGTCCTTGACCTTCATTACACATGCATCTCCCAAATTTTCATTTACCACCCGATAGTAGCAAAAAAAGAATAATCAAAACATCTTTTTCATATCGAATTATAGTTTATAGCCAACTTTGGCTTAAATTACACCTGAAAAATATTATATTGACCCAGACCTAACCCCCCATCTATTTTTCCTTGAATCTACATTTTCCTTATATCTCCTTTTTCGTGTTCTTTCATTTGCATACAAACTGGAGATCATCAATGTACTGGGCTCGTTATTTGGAGTTGAATAATTTTGCATTTCAATCCCTGGAGCTTTTATAATCGAGCAGAAGAGGAACGAAACAAATATGTGAGTATGAAAACATACCATTTGAATATGTTTTTTGAATTTTCCATACGGAAAATGGCAAAAGCTAGTCTGTGCATGCGATGTATCAAAATATAAATATGGAACGTCCACTAATAAGAGCAATACCTATTATTAACAGTATTATAAAATACTAATTTTACGGTTTACCTACCGGAAGTCGATTGACAGTATTTCAAATGACAGTGCTATATCTAATAGCGACTAACAAAAAATTGTTTTCAATAATAGCCCCAAAAGAAATAATTATTCCTACCCACAAATTGTTTAATATATTTCCAACTATAGATCATAAATGTTGAAAAATGATTAAACCGGTAGTTAATAGAAGACCATCCAAGAACCTTCAACCAAGACCAACCAAGAGCATCATCATTCAAAAGTTCGTACAGTTTTTAAATTAAAATTCACCCATAAAATTCAGATATTTATTCAATAACGTATTTCTTTTCTATTACTTTTTGCTATCTTCGAGATGACTTATCATATTATTGAATAAACCTATGAACAAAAATATCTTAATTTTATTTGTAAAGTGTTATTTAAGGACGCTACGAACTTCCATTCTAGTCTACTACATATGCTGATCCATAGCTCACGGAAGGGACATAAAAAGCAACCCCCGGGATATAGCATTTATTACAAAAGACAACGATCTCACCTATCTTCGATCTCCCCGAACAAAGGAGCCATCGCAACAACCGAATCAGACGTTAGCAGTGCCTCGTACAAAAGGGAGAGTGTAGGTCTGAGCGTCCTTCGAAGGACATCTCGAAGCCTAAAGGGTAGGACCTGGCACCCTGACAAGGGCTCGCGATTCACTACCGATCGGACAGGTCCCTCCACGAGCACTATCAACGTCGACGTGGTCGAGGATATCTCCGACACTCGGATGCTGCGCACCACCCTCGCCCCACCCCCACCTTTGATTATCACTCTTTCTCCAGTAACTTCTTTCTTCCTCTCTCAGGCTACATTCGACCACAAACCTTCACTGGAAACTCTCGTCGTAGTCTTTGCTTGCTTCCACCCCATAAATCCCTAAGTTTCGCTGACAATGGTCACCTGGGACTCTGGCACCATTGCCCAGTGGGTCAGCAAACTATCACCTGGAGTACAGTTTCTTCGTTCTTCCAGTTTCTGATTCAGTTCTCAGCTGTTTCAGCACATTTACACTGAGCTAGATCTTCCATTAGCATTCAACTTAGTAGCTTGTGGATCTGTTAGGACAGCCCCATTTTCGGTGCTATTTTTTTTTGGTAATCCAAATCTTCAGCACCTTCTCTGTCGTTTTGTTGGTCTTTATCGTTAGTCTACGAGGACAGGCCGAATTTTGTATCCTCATCGAATTTTGATTCACTGTTTCACTGCACAACACTCTTACATCTTACACTCCGCCTTTCCGTACTTAGAGCATCCTCTTTCCCATGCTGTGGTTTTGATTCCTACCGCCAGGTTTATAAGAACACTCTCATTCTTGCTTCTCGATCGAATTTTGATTCGGCAATCACTGTTCAGCACTTTTGCTCCGTTCTTAGACAATAGATTATAGACTCCTTTTCACCACTGTTCAATCGTTCTTTACCGCCAGGTCTGCAATCTCTGCTTTCCTATCGAATTTCGATTAAAGAACAAGTTATCATTACTGTCTAACACTATCTTCTCTACCATCTGATAGATAGAGGTACGCAGATATACCCAATTATTGCTTCTTCAATAAACAATTCTGATTCATCGTTTAGCACTCCCTTCCTAAACCTCGTGACGAATCACTGCCCTCGCTCGTGGTGCTCCTCCATTCGTTCTGGTAAGGACAGTCCCATTTTTTTTGTTGTTTATCGAACGTTCATTAGACAAAAAAAACAGCTGATTGTTCCACTGGTTAGCACTATTGCGTGTCCCTGTCCACCAGCACTCTCCCTTTCGCGAGGTGTTCCGTCACTGTTTCACTCATGTCGTTTTCGGGGTGTGATCCCCATCCCCCGCTACCCCCGCCCCCCCTCTCCTGGAGGCTGCCAATCCGTGCCACTCACCTATTTATCTTTCGCTTCTGTTTAGACACCGATAACGTCAGCCCGTGCTGCTCCACGCTCGCCATACCTCGGAGGCTGCCGCAAAATGGACCACGCATGTGCAGCCCCGTTCCTCGGGCCGACCTACTGACACAGAGTCACTGTCTCTGGATCTCGATGCCGGGATCGAACGCTCTGCCACCCTCTTCGCCGAGGCCGGGGGACACGCACACTAACGCCGAGAGTCGTTAACCCTGGCGATAGCCGGCACATCGATTTCGAGCTGCCGATGTACTTCGATTCTTTTTAGGCTTGAAGATTCGATTCTTTGTTTAGGCTTTTTCTTTTTACATTTTTCGACGGTTGCCTACCCGTTTAGCACGCGTGGTTGGCGAGCGGTGTATGGTTTACACTCCCTCACAAGATACTACACTCTCTCTCATACTAAAACATTTTTACACTCGTCACAATACAACATCATAACACTATAAAATATATTTTAGCATTATCATTTTACCATTTATCATTTATAACGCATACCATTTATCCATTATACATAGAAAGAAAGGGGACATGAAAACAATTTTACAGTTCAACAGAACAATGATGCATAGCGCACAGCTAAAGTTGGAATTAAATTTTTTGGAACACACATGATGTAATAGATATGTATTCAATTATTATTAGAGTGACTTTTCCTTAGCATTTAATTGTAATATACACACACATTTAATGATATATTCATACATTATTTATGTTTATACATACTTTTCGTGATGTATTTACATACAGGGTGTTCCGTTTGTCTGATAACGGAAATATCTTGTGACGCACTGAAGTTACGAGAAAAATTTGTTTACAAAAATTGTTCGGTATGAAGGGTTCAATCGTATAGTCTAATTATTTGCGGACTAGAACGGTGGAATCGGAATTGTAGAGAAAATACTAAAAGTTGCATTTCACGACTTTTTGATGTGGGCCCATATTGAAAATTTAAAACATACGTTTTGTAGATCTGTGTCGATTATACAATGCACTGTGAACGTTTCATCGATATTCGGTTGATGCGGGAAAAAACCACAGACATTGAGAGACGTAAGAATCCTTAGATTTATTGCATTTAGTTACCATCTTTAAATGTTTGTAGCTCATTGCAACGTCGACCGATTTTCACGAAATTTTCAAAATATGTTTAATTCACACAGATCTACAAAACGTACTTTTAAAATTTTCAATATAGGACAACATAAAAAAGTTGTAAAATGCAACTGTTAGTATTTTTTCTACAATTCCGAACAATTGCAATTTTTGGAAAAAATTTCTTTTCACATCCTGTAGTAAACTAATTGCTCTTGCTTCCCAAAAAAAGTTCAAATCGTATAGTACAATATTAAAAAAGTTATCGTCTTTTCTAGAGCGTCCGAATATTAATCCGAGTCACAGTACATAGAACGTTCGATTGATAAATACTATTTATTGAAGCGTATTCAATATTTGAGTCTTAGGTAACTTTTTCCTTTGTGAAAATATTAACGGAAACAGCAGACCAATCAGAGCGCGGTCAGTTGTAGCCGCACTCTGATTGGCCCGGATTTCTCGTTGATAACTCCTTGACGAAGCCACAGAGAACAATTTCGCAAAGGAAAAAGTTCCTTCAAATGACCTCCGGAATCACCCTCACTTCTAGTATAACATTTTTGGGACACCTTGTAGTTTGCACTTGGTTAGAGAGCGTGCATATGTGTAAAAGGATATTGTCTATAACTGTTAAGAGCAAATAAAGATTGCACTCTAATACAATTAACCAGTTAACTGTTTCGACCTCTTTGGGAAGTATGCGTCTAAATTGCGTCGCATAAATTAAGGGATGACGAGTATACTCGTCAAACACAGCGTATGTGTAATATAGAATTAAGTTGTAATGAAACAACTTTTGTTTTTTCCATTTTATTACTCGCATTCATTTATTTCCTTAAATTAACACAAAATTTTGCACTTTTTTCATGACGAGTATACTCGTCAAAAACAGCTAACTGGTTAAAGAGAAAAACGGAAGGGTTCTGGGTCAAATTAGCTCCACGCAAGAGGGTAAATTATCCTCAGGAGGAGACTGTGCCCGAGGAAAACAAAAATTTTTGGTTTTCACCTCCGACCTTCCCTTAATCGACCATTCCGAGCGTCGTCGTCGCGTCGCATCGTTGGGAGAAAAACACGGGCGCGTTCTTTCAGGTTCCTCCTGAAAAATGTGTACTTCAGGAAAAACTAGGACAACATCGGTAACATTATAATGAAAGAAAAACTCGAAAGGGAGACGTGCCTCGAATCGAAATACATACAGCGCGGCTGTAATTGAGCTTCGACCCTCGTTCAAACACTTTCGCCCGCGATCCCGGTTCTACTTACCCGGAGAATTCTCCGGATCCTTCGAAATTTCTAAAGAAAACGAGCGTTTCGGAAAACCAGATCACTCTATTTCCGTCGATCATCGTTGCTGTGAAATATTGTTCAAGCTAAAATAAGAAATTCATTTAATTTTGACTCAATACTTTTTCCTCAGAATTCGACATTCTTCCATATTTTGGTATAAAAACTATAGTATTCCATTTAAAAAAAACAAAGTCGACCTTCAAATCTCCGAGACGTTTCCACCTGTAATAAAATAAATACACTACATAATGTACCCCTTCGGACCATGCAACTTCTGTATACAAAACATTTTCGTGCAACGCATACTTTGGAAGTTGTATAGGTGTGCAAGTTGCGTGAACCACCCTGTACAGTTGGCGATACTTAGGACCGTTCACATTTCTAATTAATAATTTAAAAAAATTTACTTTCAATTATATTTCGTGTAGATACCTTAGTCTTTCCGATATCCCCAATGCGACAGCTGTTCAGTTAGTTTATTTGCCACAAATTGAGTACTTAAACAACGACTTTGATGATCCGGGTCAACGTAGACCCAGGCACAGCCATCGGAGGGTTAAACTTGACTCGTGGACGCTATTCGGGGATCCAAAAAACTTTTATTCCTTATTCGTTAACAAAATCGTTATACTTTTTGGGAAAATCGAAAGATCGGGTAATTGAATGGTTGTGAAATCGGATAATTAAATAATTCAGAAATTGGGTGATTAAATAGTTGGAAAATCGGGTAATTAGTCGAGAGATCGGGTGATTGAATAATTGGAAAATTTGATGGTTGACTAGTTGAAAACCGGGTAATTGAATAGATGAACAATTGAGTAACAAATTAATTGAAAAATCGACAGACCGTTGCATCGTATATCAAAACTGCAATAATTCCTTTGCCATGAT
Source organism: Lasioglossum baleicum (assembly GCF_051020765.1). NCBI lineage: Eukaryota > Metazoa > Arthropoda > Insecta > Hymenoptera > Halictidae > Lasioglossum > Lasioglossum baleicum. The sequence continues at coordinate 7,244,143 of NC_134946.1, read as the reverse complement.
TGTGTAGAAAACCCTGTATAACAATGATATAATATTATAATGATATTATAATACTACTATAATGATATTATAGGAAATCATGTAGACATATGTTAGTATTTCTATTTGAATACTAAAAGAAAACACTAGGTATATTTGTAAATTGTAAAATTCTATGCAATAATATTTTAATATTTTAGCACTATAACAAGTACACTAATGTTATATTACACTACAATCAGAGTTGTGTAGAATTACGATTGAATTACTACAGAATTATAATTACAAAGTAATTCAGTTATATTGTAATTTACAATTCAGATCTTCATTCAATTAAATTACAATGTAATTCGTAATCGCAATGGAGTACAATTATAAAATACTTCGTAATTAAATTACATAAAATAACGTTACGCATTATGAACGAGAACGAGGAATAGAAACTACGCCGCACAGACACTAAACAAGTATATGAAAGAAAAACATAATAAAAATATATCGCACTTCTTCAAAGTTCTGGGCTGTAATTTGGGAAGCTGTATTTTAATGTTATATTGTATCTCAATTATACATTGTATTTCAATTATATTGTATTTTAATTACACATTGTATTTTAATTATATTGTATTTTAATTATGTTGTGTTTCAATTACACATCTGATTAAAATACTTAGTAATTGAATTACAATGTAATTGAATTAGCACAACTCTGACTACACTATATTATAACATTTTATTACTGGCATAATACTATGCTATCTTAATATATGAAAACGTTTTACTACTATATTGTGAAACACTATTACATTATAACATTACAGCAGTGTACTAATGCTCTAGTATACTGCAGTACTATAATGTAATATTACTATCATGATACTACGATATTCGAACATATCAGTTTATTGATAAAGCATTCAGTCCAAAAAGTGAATATATTCTGAACATAAACAAACGAAAGCATAGTTATGCAAAATTGTGTGGCTCTATTTAAGAAAGTTCGTTAACGTCGCCGAACGTAGGATTATTGGAGTTTGCGCGTCAGAATATTTCGCCTCCCAGGTGGGAGATCCACGAGGATCTGTCACGAGAATCGTATGTAGATCTCGTTCGCAAGTGCCGGTATTCGGTTCGAGGTTCTTCAATTTTTCGACGATTATTCGTGGTACCTGTACAATTATCTTTCTGGGACAAAGCTGCGGACATGTTCACGTAAGTCAATTTTCTCTTTTCATTGCCTAGATACGTAACAAATGACCAGTTGTCAACTAACTTCTCACTGATGATTGCTAATAATATAAATAACAGTTAAGACAATTCAGGTATTAAAAATGTCCGAAATAATTGTCAAAGTGTTGCAAATACTTGGAATATTAAAAATAATTGTATTAATAATGTTAATAATGTACACAATTTGGAAACCGGTTCATCGTAAATTTCACGGTGAAATTGATTGACACAATCTCAACAAACGTTGCTAGGCCAGCAAATAATGAAAAATGTAAATTGTCTAAACAAACATTAAAGTCCGTAACAAAAATTAAAATTTTCGATGAAGTAAATGAAATGACCAATTCCATTTTGTTTATGAATCAACGCCTGAAATTACAACAATTTTCGGGAAAATCCTAATGCTACTTTTCATAAAAGAATCGTAACGGAATGTCGCAGTGTATATTTTTATTAATATATAGTAGAATAGATAAAATTAATATAATATTTCTCTGAATAAGAATTTTGTAAAAACATCGGCGGGAAAAAAAATTCGCATAAACGCCCGCAGTCTGGCTGCCAGACAGATATTACCAGCTCTCGGCCCTGTGTGAAAAAGCGGGGCGATAATAAGAGAAAAGAAACGAGCCGTTGGGAGAAAAAAAAAAAACAAAAACAGGGAAAAAGACTGATGATTATTTTTTTTCGGCTATTGCGGATACACGTTTACTAGGAGAACTCGTACCACTTTAATTTCAGCTTTTCATTAACGGCTTGTGCCAATAGTGGCCACATTTGTGAGCACGGCCAAACAACTAACTCTCGGAATCCCGATCACACTGACAGAGCTTTCATTACCATAATATATTCCACGATACGATTCGATGTTTAATACAGTCCGTTCGATTGTTATCGAAGCGAGAAGTAGTCGTTGTTACGCTTGGAGACAAAGGAAGAGAATGTGAAAGTAAATTGAACATAAATATATTCAGTAAACGATTGTATAAAATTGTTCGACGACGATTTTTGATTCAAACAAGTTTACCGACGCCCTGTATATTCAGTTGATATAAATGTTAAATGTTCACAAAAATTTTTAAAAACATGTTCTATTAGTTTCTCGACACCCGGCACATGAATATGTGTCATTATGTGTTCATAACACGTACAATACATTCGGAAATCTTTAAAAATAAAGTGAACTACCGTGATAAATTGCACAATTTTGAATCCGGAGTTTTTCGAATTTGTTCCCTTACTTTCTTGACACCCAGTATGGTAAAATATAAATCCATCTTCCTACATATTAATATAGTCCTCTCGAAACTGAATAAATTTCGTTTGAACCATTTCTTAAAATTTTGATGCTATCCGAAGTTACAACGATTTTCATTATCGTGTATTTCCACGTATAGTATATGCTACTTTTGATTACGGTGAACATTAAAGCATCATAACTTCTGACAGAAGTAAAATATTTAAGAACTTTTCGAACAGAAGTTGCTTAGTTTTCCAAGAGCTATCAACTACATATAAAAGTGTTCACAAAATGGAAAAAATTCCAAAGATCGGTTCCTACATTTTTAGAAATCATTTTGCTAGTTATAGTAGCTTCTTTTTTTACAACCGCAAGTGAAACGAGGGTGCAGGTTGTCTGTAGTGATGGCAGTGAAGGAGGAAGCAGCCGTGTTTTTCATAGTCCCTTTGCAAAATGGCACCGGAAGGACTCGAAGGGCGATTCTGACGTAACGAGGGAGAACGTTCACTCGAAAGATCGAGGGGTACCCTCGTCGGAAGTTGCTGAATCCGCGGCTAAGGAGAGCTCTCTTGTACTCGTATCCCCCTTTAACCCCCCAACCACCCCCTTCTCGACGGCCACCCACATGTGACCCTGCTTTGCTTATCTTCAGTTTCTTTTTTTCCGCTGATCGTTCTTTAATAGTCTTTAATAATCTCTTTTATCTATCCTGTTGTCTTCCGGCCGTGCAACATTGTCCTTCTTTCAACAACAATTTTATTCCGATATTTATGCAATGAAAAAAAAAACACACGTTTATACGTTGCAGTAATGACAAGAGAAATTAAAAAATAAAGTGTACAGTAATGTCTCGATATATATGTGAAAGAGATGCGCACGATATTTGTGAAACATTTATTCCTACTACCGCGGGCCGTATCCCCTCCAGAGGGGCAATAACAAGTTGTCGAACAAACGAAACGAACTTACAATTTAGGGTTGTCAAAAGTAGAGGTTTCAAGCTTTAAAATGAGCCCAAGTAAAACATCCTACGATTCTTTTCTAGCAGGTTACAACAGTTCACATTCCCGGGTTCGGATAATCGAGGTTCCACTGTATCGTGAATTAAACGAGTGAATATAATCAGAATTGTGTCGTGTTTGGTATCATTTGAATCAGAAAGGTGTCACCGATACGTTGGTATAATAAAAAAATAATTGAAAACAAAAAATGTCTCGTAGAGGCGTTTATCAGAGTCCATGCAAAACAGTGTAAAAGAAAATGTGAAAGGGTAAGAAGGAGAAATATGCGATGGGGTGGGTAGGTAAGTAAGAAATGTAAATAAGGAAATGGAATATTGTTAGGAAATGTAAATAAACAGTTACACTGTACAGTACTCGGCCAGAGGATGTGTAGAAAGGAGGTAATAAAGGACATACAGGGTGGTCCATTTATCTTGAGACAGTCAATTATTACGGAAACCAGCAGGAATACGATAAAACGTTTTATATAAAATATTCTTCATATGAAGGGGCACATTTAATGGCGCTATGCACATTTTTCCATAATGGACCTTTAAGGATCAGATGAGGGGCAACTTCATTTTTTCAAATGGAAACCCGTATTTTTTATTTCATATTCTTATTCTACATCGAAAAATAATAATATTTCGCATAAAACATTTTTTCCTAGCGTGCACGGTTTTATTAAAGAAATTGTGGTGAATATCCCAATATTTTTAATGACAAACATACTGAGGTTATGCCATTATGCAAGCTTTGCAACATTTATCATGGTATCGTTAAAAAATGGTAAGTTCAGGAAAAAAATGTTTTGTACGAAATATTATTATTTTTCGATGTAGAATAAGAATATAAAATGAAAAATATGGATTTCCATTTGAAAAAATGAAGTTGCCCTTCATCTGACCCTTAAAGGGCCATTCTAGAAAAATGTGCATAGCGCCATTAAATGTGTGCCCCTTCATATGAAGAATATTTTATATAAAACATTTTTTCATATTCCTGCTGGTTTCCGTAATAATTGACTGTCTCAAGATAAATGGACCACCCTGTATGTATAAATGTGGGAAAACTGCAACATTCAAATGTGAGTCTTTATGGAATTTCCTGGTGGAAACTAAAATAAACTGCTACTACTCCAACAATAAACAAATCTTGAGAAAAATAAGGGAAGTAAATAAATTTCTTATAATACGAGAAATCAGATATATATATATATAAGACAATAAATAAACTAACGAAATAATAAAAATGATAAATGAATAGATGACCTAAAGCAATAATAAAAGAAATGGATGATGGTAGAAATAATAAAAATAGTTAGGTGGTACTAAGCGAAATAATAAAACTACTAAATTATTAATGAAATAATCTGAATGAAATTCGTTAGCTGTTTATACTGACAGGGAAATTAATATTTTTTGTTGCAGACTAGTGTTTCTAGCGCTACTGGCGACACATAAGGATAGCAATTACGCTCTCGACATTTCCTCCCCCTCGTCGAAGGGTTCCTCGAAGTCAGCGACGAGTAGGGGCACAATGAATGACATTGTCTCCAAAAATATTACTATGGTGCTCGAGAATCTCTTGATGAATTATGAAAACAATCAGCTGCCCACTCATGGCAAGGGTAAAATTATATTGTCAGCAACAGTGTACATACAACGCATATTTTCATTTTTAATTTTATTCAAAGGCATTCTATCTAAATTATACTGTTCTGGTTTTTTTTCCAAAAAAGCAAATCGAGTCAGTATCGTTTATTCACTCGCTCAACATAATCCGATTTGTGAGAAAATCCTGTGTTCACACTCGACCGCTTAACTCGTACGTATAATTGGATTAAGTTAATTGAGCAATAAGAAGGAATTAATTTTTATATTTTTTGCACCCCTACAAATTAATGGGGCGTTTAAAAGAAAACGAATTAAACTAGGGAAATTATTTAAGCTCAAAAACATTTTTATCTGGAATGATGTTTTAAACTATGATAGACTCTTATGTTCATGTTCAATCATTAGACTGCGATCTCTATGCATTTATGGCTTATGAAAATTTGCAAGAAATGCTAGAATATGAAATTCGATAGAATTTGTTAAGATTTTTATTTGTTTTGGATTTTATTTCATGCCACTTTTGTCAAATTTGTCACTCATACACTTTGCTTTGGAGCTATCTTTCTCCTCTCTTTCTCTCTACTTTTTTCTTTCCTTTTTGCCCTAACTTCTTCAGCCATTCTATCGCTTCTTTGACCCCCTCTCACTCACTATTTCCTCTATGCACAAACCCCTCTTTCAAGTTCTCTACATTCCCTTACCATATCTTCAAGATTTCCCCGCATAACTCACATTTCCGACTTTCCTCCAGAGTTGGGCAAAAATTTAATCAACGATTGACGGTTAAATACTTATTAATCGTTAATTGATAATAACGGTTAAATTTCTACTGTAGTCGTTAATTGCGATTAACGATTACGTTCCTTTCAATTGTAATTATCAATCAGATGATTGATTAATGATTAACTGCTGAAATACGGAATCAAAACTGTATGAATACTGAAGAAAATGTAAACTGAGTTTAGGTGTATTGTCATTTAGTCTATACATATATGTATAATACATAAAATGTATGTATGTATGTATGTAAAATTTATATGTATAAAACAAAACCCGAATTCTATGCTAAAGCAATCAAAGCAAAAAGGCAATAATATTAAATATCAGTATAAATAATTTAAAATCAATATAAAAAGTTTATCATTTTTCGACTTTGTAGATTTTTTATGGTATTTTCTTTTAGTAGGTATGTATCGTGCTATTTATATGACAAAGCCTATTATATTCTTCATTTTGTTGGAAATTGAGCCTTGTATCATGCAACCAGTATTGTTTCAAAACTAATTCAACAACTAATTAACTTTGCTTGTTAATATTCGAAGAATTGATCGAAGGAAGCTGTCAGCAACCAAGTACGTGCAACGTCACAGATATGCCACAAACATGTTACAGGATTTTAATGGGACCACCTATTTAAGTATTACTATCTCCTATTTTTTAAATAAAGCCTCGAATAAATATTTTTACATTTTTAAATCAGCACCAATGAAATACAATACAATTCCTTCATATATATTTTAAATCCAACACTGATTAAATATTACTTTTTTCTCTATTATCATGATTAAATATTGGTTCTATATACTATGTAACTCTCTAGTGTGGATTAAAATAATGCTTTTCTAAATAATACATAATTGAGAACGACTTTTTATTAGTTTCGAACTGCAACACAGATTGAAAGTTAATTTTTTAATTGTAGTTACAGATATTGTTACAAAACTGTTAGAAATTTTTAAACAACGGTATGCACAAAATTTATTTTGTTTTATTTACGAGATATACAAGGTTGTGGTTGCCATACGTCAGAGTTGTGCAGAATTACAATCGAATTACTCCAGGAATTATAATTTCTTAAAGGAAAAATGGAAATCGTGCATTTTTTAAGCATATTTTCAGAAACACCTGGTATATCGAAATATTAATGAAATTGAAAAAAAAACAAAAGGAGTGCCTCGAAGAGAAAGAAACGCTCTTTCTATTGCTTTTCTGCACAAGATTCTACGATAATTTTTTCGCTTTCTGGAGCCAGTTAAAGTTAAAAAGCCCGTATTTACTTCAACGTTGTATAACTCGAATAAAAAAAATCGCACAATATTCAACAACCGCATAATTTACACAGGAAAGATAGCACTTCCAAATGATATTAACGCGATTTATCAAAAAACTTTGTTGCTCCCCGTGTGATGTTCCAAAGTTGCACAAAATTTTTGTTAACCGTCAATGCTGTCTTCATCTGGCTATAACTTTGTAAAAAACCAACGTAACAACAATTTGAAACGGAGCATCTGAAACTCGAGGTTTCAGGCTTTCAAACCATTGTTCAACGATATCGATACAGCAATTTTTGACGGAGTTATGATCACGTAAATTGGGAGCAATTTTTTGGAGTATGGAGTATGGAGTGTATACTCATTTTTGACACTCACTGCATATTATTTATAATAGTTTAAATACCGGTTCTTGGGGGGAAAGGAGAAGGTGTTCAATAGTTATGAACCAGAATGTATGCACCCTCACAAAGCGTACGAGTTTCTTTTTCGACAGTGGCGAACAGTGGCTATACATATACATACACTATACATGCAGTTTCTGTTCGTTCTGATCTGTGTTACCGGAACAAACTGTCCATTTTCGGAGTCTTTCCGATCTGGACAAGAGTTCGAAATTTCCTGCGACTGATGTTTGTTCCATGCGATACGTTTTCACTCTTTTCTGTCTGGCTATACCAGTGGCGTCGAGCCACGGCGAAATATACCGGGTGTAAAATACAAATAAAATGGAAATAAACCGGATACGAGATAGAAATAATAATAAAACTCCAATAAAATAACGTTGAAATAAAATACACATAAAATAGGTACAAAAAGAACCGCTGCTAAAATAAAAATTGAAATAAAAATTTATTAGACAGCTTTATGGTGGTTCTAACGTGTAATGGAACGAAAGTCAATAGCCCATTAACAATAATTATTTACAGTATTTATTTTTCATCCATTAGTACACTTTATGAAAGTGAATTAATTGAACAAAAATTAATACAATTGATGATTAAAGACATTCACATAATTTTCCATATTGCGTGGTTCACATTTTTTTCCAAACCGTTTCTACATTTACTAGAATTATATGTTATTAAAATTTGTTTACTAATTGAAAAATCGATTTGAAAATTACTGTGGCGGATGTATCAATTTTTGATGATGATGATCGAGCGAAAAGGGAAAATAGGTAGCCGATACGAGTGAAATGGGGGTGGTTCGTTGGATCGCAGCCAGCCGAAGAAAAGTATCCTTCCGAAATTACCTTTATTCCTGTACGGCTTCAATTTTCTGCAATTTTCCCTTTTCACTTTCCGAAGAGCACGAAAGCGGCTTGCTAATGCTCTAAATTCAGCTGATCCTAAATCAGAGCACTTTATTTTACTCCATTTCCACCGAATTCTAATCTACTCTTACTCCAATTGTTTAGACTTGTTTTCATTATTCGAAAGGTTTCAACAAATGGATATTCCACATTGCTTTGGTTTTTTCCGTTTGGAAAGTTCATAATTATTATTACAATTATTACTTTAAGGTGTAATCAAAATAATACAAACAAGTTGTAATCGGGTGTTGTATAATATTGCCATAAATTCTGTACATATGATTTGATTGATGTTTAAAACGATCAGTCGTAGAACATTAAAAAGTGACAAGAATAATTACAATCAATTATATATTTCGGACCAAATAATTTACTTTAAAAGGAATTATTTTAAATAATAGAAAAATGTGAGTGCATAAATATATGATAATTGATTAATAACGCATTCGCATCTAGTATAGCAATCAATGATCATGTTGCGATCAGTGCGATAAAATAATATCGTCAGCCGATGACATCTAATTACTGAAATAACTAACGTTTAATTGCACACACATTTCGGCTGCACAGCTGTCCAATAATTTCAATCTGTGATACGTACAATGTCTGTAATAGGAATATGTTCGAAAGTCGACATCAAAAGAAGTATTACAATCTCCATTTATTTCCTAACTTCTTCCATTCCTTTTTTCCAATGGGTACAAACCACTTTAGATGGCCCTATGGGTTTATGGGATACCTAATTTACCCATAAAGGACCCGGGTATAATGACCTGCAAGAGTTTCATACCTTCTCTTAAGCACTCGGTGAAATTTTTTACAACCGGTTAATTATTTACTGTGTAAACCAATTTATTTTAACCCTCGCAAGGTTAGGTCTAATAACACTGTACAACAAATTTCAACTTTTTTTATGATCCCTAATTACTATTGGGTCCTTCTTATAGAGTTTTTTTGCGCTGATTCCGAATCTGTCCTTAATTAAACATATATTGTGATGTTATTATAAAAGATATTGAATTGTTCTTTACAGCAAAAGATTCTGTAGACCTTGCCGAATACAATGATATGCAATATTAATACATTATGATTGTTTAAACATGTTTAAACATGTTTAAACAATCACTAAAGACGGAGAAACACCACTTTTGCGCCAATTTTTGCGGATATTTTCCAATTTATCTCAAAAAATAAGGGTCCAGCGGAAAATCGAACTATACCACGCGATAGAGCAGACTTTTATCTTGAGAAACCATCCCTTCAAGTTTGGAACGTCGACGTTTTTTTCGAACCAGAAAGCAAAAGTGGCAAGTGGTAAGCGCCACTGGCGGCAACTCATGTCGGGCGAAGATATATATTTTGCTTTCTGATTCGAAAAAAACGTCAACCATGCAAATTTGAAATGGTGATTTCTCCAGATAAAAGTCTGCTCTATCGCGTGGTATAGTTCGATTTTCCACTGGACCCTTATTTTTTTAGATAAATTGGAAAATATCCGCAAAAATTGGTGGAAAAGTGGTGTTTCTCCGTCTTTAGTTTAAACATGTTTAAACAATCATAATGTATTAATATTGGATATCACTGTATTCGGGAAAGTCTACGGAATCTTTTGCTGTAAAGAACAATTCAATATCTTTTATAATAACACTACAATATTTGTTTAAAGTTGGAGAATATGTTTTTTTTCGAAGTCATGTTTCTCAAAAACTGTGCGTCTAGGGGAAAAATTAAGGACAGATTCGGAATCAGCGCGAAAAACTCTATGAGAACCACCCAACAGTAGTTGTGGAACTTGGTGTTGGACAGTGTAACACATAAATAGTAAGGTGTGTGGTCTCTTAGTCCCCAACAAATGAATTTCATAAATAGCCTCGTTTATAATACATTTGGGATAAATAATGACACAGGATAAAAAGTAAACAAACAGATTTAATTTATTCGTACATATATACAAATTCTTTTCAAACATCTGAAGCTGGGGTCTCCGAGACCCACATTACCTTGCGAAGGTTAATACAAATATCAATTTCTTCATTTCGATAGAAACCTCCAAGAAGGATCTTTTTTAATGCTTGGAACATTTTTAACAATTGAATCGGAACGTCGAATGAGAGTCCACATGTATAACACATGGTTCCCAATCAATTGTTAAGCATATTCGAAACATTCAAGCATATAATTGATCCACAACGATTTTTCAATGCTGGTGAAAACTTGTAGCCATGAACGTGTGCTTCGCAGGGATACCGACAGTAGTGAAAACAAATATTTTGATAAGAAGCATGGGACCTGTGTCCGAGCTCGACATGGTGAGTCGGAAATGTAAGAATAATTTAGCAGTATTTCATTATATTGTATAATATTTATAGTGATATAAATATATTTTATTATACACTATACTGTGCAAAAGAAAGAAGCACCTGGCCATATTTAACGATGTTCTGGAGGTATACATATAAAAACGCAACAAAATTTTTGAAAATTTGACAAGATATAATTCTTACTATAATAAATTAATGCAATTAACAAAGTTCGCAGAATTATAGCAACTTAAAATTTGCACATTTTAACACGTCTTCTTATGGAGAATTCTTCAAACCCTATTTAAACCTTTTGAATAAACGCAACTAGAAACTCCAGTTTTTATTTATATATAGTAAAAATTATGTAAGTAATTATGTTCAAAATTTATTAGGATTCACTAAACAGTTACAGAGCAATAAATTATAAACTCTTACAAAACGTCAAATTTATCGTGTTGTCCTCCTCAGTAACATAGAAACGCGCGACAACTGTGTAGATAGTCCAGTCCAATACACTTCGATGCATTTTATAGGCATGATTTTTGTGTGTGAGATTGTCTAAAGTATTTCAAAATTATTCTTTTTACAGGATTACTCAATGGACTGTTATTTCCGACAATCATGGCGAGACTCCCGCCTAAGCTTCTTAGGCCCAATAAAGTCATTGAGCCTCAGTATCAAAATGCTCGAACGAATATGGCGGCCAGACACGTATATCTACAATGGAAAACATAGCTATGTACATACTATCACGGTTCCCAATAAATTATTAAGAATATCACAGGACGGCGATATCCTTTACTCCATGAGGTACTACTGTTTTTTTTTATATCTAATCATTAATTTCTCAATTGAATATTGATCATAAAAAATCAATTTTTCATTTGAAATTTAAATTTCGAAACAGGCTTACTATAAAAGCAAAATGCCCTATGGAACTGAGGAACTTCCCCATGGACCGCCAGTCCTGTCCACTAATTCTTGGAAGCTGTAAGTGTTTCTCATCAGTATATTATATTGTATCTATTATGTAAATAATAATTAGACTGCGGATCTCTATGCATTTATAATGTATGTCGAAATATACAAAATATATGCAAGGTATATGATAAATATATGTATAGGGAATGCATGTACGGATCTGTAAAATAGTAATTATTTTGTTTTATCCATTTTCACCAACTTTTCTATGACATTTTTCTGATTGTAATGACACTAAACACGATATAATTTCAACTGTATACATATATTGGATTAATTGATAATGAAAGTTTCGGCGCGGTCGGCGCGGTAGACTCACAATCATAAAAAATAGTGTCCCTACACGATATTTCTCAGTGCAGAACACAGACGTTTGCAAAATAACGCGACTCTTTACTGTACTGTGTGAACATATTTGCTACTGCAATACTGTACACAGCCGCAGCCGTCGTTTTATGATCGACATAAACTCTTTTCAATCGAGACCAGGGTCGTATCGCTCGTTGATTTTCCTATCTCTGTATTCAATATAACTCTTGAACTTTATTATTTTCCAATGTCCGCAAAATTTTATTTTCTGGAATGTTTTATTGTTTGTCAATACCACTTTACATATGTAAATGCAAAGCCTGACTCGCAATAGATTTTAAATGTCTTTTCTTCTAACAATGTATACTGCATGAATATTAAAAAGTAATAGAAAACTAACGAGTAAATGAAGTTTCACACGATTCTGGCAGCTACAAGATTTGAAAATAGCGTCGTTCTACCACAGTCGGCAATTTGGTCGAAATCTGGGACAAAATCAAAGAACTTTCGATAGAAATGAGATAGAGCGTTGAGATTTTTTAGAAATTAAAGCGGAACTTTGCAGAATACGGGAAAAACGAACGTTTTTTAACCTTGAAAAAGTTAAACCTGCACAAGATCAAGAAAATTTTGTTTTTTCCAATACCTATACATCATTCTGGTCTCAAAATTTGTCTACGACCTCAGGATTTTGCAAAAGATCGATTTTCGTGTACAAATAAACTAATGAAATTATTTTTTTCGTTGAAATGAATAGAGAAAGAAACGCTCTTTCTATTGCTTTCTTGCACAAGATTTTACGATAATTTTTTCGCTTTCTGGAGCCAGTTAAAGTTAAAAAGCCCGTATTTACTTCAATGTCGAATAACTCGAATAAAAGAAATCGCACAATATTCAACAACCACACAATTTACACAGGAAAGATAGCCCTTCCAAATGATATTAACGGGATTTATCAGAAAAATTTGTTGCTCCCCGTGTGACGTTCCAAAGTTGCACAAAATTTTTGTTAACCGTCAATGTTGTCTTCATCTCGATATAACTTTGTAAAAGACCAACATAGCAACAATTTTAAACGGAGGAGAATGAATCAGTGTAAAAAATACAGAGATATTTTTAAACCTACATTTAAATTAGAAAAATATATTTTTTTTTGGCAGAAATGGAGATGTTAGGTACACTTTTTCCTCCCAGAAGGATTGTTAATTAATCAATGAACATATTTTCGTTTTTAGATGCATATACATCGGGACAATTAGTGTACGAATGGCAAGAAGGTTCTTCTGTCAACTTCGTTCCAGGAATGGCTCTTTCACAGTTCGATTTAATGGGTTCACCATACCGGAACCTAACTTATTTTCGCCGGGAGGGTGAGTTTTCGGTCCTGCAGGTCTCCTTCAATTTACAACGGAACACAGGTTATTTTCTTATTCAGGTCAGTCAACTTTTACATTTTCTTACTTGTAAAAATTATTGCCCAATATTTAAAGCAGGATTTGTCCAATCTCGTTTAATCTATAATCGTATACATATAATCTATTCAATCATTTCGTAGTGCATTTAATAATTAAGTAATCGTGCATTTATTGAATAATTCATTTAATAATTTAATGTTTATTTATAACAGGTGTACGTGCCCTGTGTCCTGATAGTGGTGCTCAGCTGGGTGTCGTTCTGGATCCATCGTGAAGCAACCAGTGATCGAGTTGGCCTAGGTAAACTATGAATATTCAATTTGTTTTTTGTGCGGGCACACGCACACATCGCTAAATTCGCATATACGTATATGCAATTACAAGGTTTACGATAATAATACAAAATGACGCTTGAACATTGCAATGAGGAGTTCAGAAGTGGTCGATTGTGATTCCTAAAAGTGAAATCTATAGGCGTCCGAGGCACAAAATGCATATTTTTACGTTATGGAGGAATAATTTGTAATTGGATTTTTAGAGAACAAAAAGGATTGTTTAAAGAACAAAAAGGATTTTTAAAGAACAATTCGCCTAGATTTATTAAGTCAGATAACTTATTCTACACACAACATTACATACTGTAATCACGCATATTCTAAAATACCGAAAACTATTGCTAGTAACCTCTCCTCCCCCTCGCTTGGGCTTTTCCACGACCTGTACAAATTACAACAGGTTTTTTCCTGAGCTTGTTCGGGGCTGAAAAAAATCTGAAAAACAAAATTACCGGCGGTATATGCCGTTTCAGATTTTTTTTTCTAATCCCTCCCTTTTTCCAATAAACAGTTCAAACCGCTCTCACCCCCATCCTTTCCTACCCACCCTATCTTTCATATCTCTTTTATTCCCTCATCCTTTAGTCCCATCCCCTCTGTATCCCTCTGATATAATCACATTATTCCTCCTCTCCTTCTTTTCCTTCCTATCCTGTTTAACCTCCATCTTCCCCTTATTCTCTTCCTTTTCTCCTCTATTATTTCCCCTTCCCATTCTACTTTCCATAACTTTCTCACCCCCGCCTAATTTTCCCACCTCACCCTTGCCTTTTCTTTCCACCTTCCCTTCTATTCTTTCCACCCTTTTCTCTACATTTTCCCTCGTTACCTTTTCTCCTCCCTCCTCTCCTCCTTCCACTACTCTCTTTCCTTCCTCCACTCTTCCATCATCCTTCTCCTATCCTCCCTTTCTTCCTTCAACTCTTCCCTCATCTTCTTCATCTCCCCCATCATCTCCTTTGTCATGTAAACGAATGTCATGGAAAACTTATTTTATTTTCAGGAATCACCACTGTACTAACATTGTCAACTATCAGTCTCGATTCTAGGACCGATCTACCAAAAGTCAGATACGCCACTGCCCTCGACTGGTTTTTGTTAATGAGTTTCGGCTACTGCATTGCCACCCTTTTGGAATTTGCTGGTGTGCATTACTTCACAAAAGTAAGTCTGTTTAAACTCTACATAGAAGTACAGTGAAGTCGCGAAGCAACGAGTAGGGACACTACTTTTTTATGACCGTGTCTACCGCGCCGAGAGTACAAACGCAGCCGAACGTAGAAAATGACAGCATGTAAACACGGATCGCGCGGCCGAAGCGTATCGGTGTGAACCACTACTAATCCAATTACTGCTGAGAGCTGACAAAAAGGTCCCTGGCAGGAATGCGATGAAAACAAACAAGCCAGAATTCCTCCGCACGCCAGGTGCAAGACTATCTTCCATTATGCATAATTATTGTTAAATGGCAAAAAAAAAAAAAGAAAATCCTGAAATATTTTGGATCAAAGATCACACACTCGCGTTTACATTTTTTAATGAACTAACAATAAATAAGAGAAACTGCCGAAAAATAGCAAATTTTTAATATATTGCTTAAACGAAAAACTTTTGTTAAAATTTTTTTTGCACCGACTACATTTCCCATTGAAAAACACACGATTTGAAAAAAATTCAAATTTCTTCGACCTCTGGTTTCCGAGATATTTCAAAAAAAATATGGTTTTGACCCCCAACTTTGAGGGCTGTTTTCACCCCTTCAAAGTGGATGGTTGCCGATAGAAAAAAAAACACGTGTCAAATATTTTTCGAAGAACTATAGCTCACATAAGTTTCATTCAAATAAACAGTAAAGTAAACTTCTCGATAAAATGGGGTTCCTTAAGCACCCCTCAGAATTTTAAAAAATTTATATGATTTGATTCTGTAAAAGGAACTGCATTTTATCGAGAAGCTTATGTTACTGAGGCTGAAATAGCCGCGCATGCGCGAGAAAAGTTGGGCTGAATCGAAGCTCTCTGGCTGCGCTGAACCTTCCTCTATCAAATGAACTTTTGTGCAGTTCAAAATATGCTCGCATAATGACATAAAACCGCGGGCCGCAAACCCATGTTTCGACCCAAAATCTAGTTAGATTCTAGTTCTTTGCTAGTTTTGTCACGTGACTACCCTTAACGACTGCCAGCGCCTGTGCTATTCAGCGACATTGGCAAGTGACAAGATACATGTCGTCGGTGCCAGAGAGAATATGAGATCGAGAACAATAGAGAAAAATTAATCAAGTGGCAATTACCACTACCTGTTGATATTATTTCGACAATGTGATTGGCGGGCAGTGATCCGGAACAGCGAATCTACAGTTCCGCGACAAAACAGGGTCCTAACAACGACACCTTCTCGCTACATAGAAGGATCTTCATGAGAGACCCTCTCATAGAGAAGCTCTACGATCTCGCGACGGAACTAGAAGAGTCAATTTTCACGCAGTTGAGTTCTAAGATCGCACCGTGACACTTCTCAATCAATAACATAGTTCAGTTAACGCTCTCAAGCGAACTTCGAAAGATTCTTCCCTTGTTCTTCCATTGGACAAGGCAATTGAAAAGACAGGGTTTGCTAGATTAGCCTTACTGACGGATCCTCTAGCTCTAGCAGATCTGGGACGAAACGCGAATTAATAAGCACGATCGTAATCATATCCGAACATTGAACTTGCTACCCAATATTAATTTGGCGGGTAGTAATCGGCGGTACCGGGAATTGACGTGTCCATGATTTCAATCATCTACTCACGCGTCATTCGTGAGTCGCCGTACGACAGAACACGGCAAGTGGTACCAGCGGGTTTATTTATATATAGCAGTGGATTGATGATCATCTAATATAATTGTCCGCACCTCCCTGTACTGCAGTATTACACTAGAAGTATGACGGAGTGCCGAGTCTCTCCGAGCTAGTCAACATTCGTGTTATAAATGTTTAGAATGTAATATACATAAGTTATGTACATGTACATTATACAAACACTTTGTGTATGAATTTACAATGAATAAATAAAGCCTATGTATTAGAATGAATATATGCGTATTATATTTATCGAAAACCACCAATTTTTCCCGAGCGTCCCACTTGTCGTAGAGTTATACTACTGATTTCCGCAAAAATGTACTTGTCATTGAGTTACTGTACTGATCTGGAATTGCAAAACCAGCGAAACTTTGAAAAACAAAAATATTGCAGCGTCTGGCTTGTCATCGAGTTGCACTACTGAATTTTCGACATTTTTCGACCGTCTGACTTGTCGTTGACCTGTACTACTGAATTTCGTGCCACCTCCTTCGATATCATGTTCTCCTAATACAAAACTCAATTTCCGAGATTTTCGAAAATTTTCACCAATTTTCGACCGTCTGACTTGTCGTTGACTTGTACTACTGAATTTCGTGCCACCTCCTTCGATATCATGTTCTCCTAATACAAAGTTCAATTTTCGAAAATTTTCGACCGTCTGACTTGTCGTTGAGTTGTGCTACTGAATTTTGGTGCCACCTCCTGCGACATCATGTTCTCCTAATACAAAGTTCAATTTTGGAGATTTTTGCCAATTTTCGACCGTCTGACTTGTCGTTGACCTGTACTACTGAATTTCGTGCCACCTCCTGCGACATCATGTTCTCCTAATACAAAGTTCAATTTTCGAGATTTTTGCCAATTTTCGACCGTCTGACTTGTCGTTGACCTGTACTACTGAATTTCGTGCCACCTCCTTCGATATCATGTTCTCCTAATACAAAACTCAATTTCCGAGATATTCGAAAATTTTCACCAATTTTCGACCGTCTGACTTGTCGTTGACTTGTACTACTGAATTTCGTGCCACCTCCTTTGACATCATGTTCTCCTAATACAAAGTTCAATTTTCGAGATTTTTGCCATTTTTCGACCGTCTGACTTATCGTTGAGTTGTACTACTGAATTTAGTGCCACCTCCTGCGACATCATGTTCTCCTAATACAAAGTTCAATTTTCGAGATTTTCGAAAATTTTCGCCAATTTTCGACCGTCTGACTTGTCGTTGACTTGTACTACTGAATTTTAGTGCAACCTCCTGCGACATCATGTTCTCCTAATACAAAGTTCAATTTTCGAGATTTTTGTCAATTTTCGACCGTCTGACTTATCGTTGAGTTGTACTACTGAATTTAGTGCCACCTCCTGCGACATCATGTTCTCCTAATACGAAGTTCAATTTTCGAAGTTTTCGAAGTCAGGAGCACATGATGTCGAAGGAGGTAGCACGAAATTCAGTAGTAAGACTCAACAACAAGGCGGCCGACAATTTTTCGAAGATCGAATCTTGTTTTGTATAACAAAAATTTTCGAAGATGTTAATCTAATTCTATTATCGAATATTCATGTGCAGTGTTGGGAAGAAAGAACACATTAATTGTTGTAACTAGCATTCTTTATTATTCGCTAAACGTAACATTACAGTATACAATACAATATTAAAGGTGATTATCGTGGTGAGATGAGAAGGAGGTTCCTGGCATGAATACGATGAAGTAGGTACGAATACGTAGGCTTGAGGTGGTTCGAAAACCATGAACCTTCCTAGTGTAGCCTTCGAAAATGCCTCTGATCGAGCACTTAATTCCCATGCCTAATTATATGGTCCAAGAAGTCTGTGGTTCCTTTGGTTGTATTTTTGGCAGTCTTTAACCACTTGGTTCTCAGTGACGAGTTATATCACGACGTCGATACCGTGTCGGCGACGCGTCATAACACGTCTGTCAGAGTTGGGCAGGAATTAATAACATGAGTAATTAATTACATCTTCAATTATATGTGCAAAAGTGGACTATAATAACAATAAGAAAACGGTGAAATGGTCCGAAACATAAAAATCAGTGGTTTAAAAGAACAATTACACTGAAGTAATTGTTACTCAATTACAATTACTGTAATTGTGTTAAGTAATTGCAATTACTTCGTTCACAATTACTGATTGAGCGAAAGTAATTGCAATTCCAATTACAATTACATGTAATTGTAATTTTATTTCTGCAATTCCCAAGTATATGTATAGAAGTAGAGTAGAGTCATTAGACATAAGTTGGTGAAAGTCGCATAAAAAAATAATTAAAAATAAAGAAGTTTTGTAATTGGATTAGTAGTTGTTCACACCGATATACCCGAGCCGAGATCAATCATCGCCGCCGTGCGGCGTTGGCCGTCGCGTCGGTGCGGTGGTTTGAGTAGGCACTTGACAAATTCTGGATAAGCGGTCGCTGAGAAATAACGCGACTTTACTGTAGATTCATTGTACACAAATATTGGGTTGGGGCAAATAAGTTCGTTCGGTTTTTGTGATTTATTCCAATGTAAAAAACCGAACGAACTTATTTGCCACACCAATAGATATAAAATTGTTTTGCGGAATTTAATAGAATATTTTTGCACAATTCTCGAAAATAAACAACTGTCTTCATGTGTTCAGGTTGGCAGTGGAGAAATTCCATTGGACGAGGAGGAACTTGAAGAAGAGAGTGAGACTTATGATGGATTTTGCAATATTGCGCCCTGCAGCCCACAAGCATTGAACCCTGCGACCATAATCGACGTACCTCGTCGGAGCAGCTCCTTAATATGCGACGTTTATGATGTTAATGTATATACGAACCCCAGCTTCCCAATTATTATATCACGTAATTGCATAAGTTCGTGCCTGATTTGAAAATAAAATTCAATGGTTAAATGTTAAAGAATACAGCTTTATTAATCAATTATATAGTCACCATTCTTTTTCAGTTGTAGAAAAGACTTTCTAAAAAGATTTTCTATTATTAAAAAAGAGTGTAGTGACTATAGCTTTTTTACACTCCGCCGTGCGGTACAGTTTGCGACATCTATGAAAATCGGGCACGAACTTGCGCAATCATCTAATAAATTAACATTGCTAAAATATGTTTCTGAACATTTTTTCGATTAGGAGTCGATGGCTTACGGCAGAGGGTCAATGACAGTGTCCGTCACGTCGAGACCGTCGACGATGGAACGTCAGACACAAACGGAAGTGTGGATACCAAAATGGCGGCAGTTTCTCTACTGCCTCGTTGGCGACGAGGCCTACAGGTAAAATGATTTAATTAAAAATGATAAGGTAAACATAATTTCAACATATACACCTTTCTCTGCTAGATAGATTGGAATTCTCAAATTTTTGAAATCCACATATTCAATGTTAGATAGAGAGTACCTATTCGGAGTTCTGTGACATGTGTTACGTCCTAAGGTGGACGTTTTTCGAGATAATATCGTTTAAAGATTTAGACAAAGGATAAAACGCAGTTTTCGGACCTACCTGCGTTCACCGGTTTCGGTTCGGGTAATTGAGAATTTCTTTAAATTGTTGGCCTTGGTTGTTGGATTTGTATTTTTAAATGATTTGAGAGTTTGGCAATCCTTCTATAACACGGTAGATAGGTTCCTAGAAAATGCCGTGTTGTGTGAAACCGTGTGATATGAGACCCAGAGTATACATGATTGATTTTATCAATTACTGATGGCTGGACCAGCGGACGTGACACATGTTTATTTTTGTGTGTTCACAGGAAACGCAGACAAAGGGAGGCTGCGGGAAACTGCAAGAAACAGGGTGAAAACATAGCGAGACACATAAATAGTGTTTCCTACATCGATGAAGTAGCGCGGGTAGTATTCCCAGCATCGTTTGGGCTATTGAACGTTTGCTATTGGGTGATCTATGTTACGTACCAAGAGGAATTTAAATGGCAAGATCCACCGATCGGATCGATCTCCCATAAATAAGTTAATTCATTCTGTCATTCTCTGAAGGTTATGTAATAAAATGTATAGTTACGACAAGGAAAATCAATGAAACATCATTTCTTGTGCTTTGATCCATCGTTTCAAGTCGTAGATAGAGATTTTGTTCAAAAAGCAATTTATTTCACTTACCATATGTGAGTAGGAATAAAAGTAATTATTAAAATAATATGTGTGAGAGAAATTAATTTTTCTATTTCCTCCATTCACACTTGACAGTCCTGCAAATAAATCTAACATCCTAAAGCAGTGTTTCCCATACCATCCTAACATCTCGGATCCAAAATCCTAGTGAATTTCCAGCGCCACGGAAAGCATTGGATGGGTCTTCACTGACTCCGTAGAGTTTCCCCTGGAGGTCCACGAATATAAAAAATGAAAAACAAATATAACTCTGTGTATTTATCCCACTCTATACATGTACGCGTTTAATATTGTACTTTATTTGGTAAAGATACAATGTTTTGTAACAATATCTGTTACAGCAGATAACGTGTTTTTATTTCCTGATCCTGTATGTAAACAATAAGGCATTAGAATTAAGTTAACATCCCCAAAAGATTTATTATTATAAAGTTCTTGAACGTAGAGAAAATTAAATTTTCGAACAATTTTCGGCCGACTGACTTGTCGTTTATTTGCACTACTGAATCTCATGCCACCTCTTTCGATATCATATTTTCCCCAATACAAAAGTCGATTTTCGAGGTTTTCCAAAAATTTTCGACCGCCTGGCTTGACGCTGAGTTGTACTACTGGATTTCGTGCCACCTCCTTCGATTGAGACTGGAGATATCATTCTTTTCATACCTGCTATATGTATATTCACATACCTCCCTCCCATCCAAATGGTTTGAATGGGCGTGGCATCAATGCTCCGACCAGTGCCCACGTGGCTATCCGTGCTTCCGGGTGACGAAACAACGACCGAGCAACAGGATCTAAAAAGAAACGCGGGGACAGGCAACTCAACAACGTTCCACACTTACGTTTTTATTGTAATAGATTGTATTGAAATTTGTCGCATTCTTTTGAAAACAAAAAGTGTTGTCCGCCCGCTTCACTTCTCGTCTCTACAATTTTTTTTCTTCTCGTAGTTCTTTTTTCTCTGTCATCTCTTATTTTTTTTCTCTTACAGTTCAATGCACAACAAGTTGTTCCAAGATTCGTGAGATATACCGCAAGTTTCATACGCCAACGTATGGCGTATAACAAAATTCGACATAGACTACAACAACAACAACACTCTTACCGGAACGCAGAAGAATTCGCTCGCCGCCCCCATTCACACGAGAATACGATCTACAGGCTCTATCACGAGTGAATATATACACGATGCCATATTGGCGTCGCTAAAAAAAAAAAACGTTTTCACAATCGTTCAGTTTAGTTCTTTTTTTTTTGTTTGTTTGTTTGTTACTTTCTCTCTATCATTCTCACACTTTTTATTACTCGATATATTTTTTCTTCGTGATTTTCTTTCTTCCCCCCACCCCCCACCCCTCCCGGGCCCTTTCTCACTCACTCTCTCTCTCTCTCTCTCCCACTCTTACATAACTCTATGTACAATTACGATTCGTTTAGGATGTTAGTAAATAATAATTAGCATCGTACGTCTATGCTGTAAACAGTTTAACAGTTCTGCTTAAACGCTACAGTGCTAAGTAATTTTCGTTAATTACTTATATCACATTGTTCATGTACACATAATATTTTCTGCATATACTCCCCCTACCCCCTCCCTCCCTCCCGGATCGTCCACCATTTGTTTTCCTCCGCGGACCGATGAGCTCTATGTACAAAAAGGACAAGAGAAATCAAGAAACGGATATTACATTGGTAGTCGCCATTTTGTACCAAAACAGCGAACCTGCTTGGCTATACCGCTGAACGCAAATTGATTGGAACCGATCTAACCTCGATAACGTTCCTAACCTACAAACCTTCTTCCTGTCGTCGGTTTCGGAACTGACGCGAAACGGATCACGAAATCGACGAAAACAGTCGACGGATCTATATGTATATAATTGCAATGTAAAGACAATTTTTTCGTTCGGCAAGTTCGATTCGCCCACTCGGAATGCCCCTCCAACATACGACTATTTACAATCGATTGCACGATTTCGGGATCGGATCGAACGAAAGGATATAAAGCGCCGAAACATAGTTCCAAAGAGAGTCTTTTAGTCACAACGAGATGACTAGTGCGCACGCGCAAGCGCAGAATTTTGTATCTTTAGCCAGATAAAATAATTTCGAACGATCAATAAATAATACGTTTCCTTGTCTTTTCTTTTCTTTTGCTTTGAACCCGATCAAAGTGGAATATATATCGTTCGGACGTGTTCCCGAGGCAGCGTTGTTCTTGCTGCACAGATGAGGAAAGATGTGAACGATCGACGCCTCAGAAGCATTGGTATTTGCACTCTATACACCAGACATGGGCAAAGAGTGTCTTTTATATCTCTGGGTGTCCCCTGTCTTGCTGTTTCTTGCATAGGGTGCCCCGAGTGGGCGTGTTTTCATCAGCGGGGCCAGGCCAAAGCCCCACAGGACAATCTACGCTCATGACTGGTATAGACTGTACAAATAAGTCGTGAAAAAGTCACCGAAGATGTCAGACGAAAACAGCAACGTTGCAAATGATAAACAATGATTCTGATCAAGAATATCGAGACGAAACACAGAAACCGACAAAAAGATAATGCTCCTTTCGAACAATTTAATTTACAATTTGGTGTGAAATTTTTGTCAGGAAAAAAGAAAGCCACGTACGAAAAACTTTGATATATTTTTAACCGGAGGGTCGCCTCCGATTTGTTAGGAATTGCATATTCTATCGTACAGCATGTTTTGCACGTCTTTCGATAAGCTACTGATTCAGTAGCGTTGCTATTCGAAACATCTACTAATTTAGTAGTACTAAAGTTGTATCATTTATAGTACTCGATCCACATTCCAAGGGGAGCCGACGACCTGTCCAAGCACGTACGATTGCATCGAGTATAGCTCTACACTTTTCTTTTATTACCAATCTCTTTTCTTCTCAAATAGTTGCTATTGCGCTATAAACCATCCATACAATCTTCCCTCGTTAGCATCGAGCGGAGACACGGTCGATGACGGGGCCAAAGCAATGCCCCAGGTGGCATTCAGTGTCTTAACCTGCTTTAGATTCAATATCTTATAAATTTTTAGCTTTGAAGGCATTATGGCTGCTTTATACCCAGACTAGGAGTGATCGTAGTGCTCAACAGAGCTAGGGCAATGCTCCGAGGGGCAATCTGATTCCAGAGCTGAGTTAGATTCAATAAGGGCCTAAAGCTTCGTCGTGAGACTAATTTGTTTGTGCAGAGTAACTTGAATGTGGGGCAATCTCTATGTAGGCCGACTCTAGACACAATAGGAGTCAATGAGGTCAGAGAACACAAGATACGAGACTATCTATCTTCCGCTGTTTAAATACAGTGTCCCAAGTGGGCGTGGTTTGCATCGCCGGGGCCAAAATGCTGTCTCACGGAGCAATCTCTGCCTAGAGAGGATTCTATGGGAGCAAAACCGAGATGCTAACGAGGGAAAGTCGCACAATGCTCATGATAACGAGAGGATCGATGTACACGATGTTTCTTTCCACGATCCTCTGATTATAGCGAACAACTGAACTGCCTACGTCACAACGGAATCAGCGAAAGATTAATCGAACGTTACACACTGATCGAGACGACAGTCTAATAATTCTAGAAAACGTTCTGTCGAACTAGGGTGACATTTTCTACGACATTCCGGGCGTGTAGTTCCCGAAATAAAAAAAAACAACAACGATTCCACTTTCTCCGCTAACCAATAACTTAATAAAAACCGACGCAGCGCCCACGCATTTTACATACATACATATCAGCTTGACTGACTGACCGAGTCTTCGATTAAATAATTTAAAAAATAAAAAAAAAGAAAAACAAGATATACATGTATGCGTACGCGGATACAAGTAATAATAATACTAGAGTACAAATCGTGATATCTGAATGAGACCGTTAATAGTCACACATCACCTGTTTCTTTCTCCCTCTCTCTCTCTCTCTTTCACTCACGCACGGTTATAAAAATTATTCATATCACTGATCATTTTTTTTTCATCGGAAATTATAGTTAATTTAATCAATTTTGGAGTTTTCAGTCTTTTCTATTGCCAGAGAGCTTTTTTTATTTTCTTTCCGAAATGTTAAGAGGCGAGATCTAATAGGAGAGTCAATTTTAATTTTGATTCGACAAAAAAACGCGACATTTCGGGCTCCGTGCTAGTCTAAAAATTTCTAAATTAAAATCGCAATGATAATTGTCCATAACACGTTCACATTTTTCAAATAATTCTGCCAAACAGATGTTTGAATTGAAATCTTTTAAATGTTTCGAATAAATTCTATAATTATGAGCGATAAGAATCGACAACGCATCAGGGGAAATTACCATTTCGACTCATGGTCAGAATTTTCTATCGAATTAACGGTCTCGTATCGAGTATATCGAAAGAAAGCTTGAAAGCTCAACGTAGAAAGCAATTTAAAATAGTACGGGGAACGGTCACGTGATACAGGCGGTTCCAGTTCCAATGCGCGTGCACCCGTTAACGACCTAACCACTAAACCGTCTTTCAATGTTTTCAAGTGACAACCGAGCGTCATTGAAACGGATCAAGTCGAGATGAACGCATTCAGGCCAACAATGAATTTTTACTGCAACAAAAAGTTTTTGTTTTTTGTTTGCCTGGGCTAGACTATACAATTTTTGTTCAGAATAATGAATCCTGAATGCCTTCGGGAGCCAACAATACACGGCGCGTGCTCAATTATATTTGTAAAATAAATATAAGCGAATAAATACTCGAGCACTGGATAAATGTCCGCCGTGTTCCCTCCTGGCCGGTTCTCGACGAAACAGAAATTTGTACGATTCTAATTTCCCAATGATAAACATATGCATATGATAATATTCGTTTCTCCACAGCCACTGTATACGTTAATTTAAAAAGAAAGAAAGCACGAGCATATATCATCCTTCCAATTACAAAGCTTCGATCAAGAAGCCAATCCTTGTGGTACGAATTTTTTAATTTAACATCACTTGAAGCACAGTCATTTTTGTTTCCTCCTCCCGAGCTTTTGCCGAACTTCGCCGATTGCGTGGGGTACCGCGACATTCGAATGATCAATCGCAGCATTTCCATAACAGTGTATACACACAACCAATCCTCGTATTGTCAGCAAAACATTTTTCTAAAAACTGTTCAATTTCGAATCGATGTTCGAATTAAAAATTTTTAATTATTTGTCAGCTGCCTCGATGAACTTGAACAAAAGTGAGACTATCAGTAGTCGATTCTCTCCAATTATTTACAAAGAGGCATACTTCAATGATTCAAAGACCTTAAAACATGATGTAAAAGTTGATATCCCGAGTAACTTTAATTAGTTTAATAACTGCGTCGATAATAATTTCAGTTTCAAACGATGATCACGTCAAATAACGTTCGTGAGATCATTATGTACGCGGTAACCTTAATGATTTCATTTATACACTCCACCCTGTATCACCAAAGGCCGTTAACAACAATGGCTTCCTCTCGACCTGATTGGTCGTCCCTAGGTCAGCCCCATCTCATTCGAAAAGCTCTAGTAGCGTGAAACTGATAAAAATCTAGTCTAAAAATGCACGAATACTAACGGATCTAGTGACGACGTCAAAATCCAATTTGCGCAGGGAATTCGAATCGGGGTACCGCACGCAACCGGCAAGCGAAAATAAAAGTCAGCCAAAAACTATTCAGTCGGTTCACTCTAGGGATACCTGAATATCCCAACATAGACGCCACATAGATGCAGGATCTCCCAGAGATCGCTACGCTGACGTCACATAGATGCAGGGTGCGCGGAACATCCGTGTACGCTAACGTCTTACACGCCTGTACACGCTAACTCGAATTGCACGCGTCACGCCCCATCGCATGGTGCACACAAGTCGTGATAATGCGCATACATCTACGTGAAGTCAGCATAGAGATCAACGTAAGGATCTTCTGGCTCCCAGATGTGTGAACATTGCTAGACCTTGTGGACACCATGCACGGTGGGTTATGGCATACGCTATTCATGTTAACGTACACGGATGTAGGAGACATCAACGTATGGATCCTCCGACAACTAGGTTCACTCTTTGGAAGAGCTCAAACTTCAAACACGAACGAACGCAAGTCGAAAATAAAAAAGTTTTTCTTTGATATCGGATGTGGACAGCCGGGTCCGTGATTCAGGTCGCAGAACATAACCGCGATATCTCTTTCTCTTCTTCCCTCTCTCCGTTTTTCTTTCGACACGTAGTTTTCTTCATGCGGCGGTCGGTCCGAGGCTCGCCACTGACGTCGGATAACGACGAGGAGTAGACCCACGCGGATCTGGCCCGCAATGGTACGACATAGTCTTTTCTCAAACGAATTTCAGCTTCCTTTGATTCTGTCAGACGGTCGAGTGCGTGGTCGACGATGGCTGCGTGCTGGACGCCGTGGTCGATTGCGGGCTGGAGGTCGATGGCGAGCTGACCACCACCACCGGCTTCACCAGGGTGGTGGTGTTGATATACTGGGCGTTCACGATCGGCATCTGCGCGACCGACTTCAGGATCGGCGTGGTGATCATCTTGCCGGCCAGGCTTGACGGCGCAATGATGTGTGCGGTCATCTGGCTACCCTGCGAGACCACGGTCATCGGCGTGACGATCGGCGTCAGGCCAGACAGCGGCGCGTGCGAGCCGACGATATGGGCGATACCCTCTGTGGACGGAGCGTTCTGCATCACTGTGGTCGAACCCGGCTTGCCCGCTGTCGTTTGCAGCGAGACGCCCGCGTGGCTCAGCGTCAAACCTGCAACCAGATCAACAACAAATATAACATCAGTAAATCAGTCAAGTGGTTTGCCCACAGGAGTGCGGGTGGTAACTTTGCAGAGGGACCAAGTCAGCTAGGGAATGAGGGGTACCCCTCCGCAACCCTCCTCATTTAGCCTAGGGTTGACCCGTGAAGAAGTTTGGGGGTATACCCGGTCTTCTGTCGAGAGAGCCCCACATACACCTTTTTTTTACGTGATGGTAATCACTTATCACGGTTTTCCCGCCCTCCCTATGGGGAGAGACAGGGATATGTGGGGCTCCCTTGGACACCGGGGAGGCTGACCGGGTATACTGCTAACTCCACCACGGTGACCATCCCTAGACTAAATGGGGAGGGGGCCAGGATCTCGAAGTCGAACGTTACTGGCCTCCCTCCCACTGCCACATATTTCTGCCCCTCACTCAATGAATGCTCGTAAGGGGGGTGTAGAGGGAAATGGAAGGAACACAATTTTTAACTTTGGGACTTTGTTTAGACTAGTTAGGAGGTAAACATACTAAAAGTCCCCACTCCTAGGAGTTGAAATGGGTGCAGGGGGGCACGTAGAAGGTCCCCTTTTCCGGTTTTCCGCTTATATCTCGGAAACTGTGTCGAAGACTGCGGATCTTTATGCAAAATAAAAAATTTCTACATCAATTTCAAAAAACAGGGGCCACGTAGAAAATTTGTTCTTCTTCCGATTATCTCGTACAGTTGATACTGATACACTGATGTTCCTAAATCTATTTAATATGTTTACTGCTTTAAATTGTACGTACATGTTTTTGTCATAAGTGCATAAAATCCGCAGTCTAGTAATAAGTGTTTACCCCAACGTAAAAAAAAATCTGGATCCCTCAAGTTTATAAAATTCGGGTACCCGAAATTGTAGGTTAGTTTTGTGAATTTTTATTTGTCCGATCAAATCGGCCGTTTCTCGTTGTAATCGGCAAACATTTAATTGCTTAACACTGAAACTTATAAACGTTGTATTGTTTGTATGTATACAACCGATGCACTAACCAATTTGCTTATAATTCTCGATACTACTTGTTTGCAAAAAATAGTTTTACAATAAGCCTTCCCGATAACAATATATTTGCAATTACATTATAATACAGAACACGAATAATGTAATAATTCGTCTTTATTTCATAGTCGTCATTTTGTAAAAGTACAAAAATAAAAAACAATATTTACATTTCGTAGTCACTTATAATCATCGTTACTTATGCAGCAATATACATATAACAATGCATAAAGGGGCCCCTAGACGTTTAATAATATTGTCAAAATGTAGGTTGACAATAATATTGAAGCTCCCGTCAATACGCTTCAATAATCTCGTCAATCTAGCTATCAATACGGCGCACAGTGTGTTGAACCGCGAAAAACGCGGATAAAAATCATGATTTGTCCAGAATAATTCCAAATCCATAAAAGTTATATAAGGTTTTTTCGAAATTGTTTTCTCGAATTTAGACGTAAATATTACTAATTATTTTATTATTAATAATACTATATTTTTAAGTTATTATATATTACATTCTGTATAATTTACTTGATGTTCATCGCCGGATCCCACTATTGCCTATTATATTAAATTCAAAATTGCTGGAAAATTCTTTAAATTGAAGATGTCAATATATGATTGCTCCTCTATTAAAATCATTAAGAGAAGAAATAACATTCAATTTAGTTTCTATTTCTTGCAATCGATGTAGACAATTTTTATTTTGCGCGAGAAATCTTGCACCATATCGCATCACTGTCTAGTGAGACTGACGAAATATTGACAATAAACCTCCTAAACGTAAATGCGCGCATCAATATGGCTCCCGTCAATGCGCTTCAATCAAAATTTCTATCAATATGCTTCAATATATTGATCAATGCGTTTGACCCCTTCTAAACGGTCAATGTGCACTTTCAATGAGCCTCGTCAATATTATTGATGGGCGTATTGACAATATTATTGAACGTCTAGGGGCCGCTCTTTAAAAATAATAACCATATGTTACTTATAATAATTATGTACAATATGCAAGAAATAAGTAGAGTCACTAAATCGTTCTCCAAGATGAACAAACTAATTTGAAACATATGAAGTTACAAAAAAGATGTTAGCCACAATCCAAAGCAATTTCGTCTACGAAAGGATATTGCCGAATTGCTCTGCCTTGATGTGACTAATTTGCTCTCGCACCATTTTGCAAACAGAATAACAACAGTGTAACTCTGTGTTTTGGTATATGATGCATTGTGATCATTTCGTAGATATGGGTAGTTGTAAAATGCTAGAAAAAATGGAATACAGGATGGGGATTCGAACCCGCGATCTATAAAGGATCTCCCGGCATGAAGACTGTGCTTTAAGCGTCACAGCCACAACGAATCTTGCTATATTATATAATATTTTCATATAATTTATTTTGTGTTTGTTTCGACTTGTTTATTGTGTATGTCACATAGGCAATATATTTTGTTTAAATAATTTTTCTTTATATGTATATAAATGGATTATTAGCCGAGAGAATTATACATGTTTTTTATAGGGCACTTGTCTCTGTTAGAGAGGTTAACCTTATTAACGTGCTTTCGTATTTAAATGAGCGGTAAAAGTTATCTTGAAGAAATAAATAGAGAAATTATTTTCATATTAAAAAGAACTGAATAAATAGATAATTAACATAATTTATCCTATATACGGTATATATTGTATCATAAAATTGTTCAATTTTTTGAAAGGTGAAATTTTAGATCAGCTACTTCCTCTTCGATTTTGATAATTTTTAGATATGTTATAAAACTCAGCATTTTTAACAACTTAAACAGTGAAATAAGCAGTTTTAAAGCGTTTTGTGTGTGTGTGTGTGTGTCCGTGCGCGCGCGCGCGCATTTTTTAACTAACTCCATTTTCACTTCCAAACAGTTTAGTACATACTAAGCAGTATATCTCACATTTGCATATTTGTACATTTCATTTTAAAAAGAATAACAATTTTTATGGGAGCAATGTTTAGGCAGGCATATTAATTGGAGGCATACAAATATGGACGAGCATATTAACTGAGGGCACGCTAATGTCTTCAAAGCATTTTTAAAGGCGCGCTAACTAACTAATTAATACATTATTAACTCGAACATATATTTTAATAAAAAGAAAGAGAATCAATATAAATTTTGAATAGATTAAATTAAAATCAAAGCATTCATGAATCAACAAGTTAGCGGTACAGCAATTAGGACAAGTACCCTATTAACTTCGAAACAATTTTTGATACCTTTCAAAGATGACGGGAAGATACATTTCTTATAAAACATGATTAATCAAATTAACGTTGACCACCAAAATAAATACATTACAGACAATTAATGATTCAATATTAGCTTGGAAAACAGAAAGAGGATGTATTAAAGGATTGAATGCAAACAAAAATGATGTAATGTTTTAATATAATACATGAACGAATTAATAATATTATAAATGATATTTTTCATTTTTTAAACGCACATTGTTTTATAATCGAACTTCAGACTGATAAGTCTGGTACAAAATTTTCAATTATATCGAAAATTTTTTAGTCCATTTTTTTGCCCATTTGCTCGTCAAAAATGACGAAATGTTATTTGAAACAATGACACAGTCTTCCCTCGTTATCGTTACGCGATATGGAAGGCACAGGCGCAATGTTAGCGAATAGGGGACACTGTTTCCTATTGACTACTGAAACGATGATCATCACGAGATCAGAGAAGAGCGCAAAGCGCTATAGTACGCATCACGGGTTGATCAGAATGAAGACGTAACACCAGCGAACGAAAACTGCGTCAAGAAGCGAAAGGGAGTTGAACACGGTGAAAATTAGGCATACCATTCGCTGGGAGTATGTTCAACTCAGCGCCTCCCGGTAGTCGGGTCAGCTCCGACCCGTTTCCACCGACCAATGTCACGCCGCCTACCATTTTATGCGTGTTTTGCGCGTCTCCTGTTCTTATCCTTGTTTGGGCGTCTGTAACACAATTTTATACAATTATTAATACAAACAAATGGATGATTATTAATTATTTAAAAGATAAAGGACAATCCTCAATTATAAAAAAAGGGATGGCTCCCAAACGCTCTCTATTTTCACTTTGACTATAGGATACTTCAATTTCAGCAAAATCCGAGACATTGTCCCAAAAAACTGATCGCTTTCGCATGGAATGACCCAGCTACAGTGATGTCCGACTGTAAGTCGTTTCTCGGTTCTGTGTTACGACCTAGATATGAGCGGGACACTATATTTTGTGGCTTCAAAGACCGCGCCGAACGTAGAAAAGGACAACGAAGCTCGAGAGGCCTCGGACGCCGAGAAGTGTAAACATAACTAATCCAATAACAAAACTTCTTTATTTTTTTTATGGGACTTCGACCAACATATTCGTGGCATTTCTCTAATGAAAATAGTACCAAATATGATATAATTCCAATTTATATTTACTTGTGTAATGATTTAGTAATGAACGATGAAAGTTTTCGACGCAAAGAAGGACAGCGTATGGGAAAGAAAGAGACGCGAGGAGTCGCGGCGCGCCGGCACAGTTCAAAGCATTTCCCATACGCTGTTCTTCCTTGCGTCCGAAACATTCGTCGTTCATTGCACAAATAAATATCATCGGAATTGTATCATATTTGGTATCATTTTTATTAGAAAAATGCCACGAATATATTGGTGAAAGTCCCATAAAAAAAAATAAAGTTTTATAATTGGATTGGTAGTTCACACCAATATACCCGCCCGGTATCGGATTACGCGGCGTGTTTACACTGCTCGGCGACTAGCTTGAGCTTCTTGGCCACTCGCGGGTTATGTCCTCCAGTGGAATGGGCAGTAGTTAGCGACATACAGTCAAGATCTCGAAGAATCATGGACGTTGGAGAGTTATCCTGTAGGCCATAGGAGTCGGTATCAACTCACTCGATACGTTGAGCGCGGGTGAATGCGTAGCGAGGACAATCGGCCTTCCCTCGTTCGTCGAGTGCACGAACGTGACTGGCCTGACGTCATTGCCGGAGGACTGCACGGCTAAGGCCAACGGCCTGTCGTTGTTGGACAGATTCGAGTGCACGAACGTCACTCGGTTGTCGTTGGCCGTGGACGAGTGAACGACCAGCGCTACGGGCCTTGGCTCGCTTCCAGTGTTCGATTGCACGGCGATCAGCGGCCTCGATTGATCCGAGGAGTTCTGTACAGCCAGCGTCAACGGTCGCGACTCATTGCTGCCAGTGGTGTGGGCGACCAGCAGCTGCCTGGTGTCGCCCGGTATCACCCTCAGGCTCGGTCCGATATGCTGCAGAGTCGGCACGATCGTTGCCAGGCCCTGATTCGTGTTCAACATCTGCGCGCTGATCGGCAGGTGGAGCTGGTGCGGCTGCTGCACTATGCCGGTCGGCGATGTCGTCACTTTCTCCTGAAACCAAACGGAACCAGTCAAATCTCGAACCTAAAAGTCCTTTCCATATATGGATTAAGGGAATCTATCGTTAGATTCTCCTCTAGTGATCACCAGTCCATAATCTGGTGTAGCCAGACAAGAGAAATTTAAGAGAATGGAGGTACCGCCCCTCTCTGTCATTGCCGTATTAGTCACGTGACCGGAAATAGAGGTTGTCGGGGGATATCCCCCTCCATAGATAGACTGAGAGACAAGTCTTGATCTGGCTACACCGAACGGTGGTAGTGGGAATAACGTGACATCACGCATTCGTGCAAAGAGTCGCTAGAGCAGAATAGAATTCGTGGTAGACGGGGAGCATTTGGCGAGGTATACACTTCATCTGGTAACCCTGGCAACCAATCACATTTTCAACGTTTTAACCCTTCGATGGCGAACATATTTTACAAACACCCAATTGATGATGCTCCAAACCATCCACTTCATTTATCAAGTTTTTTAAACATATTTTTAAAGACGACAATCCTGATACTCTGGGTCAAAATAGACTCGGGCTCCACTGTTGAAGGATTAACACAGTGTATGGGGGCTTATTTTGACAATTTTAACGGAAGGATTTAAAAAACTTGCTGTAATTACTACTGCTACTGATCGATCCTCACTATGACCTTTGATTTCTCACTATGTTCCATCAATGACCTCCATCAACAGCCACCACATTGTACAATACGATTTTACATGGCATACAATAGCATACAGCTGTCAAGGTTATTTCACACAGGCAAAGAGATTAAGTTGACCGATTTTAGTAGAGGGTACCAAGTTTTCTCATTTAGAAAAATTCATAAAATTAACCCTTAAATGCATTGTGTTGCCGTTTGGCTCCACATTCTGTTCTGGCTTCACATTCACTGCAGGAACGTTTGGATGCTTTTTACGCATTGTAGCCACAAGGCAACAAACCGCTAACATTAGTCCAGTCAACGAAAAGTTGTAGAGGGAAATGGTAGGAACACAATTTTTAACTTTGGGTCTTTGTTTCCTTCCATTTCCCTCTACACCCCCCTTACGAGCATTCATTGACTGGACTACATGTACATATTTGTATACGGTGCGCGCCATTCATGCGTCGTAGATTTTCTAACCTCAAATATGGCAACATATGATAATTTTGTAATCAAAAATATTTTCCAAAGATGTGATTTTTTCCCCTTAATATACACTCTTTTTTAGCAATGTTTGATAAATACAAACTGTAAACAAAATATCGTGCATTTAAGGGTTAAGATCGAAATCTCTGTAAAACATAGGCTGGATCTCTCTAGAGCTGAAATTGTAATTTTTTCTCATAGCGATAATTTTTCAGTGTGTTTTTTCTTCAGGGGGGCGGCGGCATAACAACAAAATGTTCACACTTATATAAACCCGTTCACACAGGTAAGTGTGACCAGTTATATATATTAAGACGCAAATTTCTCTCGCACCGTTTCACACACAAACGCTAATTGATCACGCTGTGCCCAACGGGCTGGTCGGTGCTTAGAAATATCATTTCGAATGTTCCCGCGCGAGAAAAACTGTACAACCGTTAATATATGCTGCTCAAGTTACATGACTGGGGTGCGAACCTTGAACCTCAAGGTTACCAAGCTGATATTCTAACCAATCGTGCAAATCCATCCGCCCAAAACTTCCTGTTAAAATATTTCGATAAAAACATTAATTTTTTAAATCTTGACAGAAAAAAATTATCGCAATGAAACTTTCTTCAAGTATGAGAAATATGAGTACGTTCACAGGTTGTACTGATAACATGCATTGCACGACGAAAATTATGCGGAAATTTAAAAGAATTATTGACGGAATTAGATGTTTTATAGGATTTCTAGAAAATTGTGTGGGGAATTCAATACTTTCGTTGGATCTCTACAAACATGATGGATTGTGGTCAAAATATTTCGAGGTAACTAATCGTCAGTAACATTTCTGGTAGTAAATATTTTCCCCATTTTTTAGGCTCAGTTATGTCAATCAGTATCTGCGCAGTAATAACTCAGCCGTGTTTATTCTTTGAATTTACCTATGCTAGGGTAGGAATGCTAGGCGTTGGCGTTCTAGGACTTAGCTTGTCGGTAGACTTTCAAGAATCAGCAAAAAATCATTCGTGAGGGAATGCAGGCGACTGCCAATGTTAATGTTACCCATTTACCATAAATTATTCTATCAATGTAATTTTATTTCTGTTTCTCTGAAAACTGATGTAGAAAACGATTTTCGCCAAGAAATGTTACAATTTGTTGGACAATACAATCAACATAAAATTATTAGAAGTTTCACTATTTTCTCGAGGGACCCCATATCTCGATAACTGGTCGTCTAGAACGCCTTTCGCTCGTGTGTGCCTACATATTGTATTCTGGCCCTTATAAATCTAAATTAAATCGTATGAATGTGAATGATGGTCGAGAATATCCCGTATTACCTTACCATCTGATCAGGAAAGCTGTCATTCAGCTAATTTCAATGATTTTCGAGAACAAAAAAAATCGTTGGGATTTACCTGTGCCGGGGTAGGAATGCTAGGCGTTGGCGTTCTGGGACTTGAACTTGCCGGCGGACTTTCCCTAGAACTTTGCGCAAGGTTGAGACCCTGGGTCTGACAGACAACTGCCGCGGTCGCGACTTGATTATGAATATTGGGAGTGGTGTTCGTGGACTGCAGCGTTTGCGGTGAGCTAGCCGTGGCCGCGCTGCTCAGGCTGCTGGTGCTGCTGTACCTCGTGCCCCCACGCGCCAGCCCCGTCACGTCCACCTCCATGTTTTCTGAAACTTCAACAGTTTATTTTCGCGAAATTTACTCCATAACAAACATTCAACGCAATCATAAAAAAGCAACAAAAATAACCTACAAATGTGCGGGCTCGCTGTTCTCGAAAATGCGCTATTTCAAAAATCTTTTACATCGTTTCAATATACACTCAGCTCTCTTAAGCGGACCCTACACAGTCAATCAGGAATGACAGTCTGATTGAACAGTCAGACTGTCAATCCTGACTGTGATCCTGACTTCAATCATAATAAATTCATGTAAATTTGCTCCGTGAGATGACGGTAACAAATTCTGATGATTATAAAAATTATTTTCGAATGGACGAAAACCTATTGAAGACTGTTAAATAGTTTCTCCTCCACTTCCTGTGATTGAAGCTCGGATTTCGGATTTCCAAATGTCTAAAAATCCGTCAGTCCATTTCATCAATCCGCTTTTACGATCAATCCGAATGTCAATCTTCGACGTGACTGTCATTCCGATTGACCGTGTAGGGTCCGCTTTAGAATTATCATTTTCTTCATATTTAAAAAATTGAAGCCATAATCGGTGTAATATTGAATCTGCATTGATCAACACATTGAACGCCATATACGGGTAAATTTATTAATGACTTATTAAATAACTATGTAGTAAAATCATCAATTTATTAATATTGAAATCAACTGAATTCTAGTGAAAGATGAAATCTTCATTATCAAATAACAAATAATTGTTATTCATAGCGCTGATCATAGTGCTAAAACAGGTATTTATTTAGAGCTTGTGCATTCGACGTGTTAATAGATAATAAAAAGTGACATTTAATAAAAAACTGGTGTGAAGTAGCAGGAAGGATTTGGGACTTACCGCTTTTGGTAGCGGTGACGTCGGTAGCCGAACTCTGTTCCGGCAGAAGAGTATTAAAGTCAATATGATCCCACGTGGCGGTGAGCTCTTTCTTTAAAGCTAGTAATCTTTGCTGGGCAGCGATTTTCTCCCTGGCAAGCCTCTCCATCTCATGCTCGCAGTCCCGTTCCTTCCTCCTCAACGTCTACAACAAAGTTATCGAAGCGTTGAACAAGTGTCTACCGAGAACGTTGAGATTAATACATATATCCATATAATTATTTATAATCCAGTACACATTTGCCCCAATTCAGGCAAAAGCGTGCCCACCGCTCACTGTCCCCTTCCACAAGAGTATTTGTGGGGGAAGCAAGCGTTTGGGGGGCCCCTACCGGGCCCAGCACTGACCTAATCCCTGATCCGTCCATGTTCGGCTTTGTAATTATATTGTATTGTGTGGTAGACAAGCACCGATCAAATTAATCAATTTGTTGTGCAAATATTAACCACTTGTTAAATCTAACATCCAACACGACAGCTTGTATCTCATTGGCGTCGCAAACATAATTGAACGAACAGAACCTGTTTTTGTATTGCTTTAAAATTCGCAGTTTAGTAATGAATGAGAATAGTCTAAAGAGCAGGGGTGGCCAACCTGTGGCGCATGCGCCAAACGTGGCGCATTGGATGATTACAAGTGGCGCATTGGATCCTATACTTATTCTTTTGAAGTAGGCGCCATAACTGAATCCATCTTCATATTTTCAACACCTGAGAGCTCTCAGTTGAATTTATACAGCCCTCTTACTCATCAATTCGTCGCAATGTTTCGACACTTTACAATTATAGGATGGAAATTGGAGTGTACATGATAGCGATAGCCCTCTCGTCCAAAGGATCATTTCTCACTATTGTAGATCGGTGCTCCAATGAACGTGTGTCTTCTCAACTGGCTTAATCGTCCAGTCAACGAAAAGTTGTAGAGGGAGATGGAAGGAACACAATTTTTGACTTTGGGACTTTGTTTGGACTAGTTAGGAGGTAAACATACTAAAAGTCCCCACTCCTAGGAGGTGAGCGAGGTGCATGGGGGCACGTAAAAGGTCCCCTTTTTCGGTTTTCCGTTTATATCTCGGAAACTGTGCGTCCTAGCGATAAGACCATTCTACACAAAATTAAAGTTGACAAAATGTGCCACAAGATTCATTGGATTCACTTTTTCGCTATCTCGCATAGTTTCCGAGATATCCGACGTTTCTTGTCTTATTTGACCAGCTAACTCTTCAACGCAATTAGTGCACTTTGAGCGCGGATATCTCGGAAACTATGCGAGATAGCGGAAAACTGAATAGAATCAATCTTACAGCACGTTTTGTCAGCTTTAATTTTGTATGGAATGGTCTTATCGCTAGGACGCACAGTTTCCGAGATATAAGCGGAAAACCGAAAAAGGGGAAACCTTCTACGCGCCCCCCTGTACACCGCTCACCTCCTAGGAGTAAGGACTTTTAGTATGTTCACCTCCTAACTAGTCCAAACAAAGTCCCAAAGTTAAAAATTGTGTTCCTTCCATTTCCCTCTACAACCCCGTTATGAGCATTCATTAACCGGACTATAAGTTAATTAATTTAGTTGCGTGATTGAATTATCCCTTGTCCTCCCCTAACCGAAGCAGATCCTACCCCTATTCCTATTTTTCAACCGCAACAATGAACGTAAGAAGGTAGAAAAAGTGCTCGAGCTGTATGGCGCATCTGAACTCGTATGTGACAAAAATTTACGCATGGTATGCAGAAGGTTGGCCACCCCTGGTCGAAAGTATAACGAAGGACGGTTCGAAGGTCATGTACTACAATCAGATTAGGTTCATTGTTCCGTCCATGCGAGAGAAGCGAGAGAAAGCCAATAGAAAATATTTTCGCTTCACTTTCAAGAATACAGTCTCGCACGAGGAATGTCACATGATACTCCTGCAGATTCAGGACACCTCTGCCTCGAAATACGATAAGGCTCGCGTTTGACGTCAGCACGGATACGCGTGAAGGAACGTGCACGTGATGGCGAACACCAACACCGACGCCCGGGCACGATATGCGCGCTTTCGAAGAAGTTGGACGAGAGAAAAAAAAGTGTCTGTGCAAGGACGAAACTCTTGACGTATGCAATTTAAATCCGAGACTGACTCTCGCCGAAGATTTCATGCGCCTGGCGGTGCACGCAGATAAGAGGATTTTTACGAGATCTTCAACGACGACTTCGCGATACCCGTGTAAACGGTTGTTCATGTTTTAAGAACTGAGAATTCTAATTTACAATCCCGTATGGCTGGCTGCAAATCATTCTCTCATTCTTACGTTCGCATGCACGCGTCCGGTTAAGTGACAACAAACGGCAAGTGTTTTGAAAAATTCGCTGCTGCCCTCAGCGCGATAACGTGCGATAAAACCGATAAAACCTGATAAGCGTGCAACGCAGAATTAGGAGGTAAATGTCTCGCGGGGAGACGCACACGCGACTGCCAGTGTCGACGCTGCTGATACGGTACACGTGGTTCGGTGGTTAACCTTTTGCGTCGTCATACAACAATTTCTTACGTGTAAACCAACATGAAACTATCCAGAAAATTTTTCCAAGACGGACTTTGAACGAATTTTACGTTGGTTACTCAATTGCTTAGGGACACCCATGCTCACATATGAGAGGACCAACTCCTCTTTAACTGCCCGATTTACAGGGAAGTTATTGTAATGACCCCGAAAATCGAACATCGACTTTTTAGCAAATCTTCATATTTCCGCTACCTAACACGTTTTAGGGCCATTGGTTTAAAAAGTAACGGCCAACTTTGAATAATTTAGCCCTCCATGTGACTGTTTAAAAATTAAATAGCGTTCTTTTTAACTAATTTTTATTCTTATTTTTCTAAGCTAACGAACTCGGCCGTATTTTGTTTGATCTCACAACTTTTTACGGCCATAAGAACTTGGCTCCTGTTTACAGAATGTTTTTGTTGGGTTATTCTCTGCTCCAAGTCTGACTCGACGTTATATTGCAAGGGGTAAAGCAAGAGGGATGCAGGCGGACCTAGACTTGGATCAGTAACCCAATCGGAATTCAATCGAATATTTCGAGAACACCTAGTGTAGGAATCGCTTGCAAGTTCAACAGCTCCGGTGGCTGACACGATCCCCTGGCGCAAGGTTCTAGATGATTAGGAGCGGGGTGGCAGAGAAAAAGGAGAACGAGGCAGTGGAGCAGAAAGAGAGAGAGAGAGAGAGAGAGAGAGAGAGAGAGAGAGAGAAGAGATTATCGGGACCTGACACCGACAAATATACATATAAACAGTAGACGAGGACTTTTGCCTCGGGATAGGCAAAAACACGGTGCGCGAGGGCTTCGCTAGGCCAGTGGTGAAAAGAAGAGGACAACACACCGTGTACAAAGAATACTCTCCGCCACGCAGAAAGACGGGGGAGGGGATAAATGGTGGGGATAGCAGACAAAGAGAATAGATACATACATACATAGCTGCTAGCAGAGAGGTATCTGCGGAGGCTAGAGTGAGACAGAGCGTAGGCAGGGGGCCGAAGAGGAAGGAGAACGAAGGTCGTTACATGAATAGGCGCACGCGCAGCTTACAAGCACGTGGTCGCGGCCACCTCCGACTGAATTCGCAAACAGTATCGCCACGAATATTGCGAATAACGTCTCCATTTCTTTTCACCTTATCTGGCACGTCGCTATCTGACACGAGGTGCCGCACTGATCGTTTGCCTTATGAAACTGCACTGAATCGCCGGCCTGAAACGAACGCTGGCCTGCGGAGAACGTCATAACCGGCTGTTGTGTTGGTTTATCGGCTTTAAACCTGGCGCAGACGAGCCAGGTTCGCGACAAACTTTCCGCGGAGTTTTATAAAGACGTTGATCTATATGCTGTTCATTATGCGGTGGAAAACTTCAGCGCCCCTCCCGCCGCCCCTTTATTCTAGGGGACAAACCTTATCGAATTGTTTAGTATTTGATATTTGAGAATCTTGGCACTGATCGAAGTAATTACTGAAATACGCTCGTAGCCTACCATTCCTATGTTGCGAGTCTGAGTCAGTAGCAGTAGGACGGTAAGGTGTTACGTGTAGACCGCGTATTTTTATGTATTCAGGAAGAAATTAGCTGCCGTTATATGTATTTCCATTTGAAATAGCGAAGGTGACCTTGAAATCTCCGAGACTCTTTCAGCCACAGAAAAACTGTTATTGCCATATTGCAATCCTCTTTATACCGGAAAGCTTTGGCCAATAAAGTTTCTTCATATTTTCAAGAACAGCGAAGATGACGATGTGCTAATGTGTATTGAACCAGCCTGTAGATTACATCGAAGGAGTCAGTTTTTGACGATTTCTCGGGATGAATTTTGTCCAGCTAATCGTGGCGTTCGGACCAGTGCGGACAACTCAGGAGTCGCCAACAATGGCGCCGAACGATAAAAGTTCGGATAGCGAGAGTGTGTGCTGTAGATACGTGCCATGCGGCGCAGCGCCGATGGCCGCGTGGTCACGTGGAGTTGATGTAGACGCGGGCTTCGACCACGGCTAGACGCGTCCGTGAGAGAATACATATACATACATACGTGTGTGAGAGTCGGAGACAGCGTGATGGTGCCGGTTCCGGACGAGGACGGTGAGCGTCTTGCGCCGCTGGGCGCGAGGAGGACGGCCCGAAGCGAGAAACGGGGAAATAGAACGAGACGACAGACTGAGTGGACAATACTGATCGGAAAGAGAGAGAGAGACAGCCGCCGCTCCGACGGCCTGGAGAAATGGAACCGGCCGAGACCGAGGGCAAGCATTTAGGGAGAAAACGCGAGATGGAAGATATGAACCGCGCAACTGCCTTCGCCGATGCCAGAGGGCGGTGATCCCATACTTTCCCGCGACTCGGTCATCTATCGCTCATAATTATGCGATCAGCAAAGATTAGATGCAATCTCGGCGCTATGTTAAACAGCTGTCTATATCTGCCTTTGACTAGATCCATTTCAACTTCACCTACAACTTCAATTTTTCATTGTCAATATCAGTTTTTCAATTTCAACTTCGAGTTTTGATTTACACTTCAATTGTTGAGTTTCAACATCAATTTCTCAATTTTAACATCAATTTTACCATTTCCACTTCAATTTCCACTTCAATTTTTCAGTTTCAACATCAATTTCTCAATTCCAACTTCAATTATTCAAGTTCAACTTCAATTTTCCAATTTCAACCTCAATTTTCCGATTTTGTCTTCAATTTAGTAGAAGATCAGCAGGTAGACCAATTGATGTTAGAATTGAAGTTGAAATTGAAAAATTGATGTTGGAATTGAAGTTGAAATTGAGAAATTGATGTTGAAACTGAAAAATGCTAGTGGAAATTGAAGAAGTGAGGTCGAAAGTGAAGTGGAATTTGAAAAATTGATGTTGAGATTGAGAAATTGATGTTGAAACTGAAAAATGGGAGTGAAAACTGGAAAAGTGAAGTTGAAATTGAAGTCGACATTGGAGTGTTGAAATTGAAGTTGAAATTGGAGTGTTGAAATTGAAGTTGAAGTTGAAATTAAAGTTGAAATTGAATCAAAAACACTAACTCGAACAAATAATACCAAAGTGGACTTTGAGCGCGGATATCTCGGAAACTATGCGAGATAGCGAAAAACTGAATGGAATCAATCT
Source organism: Lasioglossum baleicum (assembly GCF_051020765.1). Lineage (NCBI taxonomy): Eukaryota > Metazoa > Arthropoda > Insecta > Hymenoptera > Halictidae > Lasioglossum > Lasioglossum baleicum. The sequence goes on along the minus strand of NC_134946.1, from coordinate 7,201,788 downwards.
TATAGCACATTTTGTTAGCTTTAATTTTGTATGGAACGGTATTATCGCTAGGACACATAGTTTCCGAAATATAAGCGGAAAACCGAAAAAGGTGACTTCTACGTGCCCCCCTGTACACCGCTCATCTCCTAGGAGTAGGGACTTTTAGTATGTTTACCTCCTAACTAGTCCAAACAAAGTCCCAAAGTTAAAAATTGTGTTCCTTTCATTTCCCTCTACGCCCCCCTTATGAGCATTCATTGACTGGACTAAGACTGATAAGGTCGCCGATCGCGGTTTCGTTGCTGCCTCGCGTGCTTCTTTCGAAAGATTTCGATTGTTCGTTCAAGCATTCTATTCAATTATTTCCAATCCCTAATATTTTAATTGCTACAAATATTTCGATTCTTTTAAAACGTGTGAATTATTTTTAATTGTTTAAAATTGTTCTTCTTCTCCAATTTGATTTCTTTGAAATAATTGAAACACTTTAGAGAAAATAAGTGAACATTTGGAAACTTTTGAAAATACATATTTGACGTGACAAAAAGTACCTACATTACAATGAGGATGGAATAAATTAATTATCAGCCTAATCAACGGAAAATTAAGCAACGATTTAAGCAAATCGATAGGTGGATCGGAGCAAATAAGTTTGAGGAATGAGACGAAACTGCCACGTACCTGTATATACCTGATTGCCGCGTGAAGAATGGAAAGATTCGAAGACTTCTTCTCGTCCTGCGAAGGTAGCTGCTTCTTCAGTAATTCGAAGCATTCTTTCAGGTGCGCTCTTCGATTTTTCTCGAGTTTGTTGTGCACTTCCCTCGTGCCCGATCGGGTTACGCAAGGCCTGGAATACAGAAACGAAGGCGTGTAGTATACATTCGAGGTGTCAATTGTCTTTATCTCAGACACATCAACCTCGTGATCTGTCAAGGTCTCGAATAAACGTGCGATCATTTCTAAATGTCCGGCGAATTCGAAAAAAGCTTTTGTACACTTGTGACATGTTGACAATTCGGCACAGATTTCACCGCGCTTAAATAATGCGGATTTGTCATACATTTTCCAAGCAACTGGCGCGATATGTTGGCACTGGCGCTTATTTTGAAACACTTTCCGAATTGCAATTTGATCTGTGCGGACACGGTTGCTTCTGGAAGAACGAGGACACTTTTGTCAATCTTTTCTACACAATCATGGCAAAGAAATTATTGCGATTTTGATATACGATGCAACAGTCTTCAATTAATTTGTTACTCGATTGTTCAACTATTCAATTGCTCGGTTTTCAACTAGTCAACCATCAAATTTTCCAATTATTCGATCACCCGATATCTCTCAACTAATTACTTGATTTCCCAACTATTTAACCACCCATTTCTGAATTATTCAATTATCCGATTTCTCAACCATTCAATTACCCGATCTTTCAAATATCCAATTACTCGATTTTTCAAGTATGCAATTACCGAATTTTCAACTATTCAATTACTCATTTAAATTCAGTCATTCAATTTCTGTTTAACCCATTCTCAACTATTCAATTATTGAACCTTCAATTACACAAATTTTCCTGCCACCATATTGTAACATGTTTAATTGTTATTCAAACAATTTCCCTCCAACGCTCAAGTGTCAATTGACCAATTTTTAATTATTCGGTCCACCAACCGAATTTTCAACTATTGAATGTTCAGTTACTCAATTCCCAAAAATTATTAACATTTAATTTCTACTCAACAACAGGAGGTCGTGCCCTTGGAATTCGATAACGATTTTGTCAACGAATAAAGAATAAAAGCTTTTTGGATGCCCGAATAGCGTCCACGAGTCAAGTTTAACCCTCCGACAGCTGTGCCTGGGTCTACGTTGACCCGGATCATCAAAGTCGTTGTTTAAGTACTCAATTTGTGGCAAATAAACTAACTGAACAGCTGTTGCATTGGGGATATCGGAAAGACTAAGATATCTACACGAAATATAATTGAAAGTAAATTTTTAAAAATTACTAATTCGAAATGTGAACGGTCCTAAGTATCGCCAACTATACAGGGTGGTTCACGCAACTTGCACACCTGTACAACTTCCAAAGTATGCGTTGCACGAAAATGTTCTGTATACAGAAGTTGCATGGTCTGAAGGGGTACATTATGTAGTGTATTAATTTTTTACAGGTGGAAGCGTTTCGGAGATTTAAACGTCGACTTTGTTTTTTTAAATGGAATAATACACTCGTCAAAAGAATTAAGGGATCATTTGTGCGAACCTGAAAAATTGCTCCCACTTTACGTGACCATAACTCCGTCAAAAATTGCCGTATCGATATCGTTAAACAATGGTTTGAAAGCCTGAAACCTCTAGTTTCAGATGCCCCGTTTCAAATTGTTGCTATGTTGGTTTTTTACAAAGTTATAGCGAGATGAAGACAACATTGACGGTTAATAAAAATTTTGTGCAACTTTGGAACGTCACACGGGGAGCAATAAAGTTTTTTGATAAATCGCGTTAATATCATTTGAAAGGACTGTCTTTCCTGTGTAAATTGTGTGGTCGTTGAATATTGTGCGATTTTTTTTTATTCGAGTTATTCAACATTGAAGTAAATATGGGCTTTTTAACTTTAACTGGCTGCGGAAAGCGAAAAAAATTATCGTAGAATCTTGTGCGAAAGAGCAATAGAAAGAACGTTTCTTTCCCTTGAAGGCACTGCTTTTGTTTTCTCCATTTCATTAACATTTCGATATGTCCGGTGTTTCCGAAAATATGCTTAACATTGAATAACTAGAAAAGGATGGCGTCACAGGAAAATCACAATTCTTGTGGATAGATTGGCTCGCAGAGTCGGAGCTCTCGAGATCTTTGACACGCGTAGTCGAACACCCTGTAGATAGGCTCTGCAAGATGATCATGTAACCGCGTCACTAGCCAGCTCTCTCGGCCTCTCACGGCAATGCGACACGGACACGGCGAGCGACGCACCGTGCACGTGCCATTCACCCTGGACACGTGCACCGCGTGAATGGATAGTAGATTCTGCCTCGTCGGCACCGCTGTGTGCCTGTGTGCTTGTGTGCCTGTGCGCCTCCGCCACAAGAAAACAGGGAACGGGAAAGAAGGAGGAGGAAGGGGGACAGGGCTGGGCAGAGGGGATAGACCGGTGAGCGTACAGCGAAGCAACAGGCTAACGAAGACGGGACAGAAGGAGACGGAGAAAAAGACCTGAACGATAGAAAGAACCGGCTACACTACTCTAAACTTAACTTTGACTTTGATCGATTTTCTTTTCAATCGAAATTCATTTGTTTGCTCGACAAGTTTCTTTATACAACCCTCCCACAACACGGTCGAGATTCGTGTTCGATCAAATAGTCCAGTCAACGAAAAGTTGTAGAGGGAAATGGAAAGAACACAATTTTTAACTTTAGGACTTTGTTTGGACTAGTTAGGAGGTAAACATATTAAAAGTCCCCAGTCCTAGGAGGTGAGCGGGGTGCAGGGGGGCACGTAGGTCCCCTTTTTCGGTTTTCTGCTTATATCTCGGAAACTATGTGTCCTAGCGATAAGACCATTCTATATAAAATTAAAGCTGACAAAATGTGCCATCGGATTGATTCGATTCAGTTTTTCGCTATCTCGCATAGTTTTCCAGATATCCGCGCTCAAAGTGCACTAATTGTGCTGAAGAGTTAGCTAGTCAAATAAGACAAAAAATCCGAACTTTGAGCTCGGATATCTCGGAAACTATGCGAGATAGTGAAAAACTGAATCGAATCAATCTTGTGGCACATTCTGTCAGCTTTAATTTTGTATAGAATGGTCTTATATCTAGGACGCATAGTTTCCGAGATATAAGCGGAAAACCGAAAAAGGGGACCTTCTACGTGCCCCACTGCACCCCGCTCACCTCAAGGCTAATTGTAAGATGCCGACCCTCGCAACACCTCACCAGACCCAACTTCATCACTGACACAGCGTCCCAATACTTTGTATGTACCATCAACAGTCCCAAAACTTTGTATCCTCAAATAAGATAATCCATTAATATATAAGACCCCTGAAATCTTCGTGCTACGGCACGTTTCGCTGATTCAATAAAGTAACTTTGTGTTCTCGATACGTCGAAAACTAGGAGGAGGGACTTTTAGTATGTTTACCTCCTAACTAGTCCAAACAAAGTCCCAAAGTTAAAAATTGTGTTCCTTCCATTTCCTTCTACACCCCCCTTATGAGAATTCATTGACTGGACTACGAAACCGTGTCAAGGGGACTCCGACTTTGATTCTGGTCAAAAATTCTTTCCAACAATGTTTTCTAATGAGGAAATTAGATGAAGACAGAATAATGAAGGCTGAAAAGACAATCCAAGAAATTGTAAAGAAGTACGAAGATTGCAAGAAGGGGACCCTGAAGCTTCTAATTAATTTATCCGAAAATTATGTTTAAAATGTTCCTTATGTGAGCAACTACCAGAGCTATCTTCGGGTTGTAGCATTCTTTGCACCGTTGCAGTAAAGTCTTCATCTAACTAAGTCGGATCCTGGAGTTTCTTCGGCCCTCGCGGAGTATCCCCCCAGTGGAAGGGGTAGGCAAATTTGCTTAGATCGTGCAGCTCCGTCCGGCTTAGATCAAGACTATACTGTATATCGAAAGCGTGTTTCCAAAGCACTGTGTTACATACACGAGGATTGCGAGTTTTTGGAAATGTTATTGTTTGGAGCTCGGTTTCCAAAAAGCGACAATTCACTAGCATAATAGATTTGTTAGTTATGAAGACAGAGTAGCGGTAATACCATATTGTAAGCATTTTATATTACAGAAGGGTTGTCGTAATTTTTTCACCGTGTTTCAACAGAGAGTGTATTTCGAAATTGCATTGTTTAGGGTTCGGGTACCAAAAAGCGACGGAACTACGCCACTTCGCTTGCACAACGAATTTTCACGTTACGGAGGCAAAGTAGCATAATCACGATGCGATGTAATTGCAGTTCGGAAAATAATATAGTTTATTAATCAGTTGGATGTATGTATAAAAATGCCTTAAGTGGTAAACATGCAAAAGTAATAACTATTTAAAGAGAGCTCGGATCGCGGAAATAAAAACGATACAAAAAGGAAAAATTAATAATTATTAGCTCATTAGTAATGTTAATAAACTACAATATTTCTACACTCGCAATACATCCTTTGCCCACTTTTCTTACAGTGTGGTTCGCTCTCCAAGCATACATCATGCATTCTCTCCAGAATAAACAGAAGTTGTTTTCCTTAGAATCTCTGATGTAAATTTTCTATTAACTGTCATGACTCGTGCCTGAACAACCGCGGTAGTAATTGTCGATTGTTTGAGACAATCACTGACAGCAGGACATAGTCCAGTCAATGAATGCTCATAAGGGGGGGTTGTAGAAGGAAATGGAAGGAACACATTTTTTAACTTTGGGACTTTGTTTGGACTCGTTAGGAGGTAAACATATTAAAAGTCCCTACTCCTAGGAGGTGAGCGGTGGGGCACTTAGAACGTCCCCTTTTTCGGTTTTCCGATTATATCTCAGAAACTATGCGTCCTAGCGATAAGACCATTCCATACAAAATTAGAGCTAACAAAATGTGCTATAAGATTGATTCGATTCAGTTTTTCGCTATCTCGCATAGTTTCCGAGATATCCGCGCTCAAAGTGCACTAATTGTGTTGAAGAGTTAGCTGGTCAAATAAGACAAGAAACGTCGGATATCTCGGAAACTATGCGAGATAGCGAAAAACTGAATCGAATCAATCTTGTGGCACATTTTGTCAGCTTTAATTTTGTATAGAATGGTCTTATCGCTGGGACGCATAGTTTCCGAGATATAAGCGGAAAACCGAAAAAGGGGACCTTCTACGCGCCCCCCTGCACCCAGCTCACCTCCTAGGAGTGGGGACTTTTAATATGTTTACCTCCTAACTAGTCCAAACAAAGACCCAAAGTTAAAAATTGTGTTCCTTCCATTTCCCCCTGCAACTTTTCGTTGACTGGACTAACAGTAAAATTAAAAGAAATGAGACCTTTTCTATTTGATCGTGTGCAACTGCATTCGCAATGGGTGCATACCACGTCAAGCGTAATTAGAGGATAAGTGTTCTTACCCATTCCGATGCTTCTTATTGTCATGGTTCGGTTCAAGGTCAACGACGAGATTGCCGGCGTTTTGCTGCGAGTGATTCGAATTGTGATTCTCCACGTAGACGTTATGCGTACTGTTGTGATTGTTATGATGGTGGTGGAGGTGATGCGGTTGCTGTTGCTGCTGCGGTTGCGGTTGGGGTTGGGGTTGGGGTTGGGATTGTTGTTGCGCCGGTGGCTGCTGCTGCTGTTGCTGTTGCTGATGAGACAGGTGAACGTGTGGCGTGGTGTGAAGTGGCGTTATTCGTGTACTCGAGATCACGGGACTCCCTCTAGAACCTGCCGAGTGGTTCCCGTTCGTTCTACTATTCTCCAGCGGTTCCTCCTCTGAAACAAATCAAGAGAGATCCCAATGAAGTAAAAAAATCTTAGCAGACATCTACGAAACGTACTTCGCCCTTCTTATGATACGCTACACCAGTATATTTGCATAGATTGCCCAGTGAGGAGGTGGCAACAAGGCCACGCCCATTTGGGGCAAAAAGTCGGGAGAAAATCATTGCGGTATTTCGAGGAAGATTGGGGATCTCGAGTCTAGGACAGGTGTGGACATAGATTGCTCAATGGGACAATCTCTCCGACTCTGCAGGGAAGCCATGCCCACTTGTGGGCAATTGAACACTTCTGCGCTAGAGGAGCAAAGGCATATCGTCAATTCCAAGCACTCTACACGAGAAAAGCAATAATACCTATTGAAGATGGCCTGCACAGAGGAGCAGAGAAACCACGCCCACTCAGGACACTCTACACAGCGGGAACAACGAAACCACGCCCTATTCGCCTATTCTACGCGGGAGGGGTAACGAGATTACACGCCTCCATGGCACTTCACGTGAAGAGGCAGCGAAACTACGCTTCACGGGCAATCTGTAGGAGAGCAATGCAATCTCATCAACTCGAGGCATTGTAGATAAAATGACAGCGAAACTACGCCTCTCGGGACATTCAACACCAGGCATGCCCAGCAAGTAGTTTAGTACGCCTTGTGTAGAATCTCGAATTTGTCAGCCAAGTCGCAGTCTACCCGTGACAACGGAAGGGTGGGGATATTCTTACTCTTCTTCAGCTGACGGAGGACCTCAGGCCTGGGCAACTCTGATTGCTCGTACGCACCGACACAGTGGGGCACTATTATAAAATAGAACAATTTTTTTCATTCTTCATTTTTTACTTTCCAAAACCCTTTTCTAAAAATCTCATAGGTCTTTTGCAACAAAATAGCAACGATGCCACGCCTCCAAAGAGATTCTATACAGATGGGGCAACGAAGCCACGCCCCGTTAGTACACTCTATACGGAGGTACAGCACAACCATCCCCCATGTGGCATTATATACCAAAAGATCGATGAAATGTCGACACCGCTAGGCACTTCAGTCAGGAGACCAGCGAAACGACGCCTTTAAAAACATTCTACATGGGAGGAGCAAAAGATCTACGCTCGATACACTGTTTCTAATCGGATATCAGCGACGCCACGCAAAGAGATTCTACACAGGTGGGGCAACGAAGCCACGCCCCTTAGTAGAACTCTACATAGAGAGGCGACGAAACTACGCCCATTAAGGGCACTCGACACAGAGAGAATTGGATGCAGCGAAATTCCTTGTGGTCGACGATACGAACGACAAAGCTCCCCTTGCCCATTCCATTCTATACCCAAACCTGAATGACTGCGTTCTCGCCCAAGATTAGCTCAAGACGCTTTCCTGGAGTGGTGAGATGTTCGATACCACTGCTGCAGCGTCGCGTCGTAGCAATCGTTACATATTACCAATTTGAATATTATCGAATGAGGATACTTAAACAGTGAATAATGGTCTTGAATTCTTGGAAATGTCACATTAGTAAATCAATCGTGATGATTCTGAAAGTTATCTACTGTATTTTAGACAGAAGTCTAATAGAGACTGTTCTTTACATTTTCATATTAGTTGTGAATTATTGTAAGCAATATTATTGAATTTTTCAGACGTTTTCTAATATTTTTTAAAGTAAACAAAGACGAAATGTTAAAGGCAGTTTTTATGAGGGAAACGGTGCACAGTGGACTGTATACACGATTTCAGCGGCCACAGCTAGTTCAAAATTCGCTCAATATTGAAACTGCTGTAACTTTGCTAAAATTTATCCAAATTTGATTAAAAAACGACCATTTTAAAGCTTGAGATTTCTACTTTCTGCACTGTATCCGGTTTTTGCTGAAACGGTTGTTTTGCGTGCAAAATTTGTCCATAAAGTGGAGCGTGTTAGATTGTAAAATTTGTAGCAAATTTTTCAATCAAGTACTCTTTATAAAGCAAATAAAAAATACAGATGCGTTATCGATGTCTGGCTTCATGTGTCCAAAAAGCTTCTCAGTTCTCTGGACTCGCATAATTTCGCCAGGAAAGATTTTTTCAACACAATCCCAATTCTTGCCAAGAGAGAGAGAGAGTCGTCGACAAAAGAATTGGCAACAGCTCCTCGGGACTGCTAAGAAAGTTGGTCGTGCAATTAGCCTCGGGACGATCAACATAATTGTATAATAGCAACCGAGACGACGCTTCACTGCGAAAAGCTTTCGGAGCCGAAAGTTTTCTCGGCGGCGCGGCGCGGCCGAGTAACGCTATAAATTAGCGCAGCACGTGTACGCGCATGCAACTAACTCATTCATGTACCAAGAGACTTGGCAAACCCATGTCGCATAGCTCGGCGCTTCCTAAATCTATTCCGGGCTTAAAGACGGCGTGTACGTACCGCGAGAATAACAAGTGCATCGCTCGCCGCCTGCATCGGTGCATTCGGCGAATAACGTTAAAACGTGTCACGTAACGAGATTGCCCGTCGCATTCGGAACACGCTCGTCTCTGTTGTCTCGCAATGTCACACGCGGGAAGTTTCTTTCGTTTTTCGAATTTACAAAATGTCGAATATATACACGGTGTCCCAAAAATGCTGTACACCCTTCAAGTCGATGATTCTTGGGGTTATTCGAAGCAACTTTTTCCTTTGCGAAAATGTCCTCCGTGCCTTTGGTTAGGAGTTATCAACGAAACACACAGACCAATTAGGGCGGGGCAACAGGGGGCGGAGTCCGGTTCGGCCAATGCCAACGCCAGGCTCGGCGCGCGCTTTGATTGGTCTGTATTTTTCATTAATAACTCCGTAACAAAGCCGCGGAGAACAATTTCGCAAAAGAGAAAGTTACTTCAAATGACCCCAGGAATCGCCCCTTTCACGGAAGTAAAACATTTCTTGGATACCCTATACATAAATCTTTACCCAACAGGACCACTGCTATCATTGAAAGTAGGCGTACCAAAAGATTAAATGCAATACATCATTCAAAAAATTAAAATTCAGCTTTTTCGACGCTTTTGTTTCAAAAACGTTTCAAACAGAGTTTGTACGAAAAGCGTCGCACAGACCTCACCAAAATCGATAGATAGAACTGTGTTGTTGAGTGCCGGAATTGCATTTTGGAGAACCAAAATGGCGGAGCCTTGCTATTAAAATTGCAAAAACAGCGAGAAGAATGACCTCCTTATGGAGTCAATGTGCTCGAACATATTTTCGTGCGTTTGCCAAACGCTGGCGATCAGTATCTCGAAGCCGTACCGCTACAAATCAACCCTAATTTTCCTTTCAAATGATATGTCAATCGGTTCCGCTGGAATTTTTTTTTTTCGCGAACGCTCATGCATTCCGTTTGTTCGCCTTGCAAAATGTATAATGTATTTCTGGCACACTGTACACGCAAATAACAGTCCCGTAAAATGCAACACTTTTGCGCCGACAAAATTTGCCAAATCTTTGCGTTGCATAAAAACTCATTGATGTGATGAAAATATGAACAAGTACGAATATGAACGAGTACCATTAAAACATAAACGAACATGCACTCTAAGGTGCCGTAATAAACGGTTTAAAATATAGCCAAGGTAACCTACAATAATGTACTTTTTCTGGTTCAGACTTGATCGTTAATAGTGAGCTTAATTTTCACTTTTTCCTGACTGAAAAATTTGTGGACATAGTTGAACTATTAACATAAATTTACATTAAAATTCCAAGACGATCGGTTTTGCAGTTTCACGACAAAAAAAAAATCGTTTCGCCAGTATAACATTCGCTGCCCGCGCGTTCTAGCTCTTTCATCGTGCTCTAAGTGCTCGTATTTAAAGTTTAGGCGAATCTAGCTCCGCTAGCCGGTTCAATCAGTGGTCCTGCTGTAACGCGAGAACCGAACGTCCAGCTAAAGAATATTTATAGGCTGTGCGTGCGTAACCACTTTAATTCGAAGCATCCTCGATGCTCAAGATAAAAAGACCGCGCTGCTATCGACGTTTATCTTGAAACAAGTCTTTTTCCACGAGGTTTGGTCCACCTGGTAATTTTGCAAAAATCATTTTCGAGATCCAACGTTATTCTAGAACAATTCTGCGAAGGTTTCGTGTCGATCTGATTAAAATTGTGGGAGTTCGAAACATGCATTATGAATTAGCTACTGAGAAAGAAACGCTGCCTGACAATCTCCTTATTAATTTCCCGATTTATAGGGAAGTTATTGTAATGACCCCGAAAATCGAAAATCGATTTTTCAGCAGATCTTCACATTTCAAGGTCATTGGAGTCATTTTAGACTATTTTCAGTAAAATGTTTGTATGTGTGTGTGTATGTTATCAAATTTTTCGTTAACGTTTTCTGAAAAAGTAACAACGCTATCAGAATAATGAATGATGCAATCGATGTGCCCCGCTGTAACTTAGAGCTGATTAGATTTTGGTCCAATTTGTTCCAGTAGTTTTTTAGTTTTTTCGAGGTAGATTCAACAATGCTTGTTGATTCAACAATTGTTGAATCTACTTATATATATATATATATATATATATATATATATATATATATATTGCATATATATTGAAAACTATTGAATTTCCCTGAAAACGTATAATCTTCTTAAAACGTACTAAAAATAATGATAATAATATACTGCAACTAACGACTCGGGAAGTTCTTTGCGTGGCTCTTGGAGAGTCACACACCAAATCAAAAACATTAATATCTGTAGGCCCTACTAGCCATGCGTACCACTAACCCTCTCGCAAAAACAACCCTACTCGCGAGCTCGCGAAGCAAGCGAGCAACAACAACCCTCTAGTTTATTTACATTTCGCATTGGAAAGATTACTGAGGGTAGCTTAACACTTTATCTACCGGAAGCCTATTAATAGGATTTTCGATAATTGTGCTGTGCCAAAAGGAAGCATAGAAATTCTCGTTAACATTGCAATCTTAAATGAAACTATTAAATGACGTTATTAAGGGTGACTTGTTAGTTCACAATGAAAATTGCTGTTGCTATTCAAAGGTCCACTAGAAAGGGTTTAGCCATGTACCATAGATTTTTCAAAATTATGCAATAATCACCGGTCGGTAATGTGTTAAGATGTGGCCTTCCGAACAATGTAATGTTTATTGAAAAGGAGTTACACAGAGTTCTTTGGAAAAAAAATTCCGAATGTCATTAAATGACAGTACCAGAATCGCCAGATCAGGAGAAGAATCACGAATTGAGGGGAAAAAGACGAAACGCGTCACGTGACCGGAAGGTAGAGTGGGGATACAAGTCTAACTCTGAATCTGGACAGTACTGTGAATTAACCACCGCCTGAAGATCGCCGATATGTTCATTGTTTATTTACACCTGGTGTTGGAAAATGACTATAAATAGTCCGAAAAATGTGCTTTCGAGCACAGTAGCGTTTGTTAAAAAAAGAATCACCGAATCCTTGAAAGAGAAGCTCGAGCATTTCGTTTCGCACGATCCACCAGCTCGATAATCGAACGTTTCGCAGACTCGTGCTGTGACCTAAACAATAAGAATCGGCGACTGAGCAGTGCTCCGTTGAAAACTGCATGAATAGCGACGGTGCACGGCTGCATGGCGATCGATGACGGGGTGCAGTGTCACGGCTGCGAGCCGAACGACCACGTGCCGCGGAGATAAGAGAGAAGACGGAAGACGGAGCGGAAAATCCGCGAGATTAGGGGAACACGGCTCCGAACGCGGTCGCCTAATTGGCTTGGTGTTATGCCAGACGCGCACGACTCACATTATAATTAGAAGCAGCCCGCGAAACGCGCTAGAATTTTGCGAATCGTACGGCAATGAACACTCGGATGACTAAAGTGACCTTTGACCCGACGATACTGGCTCCAAGACGCATCGAACGCTTTCGAAACGACATACTAACATTATGACCGCTACCCCAACTCGCTTCAATCGTTTAATAATCGCAGGAATTAATTCGCCACTCCCGGGAAAATTAATTTGTCGTTTAATTTAATTAATTGGAAAAATTGCGAAAAATTTCGTGAATGCGAGTCAAAGGTGACCCAGTATTTTCTCTATCTATCACACTGATTACGGATAAAAGTGTGATTGCAAGTTGTACCTTAACACGTTCGCTGCCGAGCGACATTTTCAGAAACGGTTCCACGCCGCGCCAAAAAATTTTAAAATTAATTGTAAAATAAAAATACAAAACATGTATTTATGGGAAAGATATTGAATTTAGATAATTTTTAATTGCTTTATTAATTATACGAGTTATATCGTAGTCGGTTTTTGCGATAAAATGTTTTATGACAAACCTAAACACAAACTTCGACCTACGAGATAACTCGTTGTTGGCAGCGAACGTGTTGATCAGAAATTTCTTAGCGATTTGATGTGTTTTTTTTTGGTGTTTAATTCACTCATTCAGAAACACTGGGACATATTCGATAAAAAGTATAGTGTGGTTCAAAGGTGACTCAGGATTGGTCTATTTATCACACTGATTACGGATGAAAGTGTGATTAAAAGCTCAGAATCAGAAAATCAGAAAAAATTCACAATTTTATAGTGAATTTGTAAGTTCGTTATTTCAAGTGTTTTTTTTTCACAGATGTTCGAGAACATTTTTTATGGAAGTTGACAGAATACGTCACTCGAATTTTTGTTGTAAGTATTGTTGTTGAGTTTTTTTAAAAACCGCGCGCCTGAGTATTAAATAAAATTATGAGGGATGACAAAACTTTCCGTTAATCCGTTATCTGCGATACTCACGCACCGTGAAGCATGTTTATTCGCTCGCTAAAACTTCGACGGCCATTGATAAATTAACTTCAGAAATTACTGATGAATCAACTACCAATGATGCATACCATACACAGAGTAATCCCTCCTCCCCTCTCTCTCTCTCTCTCTCTCTTGATAAGTCACACTAAATCCAAGCAACATTCATCTTTCTGATAGCAGAAAAATAAAAAATTCAACACTGATAACGAATTTCAAAAGTACGATTACGATACGATTCGAAAAAATCTTTTAAAACAAAGGTATGAGCACCCCCAATTGTTGATACTTTTTTCAAATATGAGAAATTCGAATGAACCAAGAACCGCACACGATAAAAACAAATCGGCTATAGTCGGATAAGCATGGGCCAGCGGCCCCCGCTCCGATTTTCCTGATTCCTGTCTTAAAACATCGCTTTATATCTAAAAAAAACATTGTGTAAAATTTAAAATGTCTACCCCCACCGATAGGGGTGATATTGAGGTAAATTCCCCCGCACTTAAATGCAATTTGCTCTAACACGAGAAAATATATCGACATGGGATAAACGGCAAACAAAAGATATAGATACACTCTATATTTCAGATTTTTTCAGAATTTTTTGCCAATTATTTACAGTTGAAAATAATTGATTAATTTTTTTGGAATTTTTTTAACCATCTTCCCGTAGGTTGCCACCTACTAAAAAATTCTAAAATATTGCTATGATGCTAACCTAGTTTGTTTAAAAAGCTCAGAAGTATCCGTTTGGTGGAACAGTGTCCAAAAAAATGAAGTATGCCGGCGAACGCTCGGTTTGATCAGTAACGGCGCACAGTGGGTAAATATGACCTAACTCGATACAAAATCAAAGAACTTTCGATAGAAATGAGGTAGAGCGATGAATTTTTTTTCAAATTAAAGCTGAAACTTGGCAGAATATGGGAAAAATAGGGCAATTATGGTACGAACGTTTTATAACCTTGAAAAAATTCATTAAACTTTCACAATTTCAAGAAAATTGCGGTTTTTTCAATACCACGTACGGAAAATTTTTTTAACATTTGGAGAGACCAGATTTGAAATCAGCGTGAAAAAATCTACAGGAAATGATGTGCAGCATGTTAAAAAGAAAAATTTTCGCACATGGTATTGAACAAACCGCAATTCTCTTGAAATTGTAAAAGTTTAACGAATTTTCTCAAGGTTATAAAACGTTCGTACCGTAATCTCCCTATTTTTCCCATATTCTGCAGTTTCAGCTTTAATTTTTTTTAAAAATTCATCGCTCTACCTCATTTCTATTGAAAGTTCTTTGATTTCGAATCGAGTTTGGTCCAAATTTACCCACTGTGCGATGCAGCGACCGAGTCCCCGAAATATTTTCCCACCCCCGATTGTCCCCCAGACACTCAGTAAAACAAATTTGACCCCCTCCCCCATTCAAGGTCACCTTTCAACAGTGAGGTATTAGAATTCATATAAATCATATATGAATTCATATAAAAAAAAAAGGTAGGTGTAATTATAAACAGTAGAAAGATCGAAAGGATTTCAAAATATCAACAAATCTTTTACATCTGAAAAAAGATTACAAAATACAAGAATGGAGCCTAATTTCGTTCTGGTGATGAATGCCACAGAATTGTGATATCGTAGTGACTCATTCCGAGGCCGATCAATTCCGAGATAAGGGTAGGTATTCTCAAGAAAGGGTTGTTAAAGCGGTAGACAATAAATATCTCGTGAACTGTCACTTTCGGTGATTTCGACCGGCTAGACAGATCCGAAGGGGGGCAGGGTAAGGTTAGCTCACCGAGTAGGTAGTGGCGTATCCATTTTTTCTTAGGCGGGGGTGGCATCCAGCTGCGACGCGGCTCGTCGTTGACGACCACGCCGATAATACCGACGACCTGTGCCGGCATCAGGCTATTCGCGTCCCGTATCCCGCTCACATTGTTGTTGGTCTCGTCGATCGGTTGCTGCGCTCCGGCAGCTTTGACCGCGTTCAGACTCATGCGAGGTTGGACCGCCACTGTGCCATCCGAGACCAAAAGAACGCCCATGATCCCGAGAACTCCGTTGACGGCTGCGTTACGCACGGTTCTCTCCGACCGGCACGCGTTACACGCAGATAAAAAAAGAGCACGCTCGCCGCGGTCTATATAGGGCCGTGGCTGCCACGATCGCTGCACTGGAGAACGACCCCCTTCGCTCCCCCTCCTCTCACAACACCAGAACAACCGAATTTCATACGTGCATACCGCGTCACAGGTCCTCTAGCTATAGCAATTACACCAAGGACCGAACTCTTTTCTTGGCACCACTACACGGTTCTACGCATTTGTCATCGTCAACAGTGTTTCAGCGTCGTAGATCCTCCCGTCTCATACCAGGAAGATCTGTACACGAGGCTAGAGTAACTTAGGGGATCAAAGAAAACGGCACCAGGCAAGCGCTAAATCTTCTCCAACACTTGGCACAACACTGTTTCATGCATTCGTCACCTGCAACGATATTTTGTCACCGTAGTTGCTCGAAAACTCTGACGACCGATTCCTACATTCACAGCAGTGAAACTTAGAGGATTGCCCAAAACCAACAGCTAAACTTTTCTCGACTAAAAACGCGGTATGATTCACTCTTATTGATCGATCATCTTCAGTTTTCTGTCCTTGGAAAAGGTCCACAGTGGCAGCAGCTTGCTCCTCCACTTGGCGTGACACAATTTTATCAGGGGATGGCCTAAGCGAGGAACTAAACTTTCTTCGACACTTGCTCCTTCCAACCCAACATGAATCACTGTCTTGCATCCATAATCTTCGACAGTCTTCTACCACCAAAAAGTGATCACTGAGAGAACCGGCGTGGCAGAGGACGAAATCTTCGGCTAGCACCGAGGCAGCAAGAACTGGAGGGTTGATTTGATCAGAATAGCGGCACTGCGATAACGGACAATTTTTCAAGTACTAAACTCTGACGGTCCACTAAAACTATGACCAGAAAATCTAGGACCTCCTCAAATTCTAATTATGAAATCCAGAAAACACAGTATAGCTAACACCGGGCAGCATGGAGGTCTATCTTCGACACCTGGAGATCTCAGAGATTCCCTGTTATATCCAGCGTGGATGTTCATTTGGACGAGTGAGAGAGAAAGAGAGAGAGAGAGAGAAAGAGAGACACACTTTGGTCATACAACCCCGGCGAAACTGTCGCTGGGGACGCGTCGAACGGACGACTAGTCGAAAAGAAGTGGAAACGGCCGGGAATGCGAGGCGCGTGGAAAAGAGAGAGGGCTGCGTCACGACGCCGCGGAGAGGGGACGCGGTCGCGGTCGCGACGAATGAATACGACGAGGTCGACGTTTACGCGATAGGAAAAAAATCCGAACTTTCGAAACACTCGCGACGCCGTGGCCCGAGGATCCTCCTCCCCCCACCCCTTCTAGACGATTCAACGGCGCTCTCTCCGAGCCTCCGCGCCGGTCATCCTCGGAAATTTGCGAATCAACGGATCCAGTAAACGGATTCACTGTATCCAACCAGATTTTTCGATCCGATCGTAATCGCCGTCGAGGTCCCGCAACGACGTCCAACTTGGGGATAACGAGCGACCTCGGTGTGAAGTTATCACCGCGAAGAGAAAGACGGGTGGCTGGGAGATCGTCGATCGATAAGATCGAACGATTGTCGGGCACCAAAGGAAACTCGTACCGCGTGAGACGCGAGTGCCGACTGAAATCTAAACGTAAGTGCCACCGCCTCCAACCTCCAACCTGAGGATGACGGCGGCACTCCCCTCCCCTCTCCCCGCCCGCGCCCAGTGGCAACGACAGCGGTGACGGCGACCAATCTCCTTGCGGCCCGCCGCCTCGGCCACCGCCGCCACTTTCCGTGACATCTCCGTTCTCGCGAGAACTGCCCAACTGCCTCCAGTCATCCGCGACACTCTGTCCTCGTCGCGCAACGAGCGCAGACCCCAGTCGGGCTGCTTTCTCTTTCCAACTCTCTTGTTAGCAGTCGCAACATGCACTCGCCTCGTGTTTTTAACCCCTTGCATTACTATATACATATACACTCCTGAAAAGAATTAAGGGATCACTTGTGCGAATCCGAAAAATTGCTCACACTAGTTTCAGATGCTCTGTTTCAAATTGTTGCTATGTTGGTTTTTTTACAAAGTTATAGCGAGATGATGACAACATTGACGGTTAACAAAAATTTTGTACAACTTTGGAACATCACACGGGGAGCAACAAATTTTTTTGGTAAATCGCGTTAATATTATTTGAAAGGGCTAACTTTCCTGTGTAAATTGTGTGGTTGTTGAATATTGTGCGATTTTTTTTATTCGAGTTATTCAACATTGAAGTAAATATGGGCTTTTTAACTTTAACTGGCTCCAGAAAGCGAAAAAATTGTCGTAGAATCTTGTGCAAAAAAGCAATAGAGAGAGAGCGTTTCTTTCTCTTCATAGCACTCCTTTTGTCTTTTCAATTTCAATTTCGCTTTCTGGAGCCAGTTAATGTTAAAAAGCCCATATTTACTTCAATGTTGAATAACTGGAGTAAAAAAAATCGCGCAGTATTCAACAATCACACAATTTACACAGGAAAGATAGCCCTTCCAAATGATATTAACGTGATTTATCAAAAAAATTTGTTGCTCCCCGTGTGATGTTCCAAAGTTGCACAAAATTTTTGTTAACCGTCAATGTTGTCTTCATCTCGCTATAACTTTGTAAAAAAACCAACATAGCAACAATTTGAAACAGAGCATCTGAAACTAGAGGTTTCAGGCTTTCAAACCATTGTTTAACAATATCGATACGGCAACTTTTGACGGAGTTATGGTCACGTAAAGTGGGAGCAATTTTTCAGGTTCGCAGAAGTGATCCCTTAATTCTTTTGGGCAGTTCATTTTGTGGTTAAAGTGAATTTCATTTTATTTATCTTATCTTATTTATTTCATTTCGGTTTGGAGGAAATTAACCGAATACATACAGTGGATCCAAAAAGTAGTTGAACACTAAATTTCCCATTCTCGAGAAAAAAAAATCCATGTCGTTTGGTTCAATATTAAAAAAGCTGTCGGCCTTTTAAGATTGTCCGAATATTACTGTGATTCATTATACATATGTAATTGATGTTTAGGATCCTTTAATTGTGAATTTTTTAAATATATTTTTAATGGGTTTCTGTTGCGTTACTTTCAATTTCCAAAAATTTAGTACATAAATGTCTTGATACTGTGGGTCAAAACAGACCCAGCCGTCGGAGGGTTAGCTTTCAAAATGTATTTTCTGACCACGAAAATAAAAAATGAGTTGTTTTGAAGATGTTTTAAAGTTCATATAGAATTGTTTTAACGACCATCGTCAGTATTAAAAATATGTAGTTCTAATCACACGTTTCGTGTCGGTTACCGGTGAGTGACGCAGCGGTGAACGTGTTAAGCCCTCCAATGACCAATGAAAATCGATTGGGCGCTTAACCTCTCGTGGTTCACTGGTACACGTAGTGAACCAGTAACATCGAAAGGTTATAATATTAGTTTAACATCCTACTGTTATAAATACATTACAGATATGTATGTAAATAGAAAATATTTTTAACACTCATTAAGGAATACAGTATTTCAAACTTTGTTGCACACAGCAAACTTTCAATTACAAAATTGGAAAAATTTAGTGATGTGCGTCTCAACAAGCCAGATTATTTCAGAAATTTCATATGGAAAATGGTCAGTCTATTTCTGACTAAAAATATGATTTTTAAATCATTTTTTGGAGGCTAGAACTTCCAACCAAAAAATCAGAAAGAAATTCTCCGATATGCGCCTTGACAACTGCTACAAATCAGATTTTTTTCGGAATTTTAACTAACCCAATTGACGACACAATTTTCATTAATTATTTCGTAACTGAAGCTTTCAACGAAAAGATAAAATGATGGTAGACTCACCGTCGATGATGAGCATTTTCTCTTCGCAGAACAAGTCATCTTGCTCCGTGCGTTCCCTCTTCAGCTTCGCACCTGTAACAAACAGACGAAACCCATATAAATAAAGACAAGCCGCAAAGATCCAATAAAACTAGAGGGTTGTTCAGACGTAACGGGTGAAATAGATTTACTCAGCTAAACAGCCACCGACTGCTACAATTATCTACGTCACAGACAAGTAAATACAATTCCTTCTCCTCCCCCTCTCCCGCAGTAAACGCAACAGCCGCGTGGCAACGTGGAGGGACCGGTAAGTGGCGCCGGAGGCAGCGATGCGCAACACGTCACCGTTTGCCGTTGTACGTCCAGCATCCCTTGGGTTTTCTTCGACTGGAATCTCGGTCCGCGTTGCACACAACGTTCTTAGGACTAGGTAATATTTTTTGTACAACTGTAGAACCGCGAGGGGTATACCGAAGTAAAAATATTCGTTAAACAATTTTCTAAATAATAATAACAATCTACGCACACAAATACATGTTTTACAACCACAGTTTGCAACGGAAAAATCTGGAAATGATACCGAATGTGTGGCCTGGTATCCGTTACATGTCAGATTTTTTTCAGAATTTTTAATTGTCAATAAACAGAGAAAATGGGCCAAAAACTGACATTTCGATTTTTCTCAATAACTACCCTTACAGATGAGATTTGGGGCTGAAACTTGTCAGAGAGGGGTCTTTTTGGGTAGGCTATCGAATGGTTCAAGCTCGATTAAAATCCCGCCGCGGGATCGAATTTCACCCGGCTATTTTCTTTTTCAGCGCCGATATCTCGGAAACTATACGAGATAGCGGAAAACTGAATTGAATCAATCTTATGGCACATTTTGCCAGCTTTAATTTTGTATAGAATGGTCTTATCGCTAGGACGCATAGTTTCCGAGATATAAGCGGAAAACCGAAAAAGGGGACCTTCTACGTGCCCCCCTGCACTTCCTAGGAGTGCAGACTTTTAGTATGTTTACCTCCTAACTAGTCCAAACACAGACCCGAAGTTAAAAATTGTGTTCCTTTCATTTCCCTCTACACCCCCCTTGTGAGCAATCATTGGCTGGACTAACTCACATCTTTGCGTTATCGAGAAATGAGAAGGCGCATCCGGAACCCTTGCAATCCTGGAAACGAATCTACCCTCATAATTGATTTCAGAGACGGACTAATTTAGGAAACAACAAGAAAATGAAACTAGCGATGGGGGCGAATCTTTGAACAGTGTTCGAAAAAACTTCGACCCAGACCGTAGCACAGCGGTTGAATCTACAGGTCGATAAGCCATGAAAAATTGAAAGAGGCGCGTCTCCACGTGCTGCGCCGGTGGGGACAGGAGAGGGGGTATTCCCCTAGGTCAGCAGGGATAGTTGGCGGCCGATGGGGTGGGGGAGCTAGCTGTTCTCTCTCTCTCTCGCTCTGCCCATCCACGGGTCACCGGAGGACTCGGCAACGCCGCGATTGATCAGGACGCCACGCGGCCGGACGCGCGTGGTGGGGACTCGCCGGGGACAACGCGCCTGCGCACTGCGCAGGCTCGGCTACCCGCGTGCTCGCCCGCCGACACAGTGCACGGCACGGCGCTGCGTTCTATTTCGCTCGATCTTATCCTTATCTGCGGGAAGAAAAACAGTTCTTCCAGTCTCAGCTGAGCTCTGTAGCACACTGTCTCTTCCACGGAAATCTTTAGCTAGCCTTAGTGAAACGTGTTGACAGTGAGTGAGTTACAAACGCCCCCATGGGGCAACGGTGTAACCGATGGTAGGAGTGGTTGCACCGGTCGATCGCACACCTAGCTATCTTGGGTTCAGTAGAGATCGGTGCCTGGGTCATTTTCAACCCACTCTCCGCAATGACTAATCCACTGTGTGAATAGCGAGTTCTCGAAAAGGAGGACGATCGAGAATGGCGAAACTAAGGCCTCGGTAGCTAGCTATGCGAGTAGCTATGGTTGTTTCTAAATGTTTGCGTTAGAAGTCCTGAATGATTTTGTAGGATTTAACGAGCCGTAAGAACGTGTGTTATGAAGCTGTAAAACTGGATTGTAAAGCATCGTTTGAGTGCTTTAAGATAGACAGACTGAAATTATCGTTTAACGCGCGTTGCCTGTTATATCACGCACTACCGTGTGCCAGCGAGCACGAGCAACAAGGCAACGGACCGGATGCACGGAGATAGGGAGCAAATTACAACGTTTAAATCATCCGTGTTACGATCGGGATGCTAAGCGAGAGAGACCGGTAGTCAGTTTTTCGAGCGAGGGGAGATCTCGCGCGGCTGACGAACTGATAGTGTCACTTTTAACCCTTCAAGACCCTTCGTTCCTACTCGTAAAAAATCGTTCCTCGTCCCCAACGAGAAGATGCTGAACAGTATAACATTTTTATTAATGTATATTTCAACAGTACTCTCCTGTCGAAGATGTGAAATTTTCTTGATAATACTTTGTTGACATTCTTTCTTATCACTTTGCGGAAGTAAACTCTTGAAGGATAAAGGAATGATCAGAGGAAAATGCGTTTTCACATCCGCCACCAATGTTTTGTCATGCTGGAGAGGCGTGACCGTGAAAACAGAGGATCGATCTACCGATAAGTGTATGTTCACCTTCATTTAAGGTTTCATCGCGACCCACGCGGAGAAATAGCTGAGCGCGACGTCACGATCGCACGCGTCTTCGCCTCGGCGATTGTTTGACCGGGTTCCGCAACCCGGCGACCGATTTCTAAACGCATCGGAAACCGTTGGCACTCGTTGCCAATACCGTGCACGCTCGGCCACGCGTGATTCAGACTTCGCAGGGAATATGAAAAGAACGCAACAGCATGACGCAAAGAAGATGCTCCGGGGCCTGATTACTCCTAGAACCGAAGTGGCATGTTCGACAGGCGTTCGCAGGTGGCTGATGCGTCGACGCGCACCACCAACGAAACGGGAAGATCGATCTGACCTGTATCGTGTCCATTTTTTTTGCCTGCCGTGCGTTGCACCTATCTAGGCCTCCCCTGCGCGCGGGACAGCGGACACGAGGACCGGACGCGCGCGATAAATCACCTTTTAACAATATTCTACAAGCAGAAGGCCGTCGTTTTTTTTTTGACTGGCATTCTCAACCAAAAAATTTAAAAAAATATTTATTATTTTCTTTGCTACTGGGATTAATTAACTAAAAACGTTTTTTACAGGAACGATGACTGGACGATTCTTTTTGACCTCCAATTGAAGAGTGTTCATTTGTAATGTAACTGTGTATGCCCCTGAATTTTCTATAAAAAATGATCCGTAATCTACATCTCGGTAACCAGTAAGAATTCTTTCTTGAACGTTTATGTACGATTAAGCAAACAAGATCGAAACCTGACAATTTAAACTTTCCCTGGAACTATGGACAGAGGGTTCAGATAACGTGGAACCGTATCAGCTGCGAGAAGCTGAGGATGACGGGAAAACGTTAGGGGATAGATAGAAGAGACAGCGAGCGCGACGCCCGTGCGCGAGTAGGTGGCGCGCTCGTGAATGAAGCACAAAAGCTGTCGTAGTTTCTAGAGTCAGTGACCGGGGTCCCTTGGACTCCCCACCACGACCGCCAGCCAGGTTCGACCCCACCACCGTCACCTGCGCACCACGGTCATCAGCGTTGCCCCTCCGAGAACGATATCGCATACACCCCCCACCACCACAACCTAATCGTCGCGATCTATCCCCTCCAGTATACCCGCCACTCCATTTCTTCCTCACACCCCCCACCCAGCAACCTGCCGCGCACCCTTCCATACGCTCTCCCACCTAACTTCCGCCACCCTTCGGTGCCTCTTTGCCTTTATACGTTCCTAGGCGTCCTCCGCTACGTGCACGCTGGCTAGCGACTTGTTTTCTGGCCGCACGGTGGGGCACGGATGGCAGGATGCATATGGTCATCTAAATCGTTCTTGCTTTCCCATCCACCTCCTTCCCACCCTCACCGTCTCGCGACTTTTCAACCTTCCGGCGACTTCGGACACTTCGCTGGCCTCTCGCGGAGATACACTTTCACGTGCCGACGAGTTTTCACATTCCTTTTTTCCGACAATAACACACATGTCTAGCTGGCGACCACGTGCGCTTTGGAAACTATGTCTGAATTTCGAAGACGCAGGCAACAACAAACTAGATTTTGCTTAACTCTCGCGAGGTAAACATATTAAAAGTCCCTACTTGAAGGAGGTGAGCGGTGGGGCACGTAGAACGTCCTCTTTTTCGGTTTTCCGATTATATCTCGGAAACTATGCGTCCTAGCGATAAGACCATTCCATACAAAATTAAAGCTAACAAAATGTGCTATGAGACTGATTCGATTCAGTTTTTCGCTATCTCGCATAGTTTCTGAGATATCCGCGCTCAAAGTTCACTAATTGTGAAAAAAGAAAATTTTGCCCCACGTTTTTTGTCTTGTTTGACTAGCTAACTTTTCAGCACAATTAGTGCACTTTGAGCGCGGATATCTCGGAAACTATACGAGATAGCGAAAAACTGAATCGAATCAATCCTGTGGCACATTTTGTCAGCTTTAATTTTATATAGAATGGTCTTATCGCTAGAACGCATAATTTCCGAGATATAAGCGGAAAAGCGAGAAAGGGGACCTTCTACACGCCCCCGTGCACACAGCTTACCCTCTGGGGGTGGGGACTTTTAGTATGGTTACCTCCTAACTAGTCCAAACAAAGACCCAAAGTTAAAAATCGTGTTCCTTCCATTTCCCTCTATAACTCTTTTCGTTGACTGGACTAGACTCTGACGAATGAATTTCGTGAATAGCCTCGTTTTTAATAAATTTTGGGCAAAGAATAACACAGGATAAAAAATAAACAGATTTAATTGTATTCGTATAAAAATTCTTTTTAGGAACCTGATGCTGGGATCTCCGAGATCCCACATTACCTTGCCAAGGATAAATACGCTACTGGATAGGGATTTCCGATTTTTACGACTAGGATTTCGAATCAATAAATTTTTAGAAATTTTATCTACTGCGTGTTACACTCTTTCCCCGATTTTTTTTTATACAATTGAGCAGCTGTGCCATTTAAAATTCGAATTTGTTTTTTAAAAGAATAGAAGAGTTCTTTATTTATGTCATTTATTTTGCATTTATGTCAGAAATATGAAACAAATGAATACAGTGTATCACTAAATGAAAAACTAAATCAAAGTAAATAATACATGTTTCTCTCTCAACTTTCGAACTGATTTTGAAAAAGGGTACGAGTTATGTTATTAACTTGCGTTTCACCAATGTCTGAAGACGTTTTTCTTGAAAACAGAAGATTATATAAAAAAAATTCGTCATTAACTGTTAACTCAGTTTTTCACGTAGAATCGCCCTATGCTTGCAGTTTTTTTTCGGTAAGAGTGATTTTCAAAGGCAATTGTCGCGAATCGTACCAGTTACGCCTTTACCGGTTTACCTCGGCAATGATCGTACGGCTCCGGTTGTGCCGCCGGTTTTTTCGAAAAGGTTATCAGACCGATCATTTGACTAGCGAAGTCAATGCAGAACGAGAGACCGATGGCGTGATGGCGTGCAGTCGAGAACTCCTTCGCGAGCGTTTCCACTCGCTTTGCGAGATCGGTCAGTTGAGTCATTGACCTAAGAAAACGCGGGAACCGAAAGGGCACGCGGAATCGTCAGAGAGTTTATTGTATGTGGCGCTACTGTGATTTTTCGTAACGATCATAGATTTTTCATAGTGACGGAATAAATTGAATTAACCTTCGGAACCATTTACCAGCTTCAAATTTTTGAAAAGAATTATCTGAATAAAATTAAATCTGTTCACTTTTTATCATGTGTTATTCTTTATCCCAAATTTATTAAAAACGTGGCTATTTATGAAATTTATGATATTTGTCAGGGTCTAAGAGCCCCCACTTTACTATTCATGTGTTATTAGACACCTTACCTTGCGAAGGTTAAGTAAAACGCAGACGAACCCACGCATTTTCAAGCACGCGACCATTGTGGAAGTTTTTCGAAAAGATCGCGATCGTTTGGGAGCCACTGCCGCGAGGGAAATCATACCTAATTTGGAGGCGGTGAACGCGTGGGTCATCGCGTGCTGTTCACATGTACATTGCAGTGCTTCTCATCCCACCCTAAATCGTCGAATTCGTTTGGTTTTTCTGTGCAAATACGTTGCAAATAATTTTGCATTGATTTTTTAAGAGAAGGAAAAATCGATTTCCAAATTCGACATTTCATATTTTCGCGAATTCAAGAGCCCACTCATCTTGCTAAAAGTACTAACTGTGACAAAATATTGTCAAATCGATAGATCAGCATTTCAGACACGCAGATATAACACCGGAACCAAATCAGAAATTTCTTGTCCCGAATGTTTACATTTTTACCATAAATCGCATCTCGATTTCTACTGCATCATAATTAGACTGCGAATCTTTATGCAAACTAAAAAATGTTTGCATTGATTGCAGAACACAGGAACCAAATAAAAATTGTATTCTTCTTTTAATTATCCTATTAAGCTGAAACTAATACGTTGATGTTCTTAAATATTTTTTATATGTTCACTTCTTTAAATTACAAATACTCATTTTTGTCGTAAATGCATAAAATCTATCATCTAATCATAATCTATCATAATCTAATCATAATCTAATCTATCATCTATCGTATAATCATAATACATATTTATTTTTCAAGATTATATGTTTTAAGAAAGGTATATACAGGGTGAGTCCGAAGAAACAAAACACTTCAATATCTCCGTTATTTTTCGTTGTACAAAAAAACTTCTTAGGACAAAGTTACACTGTTTGGAGGGCCACATGTAACGGTGTAAGGGAAAAAATTTTTCGAGGTCATTTTTTTTATGACATTTCAAGGTCATCGTTATTTTTTTTTAATGGAATGAGGTAGTTTTTAATACATCAATCGATGCAACTGGACATTCGTTATAAAAAAGTGCTAACCTATGTATGTCGAAAAGTTCACGAGATATTTCAATTTAAATAACTCTAAAACACCATTACCGTCGTACTAAGACGTTACACAAGTAAGTAAACGCTAACATCAATTTCAATTTCAGCCAACTTTTCAATTTCAACTTCAATTTCGATATCAACTTTTCAACATCATTTTCAACTTCCATTTTTCAATTTCAACTTTAATTTCAACTCTTCCATGTCAACTTCAATTTCAACTCTTCCATTTCAACTTCAATTTCTATTCTTCCACTTCAACTTCAATTTTTCAATTTCATTTCGTTAATATCAACTTCAATTTCAATATCAACCCTTCAACTTCAATTTCAATATCAACCCTTCAACTTCAATTTCAACGTCAATTTCAATTTTTCAATTTCAAAGTCAATTTTTCAACTTCAATTTCAACTTTAATTTTTCAATTGCAATTCGTTAATTTCAAATCTTCAATTTCATTTTCAACGTCAATTTTTCAATTTCAATTTCAACTCTTCAATTTACACTAGCATGTAAACGTTAACATCTTAGTACGACAGTAATGGTGTTTTAGAGTTATTTAAATTGAAATATCTCCTGAACTACTAACTTTTCGACATACATGGGTTAGTACTTTTTTATAACGAATGTCCAGCTGCATCGATTGATGTATTAAAAAATACCTCATTCCATTTTAAAAAATATCAATGACCTTGAAAATTTTTTCCCTTATACCGTTACATGTGGCCCTTCAAACAGTGTAACTTTGTCCTAAGAAGTATTTTTGTACAACGAAAAGTAACGGAGATATTTAGGTGTTCTGTTTCTTCGGACTCACCCTGTATAGACTGTTAGACAATTTTTGTCGTGGACATTCAAATTCGTTTATCCCAATATGCATTTTCAAAGACGAATATTACGATAAAAGAAGATTGTTGACAAACTGAATTCTCAGAAGTGTTACAAACAAAGGATATCGTTTTGAGGGATAAAGATTTTTCCGTCTGGCAAGGAACCCCGTCGATATTTTGAGTTTCGGCGTGAGCTGACTCACCCCGTACAGAGTCCGTTATCTGTGAAACGGCGAGCGAAAAGTGGCGCGTGGTACTCACCACGTGGCTCGTTCGAGTTGTGATGGTTGGAGTGGGGGGCGACGGCGAGCGGATGATCGGAGGAGGAGGAAGAGCTGCTGGCGAGTCGCTCCCTCTTCTTCTCCTGCTGCTCGACGAACCGTGCCGCTTCGAGCAGCGTTTCCAGGCTCATCCTGACGTTGCCGAGTCGCTCCACGACTGTTCCCCTTTAAGATCTTCCGGAAGATTGAGCCTCTGCGCCGATTCCCGTCGCCGACTCGCGAGGACGACGACGTCGACGGAGTCGAGAGCCTCCACCCTCTGTTTCTGCTGGTGCCAGCCGCCGGTGGCAATCTGCGCGCAAATAAACCGAAAGAAAAACAACTTAGTCTCGTTACTCGAAAACGGCGAGCCACGGTCTCATTGTCGGTACGGCAGAGCGGGAGAAACATTAATCCCGTGTCTCGGTTCTCAATTCGTCGACCTTGCCGGACACGATTCGACACACTCGACGTACGTCATAAACCTCTGGTTTACCGTGGTGAAGTCGCACGTGTCACACATCTGATCCCCGGGCACTCGACACTTCGGATTGTTCAAACGTACGACCGGTTGTTCATGGTTTCGAAAACTTTGTTGTTCAATAATATTATTAGCTCGTTTAAACGGAGCTGCAGACCGCACCGACACCACCGGTGTCTCTGAATATGCGTCACGTGACGTACGCGTGACGTAACGCAGTCGCGCGGGAAGCCTCATCCCCTCCCCTCTCCGGCTCCCGGAGCCACACGTTCCGTAATACCACACCGGGGCAGATGCGCAGGCGCGGCGTGCGCTTTCCTGGAGCGCACCAGCATTAGCACGCATCTCGAGTCCCGATCGCTGGAAACGATCTAACTGTCGGGGGACAACAACAAAAAATAGAACCGCTATTGTACCGCACGAACGTTTCTTTCCAGTCGTATCGGTGGATCGTCTTCGAGAGAACTGTTTTCATTTTTTTTTCGTTGTTTGTTGTCTTATCGAAATTCTGATAAAGTCGGGATAAAGTTTGATGCACTAGCGTACTGTGCGCTCGGGGCGCCCGGTAACCGAGACGCGTTGCGGATCTTGTGGCTTCGGTAGATTTTTCATTTGATCGTAGACATTAATTAGTCGTTGATTATTCATTGCAAGTGTCAATTGTTCATTATCGAGATTAATTCAATTGATGATTGAATGCTTTCTTCAGTCAATTGTAATTAAACATTAGATTCGACAAATCTAATCGTTGAGATTTTCTGATTTGATTGAATAATGCTTACAGTTTGAAAAAAAATGGATAATCAAATTTTGCGATTGTAATTGTTGATCATTAATTGTATGAAACATTGCCCAGCTTCGAGAAAAATCCATGAAATTAATCGTGATAAATGTGTACGTTTTCAGCAAGTGCTGTTCGAACTTAAATACCCCGCCAGGAAACCGGTCTGCGTTCAAATTAAAAATTTTAACTGTGTAAACAAATTTAAATACTATTAACTATTAACGTTAGTAATAATTAACACTAGAAAACTGTGTGTTTTCTCTTTGATAATAACCAAAATAATCGCTAAAGATTACGTGTGTTGTGATAAACAAATTGTCATAACTACTAATTGGAAATGTAAATAGATAATATTGACCATCAACCACTGTTTAAAAATATGAATCGTTAACCGTTAACTAAAAAACGTGATAATATATTCTGTAATTATCGATTAGATAAACGGCGGAATGATTTTGATTAAAAACTGTCCGATTCCAAACAAAGTATACGTTTTAATTCGAATAAAAAATTTCCTCCGGTACTTTTCTATTTTCTTCACTCTCGAGATTCGACGAACTGGAGTAATTCTAATCTACAGTAAGTATGTGTGTACATACTCGATTTACAAGCCACGATCTCGTTTAAACTCAGATTAGCATCACAATGTTATGACCTGTCCGACTCTAGTCGAAACTACTTATTTTAACGACTTCGTAACTGAAAATCAATAATTAATTCATCGCAATCATTAAATGCATTAAATATATGTAGTCCGACTCGGGTGAAAACACGCGTATTATTGGAACCGTGTATATTTTTTTGGAGCGTGGCTTGGATTCAAATAGCCCGCCATAAATATCGCGATTCAAATAGAAAACTGTAGTTTCCCGTTTACTGCGTACCGGGGTGTTCGATTAATCCGAGTGTAATTCCAAACTACGTACAATTCTACGTATACGTACTCGATGTACACACCATGGTCGGATTCAATGTCGGATTAGATTCACAGTGTCGCGATGTGCCATCGAAACGATTCGCGAGAGTCGTTACGTGGCGTTCGTGCTCGTGAGTATACGAGAACGTGCAGCACACTGTTGTGTAGGCTGTCGGCTGCGCGATCCGCGAGAGATCAGCGAAGGAGCGAGGAGGCGGGAAAGGCGAGAGCCGAACTCCGTTGGTCGGTCGATTTGAAAAGCATCGAGCTGCGAGGCCTTGTTATCGCTAACGACAAACAGTGACGATGTTTTTCGCGAGTGGGTAGGATCGTTTTAAAACCGATGTATCGAAAAACAACTATCACTGAGACGGAGAGAAAAGGCCATCGAGAATCGTGAGCGAAGTCTCGAAGCGTGCCGTACGCGGAACTCGCTCCTTAAACTGACAAAGCAGCTACACACACGTTAGACGGGCGACGCACGCACCGTCGGCCAATCGGAGCTCTCGGCGGCGTGACGTCATCGGTTGAAGTACCGTGCGATTGGCTGGGTCTATTATGGCACGGAAAACACGCCACGCAACCACCTATACACATGTTAATTAAATAGGTGATAGAGTCCTGTCGAGATAATGCTCTCTCGCAGCGGAGACGTTCGGCCGGGCGTGGTGACGCTGATCGCGACGCGTATCGAAAGCGGAGCGGGCGACTTACGTGCGGGCGCACGCCGCGCGGAGCTGTCCGTTCCGGTCACGATGGAAACACGCTGGAGCCCACTTTCCACGGTGGAAATCAATTTCACCGACAAGAGACGGGTTTCTTCCCGGTCTGTTCACGCGCGGCCGGGCGCGAGCTGCGTGTCGCGCGAGGCTTCCTCGTACAGCGGACGATCTCGCGACGGTTCACGGCACACGACGGTTATAACCTGATCGATCTAGCGCGTGGCAGAAACATTTTACAAGTGCTAACCACTGCGCATCAACAGCCATGCTTGCTTGGCCACGATTCACGTGTCTGGGATCCGAGGCGCCGGCCAATCGGCGCGCGGCCCGTGACGTCACCCGGCTGTATTGACCAATCACCGCAGTCCATGTGACGCAGCACTCCGCTGGGCGTGTAAGAGAAGTGTCGAGCTCCGTTGTATATCGCGAGCTAGTCCACGCACTTTTCTTTCTGATTTTCCCGGATTTACATCCGTAGCATTGCACGAGACCTTGTTAACCGTGGCTATGGAGACCGATTACGCGTTTTCAGAGCGAGCTTACCTTCCGGACGACGCCAGAACGGACCACTATCGCGAGAATCGTACACAGCACACCCGACACCCGGCTCGCCCGGGCAAACACTCACTCCGATCTCGGCGGCGTCACCCTCTGCCACCTTTTGTCACGTTCCTTCTCTGTCACATGGATCGCAGGCCCCGCGATGTTGCCGCGTCTACCCATCGAAACATACAGCTCATTGTTTACCTTTGCGCGCGCGCCAAAAACACGTACTCTCGGCTTTTCAAAATCTCCGCCCGACAGCCTCGTCGAAGAAAAGCTAATTTTTCTCACTTTTCCTGAAGGAAGCTATGGCAACGAGATTTTTCAGAATTTTCATGAAAACACTCCTCCTCTCGGAAGAAGAAGCTTGAATGACGTACACAGTCACAACAGATGCCCAGCGTATTGCGCTTCAAGTAGATTCGACAACTATTATGACTAGACCGCGGATCTTTATGCAAAATAAAAACTTTCTACCCGAATTGCAACAGGTTGGGGTGAAATAAATGTTTAACTTCTTGCTGAATATGTTTAAAAGGTTGAAAATAATACAGTATATAGTATATTTAAATTCTTCAAATATTTTTACCGTCATAAATTAGATCTACCCATTTTTATAATAAATGCATAAAATCCGTAGTCTAATTATGACTATGGACACCTCTTTCAGAAGCAAAACCAGGCTGTAATGAAGTTACTATAGCCTACTTTGGTATTTTTATAGATTGTCTTTTATAAAATTTAGA
The DNA here is from genome assembly GCF_051020765.1 of Lasioglossum baleicum. Classification (NCBI taxonomy): domain Eukaryota; kingdom Metazoa; phylum Arthropoda; class Insecta; order Hymenoptera; family Halictidae; genus Lasioglossum; species Lasioglossum baleicum. The sequence continues at coordinate 7,170,298 of NC_134946.1, read as the reverse complement.
TTTTTTTTTATGTCGTAATGGATTTAATTTCTATAAATATTTAATGACGATTTTGTTGGAAAAGAATGTTTCTAATAAAATATCATTTCTTCGTTTCTTAAAATTATTGGAATATCAAACGCTATATTTCGGACAGTCTATTGTTGTTTAAGGTGGCAGAAAAATGTTCGGTTTTTATATTTCAGTCTTCTTTAACACTTGGTGAAAGTCGACGAGGTTCTGCTGCAACATGCAGTTAGACAATATTGTATAATTCCCCCACTTTGTTTGTATTTATGTAATTTTACGCAATAAAAAAATATGAAAACAGTGTTAAAACGATGTTTAACATTCCCTATAAAAATCTTGATTTATTATCAAGCACTCGGTGTATGATACCGGGGTCATCATCATCAACTCGAAATAAAATTCACAACCGGCCCTAGAGATTGCGGGGCCCGGGGCAAAATTTATAAATTTCCGATATTATTAAAATATGTATAATTGTACGTCAAAAGGATCATAACATTTTCTCGCTTGCAAGTTTTAATTGTAAAACATTAATTAATAAGAATTCTACAGAACAATAAAATGTAAAGACAATTACTTTTTTCGTCGTTTTCGTACATTCTACAGAAGTTCAAAAAACTGTTACTTTACTGTACCAAATAATTAGAGCATAATCGATGGGGTTCCCGAAATTAAAAAAAGAAGTTGACAAATGTTATATTATCAATTTGCTTAACTTCTTATTTCTCCAATGAATTTGCCATTCTTATAAAATTAAAATTACAGCGTTAGAAATGATAATATACCAAATTGTATTATATACTGTTGACAATGAAGATTGTTTTATTCTTTTAAATACAAGGAATAATAACATTATTTGTTCTACGTTTGAAAAAATATTTTACTTCAAAATATACATTTTACACTAAATATACAACACTATAGGTACACGTATGAACATTATTTTATAGATTTATCTTCATTTAACGATTCTTTGTAACTTCTTATCACATGCTAATATCGAACTGAATTGATTACAATTTACCTTCTCGTATCGTTAGAAATTATGAGGCTTACGATGTTTGTTTAAGGAAAATTACCCACACAAATTTCTCCTACGATATTTATAATCTACAACAAATCCAGCAGTACAAAACATGACTAGAATGTGCACAAAGTATACTATAATGTACATGCAGATCTTAGTAAATAACATTACTATGGAATACAATTTTCTTGTCACAAATTTTGATTGTGTTGGAATTTCATATAAATTAACAAATTTTTATATGTATGTATCTTTTACTGTAGTTTACAAGATGAACTGTTTCTATAAAGTTGTTTACAAATTGTTGGAGTTATTGCCGTTCCATTTTAACGCCATAATTAACGCTAACCTTGCAAAATGGTGGATACGCATTACAGTAAAAGTGTAATTACATAGTAGCATGTGTCGCTGATTTGTAATAAATTATTTATGTATTTTTATTGTTGCATATGTACAAACGTAAGTAATGGTCATGGAAATTGTGATTTATTTCAAATATTTGTACCTACAAGCACCTTCTTTGATCATTGAAATATTCCTATCATATGAAATAGTCCCGACTCCTTTCCAACGAAACTGGAACATGGTTCACAAACTTATCTGTACCACTGACAATAAATTCTTTCACGTTCTATTGTGCTATGACAAAATCGAAAATACTGTAAAGCAGAAAGATTATCATTATTTTCACGGAAAACATTCAACAAAATAATTTCACAAACGATTTTCAACATAATACTTGATCTACGCATCAAACACACTCTGACAGTGTGATACTAGTTTGCCGTAGTGTGCTGCTAACAAAAGCCCGAACATTTTGCAACACGTTTTCGGAAGTTTTCTTGTTTATACCAACTAAATTTGTCGAGCAGCGTACAAAATATTCCTACAGAAGGCCACAAATATGCAACTGTGCTTCCGCAGAACGATTTCGAATGAAAACAATCCAATTTGTTTTCTTGTTCTGCAATATCGAGAGAAACAGAGATAATAATTATGTTTACCTGACGATATTGCGCGTTCGGTGAACACTTTTTATAGTTACCATAACACGTTCGAAGAATTCTTTGTTCCTTAATAGAACCAAAGAAAAAGCAGTACAAATATATACCACTCTCTATTAAATAACTTATTTATTTTTTCACTTTTTTGTCGTAATGAAATATTTCGCTTAGATACTGTAAACGTCGACTAACAAAAAAAAAATTCACAATTGTAACTAGGGGGTGGTTTGTTGAAGCATTGGTTATCTGCTCAGATTAGTCACGTATAGGTGCTTCAACTCTGTCTTTGGTGTGTTCTCGAATAGAGCAGCCCGATTTTGTCCTTCGCCCTTCTTCACCCAGTGCCCATAAACTCTGAACGCACAACCATCTATCACCTAGAATAATTGCACAATATATTCAATCATAATTGTATATATCTCTCGATATCATAAAACATTTAAACACGTTTAAATTTAGTTTCGGAGGATTTCATTCAAATTTCACTTAGGCTTACTTTAAAAAGAAAGATCGAAGTTCTCGGATAACCGTGAAAGCTGAACAAATGCTTCTTGCGCGGAACGATTCATTAAATGTACTGCACATTTTTGTGCAGACAGAGTTTCGTAATTACGTAAAGAATTTCACCGTTCCAACAAATAACACTGAGTTGAAAAACCGTTTATTCAATATAATTTTAAAGCAAAAGTAAAATTTTCTACTTTGTAAATTGGTTTGTGCGTTAAATATTTTTCGCAGCAAATGATTTTACAGATTCTCCGAATACAATTGTTTATTGTATAAACATTCACATGTGGTTGAAACTTGTTGAATAGTGTTATCGAACAATTTTCACGAACTTAAAATATTTTTAAGGTTTTGGACTGTCGATAAAGATTTCATACATCTATATAATAAATTTGAAGAATTGTACCTTTCGTAAGATTTTGATTCTGTAAGGGTCAGTGCATGCCACTTGCGTCGAAAGAGGTTCAGGTGTTGTGTGAAGTCGTTTGATACGAACAACTGCACGAACACAAATAATAGCTAACTGGAATCTTTTCCTTGCGTTAAACGACTTTGCCTTTAATTCCTGTAGAAAAATTAAGCAATAATAGAATGTTTTCAGAGTACACACATAACATTTCATTCGCAAAAATAGCTTGCTGCAATAAGGAATAATAAAATACGTAGAATAACAAGAAACTGTGTAAAATGAAGCAAAGATTATAATTGAAATTAATTACGATAGAAAAGGCAAAGCATTAAATAGTTCAAAATCGTTGAGATCATCGGATTTGTTAGTCGTGGATTTTCTCCAGTCTTCCTTATCAATCTGTCCAAATTTTACTTATCATGCAACAATAACAGATGATTATTAATTAAGGTTCCAATCTTTTATATATTATACAATGAATTTATGCATAGTTACAAGTGTCAGTTATAACTGTTCGCTTTCGTACGAACATGTTATACTTACCAAAATTAGAATTTAGAAATGAGAACAAATAGAAACGAAATAATAGTTCGATATTAATTCAGTCCAATGTGTTAATTGTTATTATTAATTACGTAAAAGTTATATAAACCCACATGTAACGGCAAACAAAATAAAAACAAAAACAATTTACCAAAGCTAATTGAGATATCCTACTCAGACGTCGAGAATTAGATGATAGCGAACGTTTTAGAGGCGCGATGTCTTGATCCCATAGCTGTAATTCCAATAATTTTCGATTTATTTAGGTGTTATGTTGTATGATCTCATCGGAGACAAAACAATGATGGAAGAACTGTACGAAGATCGATGCGTGAACATTTTCTTCGAAAGTAAATATATCTCATCATGAATTGATGATGTACAACACATAAAAGCATAAAAAGAAAAATATGAAATTACAATCGTAATACCGTCCTCTAGAAATGTACAAAAAAAAAAGAAAGAAATATTTATTTTTTCTGTTCGAAACTATACAGAGTATCCCAACTAAATCAAGAGCCTCAAATATTTCGCTTATTGTTGACGACAGTTGAGGGGATAAATATTATTCTCGAGATTCCAAGGTGGTCAATGCATTTTTTAAACGAAACTCCATGTTTCCTCTGACATTCTTGCAAAGCATAAGAAAACGAATCCGATTTTCGATTATTTAATCTCGAGATACTTGCGTTTGAACCTATTCAGTAGCCTGTGTTAACCAATAGTATGGTTACAGAGGTCGTTGGTTTCGACTTTTAATTTTCCAGAAAGACATCAAGAAAATATGCACATTTCCGTAAGAAAAAAACGACTTGATTGACGGAACGGTTGAATTCATTGACTCTTTTTTGTTTTAATGCTTTTTAAGGATATGCAAGAAAAGAAATATAGGATTTCATTCAATTTAAAATTATGGTTTCCCCTGATATTATTTTCTATTGTCAATAACAAGCGAGATATTTATGGTGTTCGATTTAGATGAGTATACAGTGTGATTATGTGCATTTATGCAGTGATATACTTACAACTGTATGGAAAAACGAATGTTCCAATGCTTCCTTAATGGAAATCCTCTTTTTCGGTTCGACCACTAGTAATTTCCTTATCAGATCTTTAGGTGCTTCTGAAAATGCAATTAAAATTGAAAGAACGAAGACGTTTCGATAAATGGAAAATTACATTTCACTGCATTCAATCGATTCTTAATTTATTAGCGAGTATACATTCCTGAGTTGATCTTCAATTTCGGAATTACCTGTTATATCTGCCCATTCGGGAGATGTGAACGAGTAATTGCCTTCCATGATATTTCTAAGCATAACCATTTGTTTTCTATGCCAAAACGGTGGGCAACCAACTAACAAAGTAAACATAATTACTCCACAAGCCCATCTAAGAAGAAATAAATAGTAATTATCTGTATAGATAATTCATTAATGTACCACGCGTATAATGTACAACTTACACGTCTACTTCGTATCCATAGCCATCCGCGTTCTCAAACATATTACACTTTAGTACCTCCGGTGCCAAATATCCAGGCGTACCGCAGAGATCTGCAAAAGAAGAACGAACGATAATGCAATTTATACTTTCTTATACTTATTAATATTATTATTATAAAGTAATTACGAACCGTATAATTTGTCTGTCGTCTTTAACAACCTGGCAAATCCAAAGTCTGTTATTTTAACATTTAGATTGTCATCTAGCAGTATATTCTCGGGCTTCAAATCTCTGTGTACTATTCCTTGATTATGTATATGCTGGACTCCTTCGAACACCTGTCTCATAATATAGCGCGTCTTTTTCTCAGAGAGTGTAACCACAGATGTGAGGTAGTCGAACAATTCTCCATTCTTACAAATTTCGAAGATTAAGAAAATAAATGTGCTTGATTCAAACACATCGTGCAGTTCAACTAAAAAGAAATATTATAAGATTATAATTAGAAATGTATTTATTTCTTCTTTATTATATCATCCTTTTCTTCTGGAATTGCGAACTTACTTATATAAGAATGCCCGGCAACTCTACGAAGGATATGCACTTCCTGTAACGTAGCATCTTTCATAGTATTTCCGTCCTCATTACTTTCGGTACTAATATCTATTATCTTAGCTGCATACTCTACGCCTGTTTCCTTTTCTATACATCTTCTAACAGTGGAAGATATTCCTCTGCAAACATTCATGTGTAACTAAACTAAAGGATTAAATAATATTCCTAAAAAGCTAGGCTTAGCATGTTGGTCGCCACGTCACCCATATCTGGGTGACGGGTATGCTTCCGTGGGGGCCCCGTCACCCAAATGGGTCCCATGGAAATCACAGACACAAATTTCCCCGACAACATTTCACCAACTCCAGATTTGACCGATAATGCCTTTAACCAACAATGAATTTGATCGACAACGATTTTGACTGACAACGAATTTGATCCATAATTACTTGAGACACAGTATGATAATATTGTATGATAATGTCTTAACACATTACCGACCAGTGATTAATGCATAATTTTGAAAAATCTATGGTACATAGCTAAACACTTTTGAATGGAACCTTCGACAGCAACAGCAATTTTCATTGTGAACTAACTAGTCACCCTCAACAATGCAATCTAATAGTTTCATTTAAGATTGCAACGCAAAAGAAAATTTCTATGATTTCTTTTGGTACAGCACAATTATTGAAAATCCTATTAATTGGTTTCCGGTAGGTAAAGTGTTAACTTGTTGTCGGCCAAAGCTATTGTCGGTCAAATCTGGAGTCTGTGAAAACTGTGTCGGTGATTTCCATGGGCCCCATTACCCAAATATGGGTGACGCTCTTCTTGTTTGAGTTAATTAAAAATAGGATATTATATTATATATAGGATATACAACATGAATTCCCGCTTTTCGCTCTGTTTATGTTCTGTGTACCGACAGTCGGATTTGGGCCCTGCTGGAAACTTAGGCAAATTATGCTGGGCGATCAACGTGTTAAAAAGCTTGGAAAAATTTGTATTGTTGTATATTTATGAATACACTAAGGATCTTTATCAAATAAGAAAGGATAGTTGCATAAACATTTTTTAATTTGTTCTCTTAATAATTTTAATAGATTGTAAATAATGTTCTATTTTATGTTTCACCTATACTTAATTCCACTAGAAGTGCATAAAATCCTAAGTTTACTCGTAAAAGTGTTCAAAATTCAAGCTGTACAATTAATTATGTTGAACTCGGGTACAGAAGGTAATGTAAACAATGCGAGATACAAGTATCATATCATATCAGATCAGATTCTATACACAACGTACACAAAATGAGTCAGGTAGCGTTTCGAACAGTTACGAAATAGACTAATGCAGAAACTTCATATAGTGAGTTTGCGTTTCACTGTGAATAATATTATTTAAATAGTTCCTATAGCATAGTGCACAGCATTATACAACCTCCTAAAACCATGCTCGAAATCAAAAGAAGCACTATTTAAATAGCTATAGTATTTCCTACAGAATCGACATTTTGTCGATTCGAATGGTTAAGCAACTATTTGCATAGAACTAATTAGGATAACAATGAATGTTAATTGATAAATGCATTGAAAAAAAAATCTAAATGTAATCTATGGTCCGTGTATCGTTTTATTTTTGAAATTATTGTTGAATTTCGTGGATTTAGCTTGATCGAATTATATAATTGTACAGGTTAGGACGCGGTGAGAATCTCTGGGTTCGTTCATAGTGATTGCAACGTATGTACCATGATCTAATAATACAAACACAAACATATCTATCATGCTACGCGTGCTGGGCAAGACAAATAAAAATAGTACGCTATGTTGTTATTTTCTTGTTTCGAATGGATCACGTGACGAACCTTCCAAGGATTTCTTTGGGCTCGTATTTCGCGTAGAATCCCTTCGCCGCGTCCTTGTCTGGCAAGAGGTCGTCTCCTTCGTCTTTTGCCATGATTCTCTCATGCGAGTGTCGCGTTAAAAGCCACCGTGTAGATAGCACATGTTCCTTTAGTTTGAAAGGAACGATCGGATGGCTAGTCCGCCCGATGCAATTGTCATATTACGTATTTTCTCGTAATATGCTGCCCGATTGTTCTAGCTACATTCTAAGGACCGCTAATAAACTAAATCACTGAACACCTCACCACTGATTACGGCTACGAGTTCTCGAGAATACGAACGAAACACGTGAACACATTAAAAACACTCTGTAAGGGGAACAATGGCGACAGCTCGCACAAAGCGACGAACGGAGAGGACTCTGACGGAGTGAGCAGGAAAACACCGACACTCTTGCGAAAGGGAAAACAGACGGCACAGAGTATGTATAGTCAGTCTCATAATTTATCGCACAATAACTTTTTTATTAATGGAACAAATCACTTCAGATTTTATGCCAAGCGAAATAGATTACTTCGCTAAATAATATATATAATGAACATTTGGAAGAAATTGCGCTTCGCCCGACTTACGAGAGAAAATAGTGAAAGTTTTATTTTCACAACTTTTCTATTTGGGCTTGTAACAAAAATTTTTAAATGCGTTAATTGTGAAAATGATAATTTTTCATGATTTTTGCCGTTTCATTTTACTATTCGGCTACTTTCAATTATACGAGTTCATAACTCGTAAACCAATTTCGATGACATTTTCAGCATGTACAGTCAGTCAGAAAAGTTTCCAAACCCTTGTCACTTTTTCAAAGGCGGACCACATATATGACTTGAGTTTCTTCAAGAATTTAGGAGAATTAGTTTACTAAATAATGCATAAAGAAAATTTTAAGAGAATTGCAATTGACAGGAATTCCGAAAAAAATAGTTAATATTGATTTTACAACTTTTTTTATCCGAATCTGTAATGAAAATTAAAAAAATATATTTTGCAAATAGATCTGTGTCGATTATATGCATTTTGAAAATTTCATCAAAATCGGTCGAAGTTGTATCATTCAGCTAAAAACATTTAAAAGTGCTCGTATAAGGGCAAAATTTCCTGACAAGGTCACAAACCTGCGACTTTCACCCGCTTATGCTCTCATCTTGAAAATGTTCACTGTGTGTATAATTCACACAGATCTACAAAACACATTGTTTAAATTTTTGTTACAAGCCCAAATAAAAAAGTAAAAAGCAACTTTTACTTATTTTTCGTAATTCAGAAAAAAGTATTCTGATTTAATAAACTTAAATTATTCGGACAGTACAAAATTGACAAATTGGTGGGACTTCAATAAGAGACATTTTAGAATGTTGGCCAAACTTTGCGCGTCGTTTATGGAAAAGAAATTCTAATTTATTGTTCTTATAAAAGTTGTGGTTTTCATCGACGACTGGACTAAGGTAATAACGAATGAAAATTTAATTGCCCACTTAATTTTGTTCCCAACTGTACAGTCAACCTATACCGCCACATGTCTAATAAAACCGTCACGTGACTATAGCGTCGACTATTTTAAATAGCGGTTGCAATTGTTTCATGCAACAATATTTTGGCAACCTCTATCAAATTCGAGAAATCGTCACTTTTTTATCCGCTAAACCGTCTAAATTTAAAAACAAATAAAACAAGGGACAGTTGAAACACGAAATTTTGATTTACATTGTATATTTCAGTGATAACGAAATGGAACAATAGTTCTGAAATGCCAAATTATCCTCGTGAATACGAATCTGAAAAATAGTAACATATACTACGTACAGTCTATAATTTAAACGTCTTTTAATTTATAAATGTGAATAAAATAATTTTCTGTTTTTTTATTTAAAAGTATGACAGTATCTCATTTTTCAGGTTAAATATGCCATAATTGAATTTTAGTAAGTTGGCCTATATAGGTACAGTAATCACTGTAAAAAAATTAAATTTAAATATGAATATTAAGTTAAGTAGGTTTATATTTGTGATTAAAACGTGATAACTATTGTAGTCTGACAGATTTATTACGATAAGAATTTCAGACTTTTCTATGTCAGACTCCTGGTCAGCTAAAATTGGCACCAAACTACCTATAGGTGCTGAAGGTCATAAAATATAGTTATACTGCGATTGAGCTATATCTTTTCCAAGAAAGGCTTAACTTTATAAATAATTTTTAAGTAGAATTATTTCATGGGTCTCTTTATGCAAGGCCAATAATGTCATCAGTCTGTAAATGATTTAATTAAAGAGATTATGCAATTCATTATTTATAAAACCTTGCACAGTATAGAACGTCTTCCTACATATAGAAAGATTGAAAAGATTTGTGAAATTTTTTGATGGACTTAAAATATTTTTTAATTACCTAATTGTAGCCGACGGTGTGCAAAAGTATGCTAGTAACATTGAACAACAGAACAAAAGTTAACCATTAGTTTCGCATGCAAAAATAGACATAACTGTTTGTTTTCTACCTGTTTGAAATTTCAGAACGACTTAAAAATTCTCACATAATTAATATCAAGTATCAAAATTATACTAATTTTATAAGGATTGGACAGGAGCTGGGCAAAGTTAGTATTTTACTGTACAAACCGTTTCTCGAACTTGTTACGGTGTATTTATAACTGTAAGGAATATTTTCACAACGTAAACGATAGTTTTATTAAAAATAACAATTAATTATACGCGCGGCCATTTTCTCTGTCGTTGAAAATCGCAGCATCTTTTAACGCCCGCCGGCTAATTAATTCACTACAACGCAAAATATTTGTTGGATAGTATTTTTAGATAGTAAAAATACCATAATTATTACGGACCTCGCAGCTGTGCGAGTAAGGCCTCATTTTTGCGACATTCGATAGTCAGTTGCCTAACCGCAGCAACATATTTCCGTTGTTGTTCTATCAGAGAAGCAAGTTGTCGACTGAGCGCATCCCTTCTGTATTTTTCATCCGCACATCTTTTCTCCACCTACAGAAACGCAACCTCGTTATCAAAATGGGTAATGAAGATTCAATAAACTAACTAAAATGATATAAAATGATCCATGTGAAAATTATTACAGTTTTACCAGATAAACTAACAGTGTCCTTTTAAAAATTGTGACAAAATTATAAGGTATTACGTAAAAATTGTGGAGCATAAATAAATAATTTAATGTGAATGAAATTAATTACTTTTGCCTTGTTGCGTATCACGCCACCAACGATCGCCTCAAATTGGTTTAAAAATTGTTCCTTGCCGCTCGTCGATGCCATTGCCCTGGCAAAAGCACATAAAAGAAACGTTAAATATATATTATCATAAATAATAAATAAATAATTCCGAACTACTTACTCATTATAATTATCTTGGATGGAGTTTAACAACGACAACTCCTTGCTTAAATAGAGTTTTGTATCGTCGAGAGTATTGTACAACGTATAATACTGTTTCGTTTCCTTGTGTTTGGCTGAAACTGTGATTTTTACCATAAAAATACAGAATGACCCATCTAAGCCACTTAAATCCATGTATCTAACCTTGATTATAAAGTTCCATGAAGCGTCTTTGATATTGCGTGAGTTCAGAGCGACCAGGAACATCATCCAACTGCCTGGTCAATGACGCAATGGCTCTGTTCTTCTTCGCTAATTGTAGTCTTGCTTTTGTTACTGCTTCTTTTTGATCCTCGTACTCTTTCAAACGGTCTTCCTCCTCTTCAGAGGTACCACTTTCAATGTCTTGCAACTTTCCACGCAAGATATTTAAGTCCGACTTGCATTGCTCTCGGAAATTGTGTTCCTGCTCCTTCAAACCGTCATGCACTAACAATAGTTCCTCCAAACGTTTGTAAACACTGCAAAATTCATATAAAATTATTCTTTTTGGAAAATCGGAAGTTGTTCTATTTTAATGTAGTATGGCCTATTTATTTAGCCACTGTACGTTTCAACAATAAAACAAACACTCTCGAATATAAACAATAAGAAATTACCTATCCTGTTCATTAATCCCCATTTCCTCTGCTTTCTTCAGCGAACGCTCAATAGTTTGTCGTTTCACGCGAGATTCATTGATTTTCTCAGTTAATTCTGAAACTTGAGCAGATAAACCATCTTTATCTTTAGTTAATTTTCGCACTCGATTTTGTAGTACTGTTTTCTGTTTCTGTAACGCAATGAGTGCCGAAGAACTTGTAGTATTCTGATCCTGCAACGAAGTAAAATAACCATAACAAAATAATCGAATTTACCAAACATTTGGCAAATGGAAAATCACCTGACTCTCGGAAGTCGACATAGTTGCATATTTTTCAGCGACTTTAGCAATTTCTTGAGCCTGAATTCCAACGATGTTGCCTACAGCTGCGACACTTAAACGAGCCTGCATAAAGCACGATTAAAAAATATCTAACTAATAATAAATATTTATTAACTTCCCGATTTTATAGGGAAGTTAATATTTTTATAGGATTTTATAGGAAGAAACTAATATAAAAAATATATGATAATTAATAACATTGATGTTGAAGACGGACTGGTTAATGGAGCGCGCATGCGGAATATTAAAATTTATTACTTTTCAAGAAAATACTAAAATTCCGTCTATATTATGGTTAGATTTTCAATTGCCCAGAGTGGGAGTGAAAGTAAGAACTCGTTATCGTAATTATATGAAAAATGCAAATATTGATCAAAATTTAACAACAATAATAAAAATATCGAATCAAGTAAATATGTCGAGTGAGGAAACATATCAAATCACACGTAGTCAATTTCCAGTGGTTCCTGCTGAAGCGATTACGATTCATAATAGTCAGGGACAAACATACGAGAAAAGTATGTTTGGATTTTAAAAAATCAGAAAGACGCCCAAGTAGCCAGGTGCAGCCACGTACGTCCCTAAAACGTACGCAGAATGGACGTAGGACGTTTGGACGTGAACTGGACCTGAAACGTACGTTTTAGGGACGTACGTGGCTACTTGGGGAACATTACAAATGTTGTATGTAGCACTGAGCAGAGTTTCAAAATTGAGCGGTTTATATATTTTGGGACAATTTAAATTAACAGTATCGAAAAAAACAAAGTTCAATACTGCAAACCCGGCTAACGATGAATTGTATCGTTTGCGAAAAACTAAACAGTTAAAATTATCATTCAATAATTTGGTCAATGAAAACGGATTAATAGTTATATATCAAATTGGAAAAAAGGTAGTAGGACATTGGATTTGCACAAGATCTGATGGTAACGGCAATGTACACATTTATGATTGTTTGAATGCTAATCATTTGAACCATGATGTAATAGATTATTTGAATGCCCTTTATAAATATAATAAGAAATATATATCTCACAGAGTATAATATCAAAACAATGCGTTTGATTGTGGAGCATTTGCAATTTATTTTGCAACATTACTCTGCTATAACAAGGAACCAAGCGAGCAACGAGCATACGATATTGGTTTAATGCGACGCCATATAGCAAACATTTTGATAAGTAGAAAACTATTGAATTTCCCTGAAAAAGTATAATCTTCTTAAAACGTACTAAAAATAATGATAATAATATACTGCAACTAACGAATCGGGAAGTTCTTTGTGTGGCTCTTACAATTAGAGAGTCACACACCAAATAAAAAACATTAATAGCTGCAGGCCCTACTAGCCATGCGTACCACTAATCCTCTCGCAAGAGCAGTCCTACCCGCGAGCGAGCGAAGCGAGCGAGCAGAAACAACCCTGCGAGCGAGCAACAATAACCCTCTAGTTTATATGTTTAATTACTCACCGAACTTTCCTCAATGGCAGCTAGATTTCCTGCTAATTTTTCCGTGTTCTCCTACAAAAAATATGGTGTAGTTTAAAAAATGTCCGAAACATTTTTCTCAAAGTCAAAGTTTTCAAAATTTCATGGTCTTTTCATGTCTTTTTTTTATACTACATTAGAAATAGTTTGAAAATCTCACCTGTGGTATATCCTATTAGCATGCATGAAAATTGAAACAATTTATAATTCACCTAGTGTGCGCACAGACTTCACAAATTCTATATGAACATACAATACGAATATTTTCTTACTTTTTCTTTTAAATCTTCTTTTGCGTCGGTATCCTTTGTATCATCAGCACTTGCTGTAGTTGGCGATCCAGGTGCTTTTGTTGAATAGTACAAAGGCGCTTCATACTCTAAAACTGTGCCAAGAAACCTGGTGGATTCATCTTTGATAGAACCGTTTTTGTGTTTGAAAAGTCGTCGTGGTTCGTATGATTTCTACGAAACAATCGTAACTGTTTTAAATGACTTTTATACGTTAATTGAATAAGAGCATCTGAACAATTGTGTTGAGCATTGTGTAACCATATTTGAATACAAGGACATAGAATAGATATTCTTTAGTGTTTTCTTGTTTTGTTACAATCTTACTTTAATCAGCCGAATGTTCCTTATTAGATTTTCTTGTGCAGCTGTTTCTGTGCCAGCGTCTTCAACGAACGAATGCTTTTTGTGAAACTGGTTAAGCGCAAATGATCGAACAAAGTCTGCCATTTCTTCTCTGGTCTCCATCGAGCGTTTGACTAGCCACTGAACGTTGGTCATGATTACAAAGTCGTAAAGAAAGACAAGCGTGCAATTGTTTATTACAAAGAATAAAAAATACCTGAATAACTGGAAAAATGTGAATGCAGTCTAAGCCTTGAATTTGATGTGGCTCTATTCGGTATGGACAATTCATTTTGGGTAGCATAGCTACAATTTTTTCAGTCAGAGCACTGAAATTATACATGTTACAGAATATATTACACCATTCAATTATTTTATAGAGAGCTTACATTTTTTGACCTATAGTTAAATTCTCACGGAACAGAAGGTCAATGTCTACATCAAAGTTGCAAGATTCTATGCACCAGGTCATCCCACCGATTACCTAAAGATTATATTATTTCAATATGTTCTTTTTTATCGTATGAATTATTTCTGAAGGTTTCATTGGATTTACCTTATCAAAATTTGATAAACCTTTAATTCTGGCTCGAAAATACCCCGCAGCCAAAAGTAAATCGATAATTTCTTGAAACTTTTTCGCTTGTTCCTCATCTTCGCGAACGTCGGCCTGGAAAAATGTTTCAAACGCCTTTCAATTTCCCGCGCGCTGTTCGACTTGGTACGTAAAAGCTAAACGTAGAAATATAAAAGCGAAAATTGCAAATTCGTGAATTAACAGTGTGGATCTAACTCAAAAAACAATGAAATAATGTATGTTAATTTTTCGTATAAGTTTTATCGGATAATAAAAGTGAGAAACATACCTCAGTTGATTCCGAGCTTTTCAATATTCTTTTCGGTACATCGTTTAGCATGATTGGTTTATAGCAATTTCAGAAATCACGGTAGCTATAATATCAGAAATGTATTCCCTATATTATTGTGTCTACTGTCTACTGCTGTCTAATGCTGTTGACGTTGACTGCTGTCCACTGCTGTCTACCATTTCGACCATTTTGTTCTTGGATTTTAAGCCAGCTTTCCATGTAACCACGTTTGCAAATGGCAAATGGTTGCAAATGGTCTATATATGTATAGGTCTAAGGCCTAAGTTTGCAAGCTTTTCTCAATAAGAATTCAAAAATTGGCATTTGGCTAAATAAAAAATTAATTTTTTAACTCAGAATGCTCCTTGTGGTTCTGCACAATGAAATACCGTAGATTATTTATGTAATGAGGTGTATTTACATGGGCGTGCTTTGTTGTGTGTGCTATATAAATATGTATTTACAATTATAGAATAGATTATAGGTTATTGATCATCGCAAGTGATTCCTTATGATTTTTAGAAATTATTTTCAGTAACATCTGATAATTTCAGATTTTACGGAGGAGATGATTCTTGTTGGAATTTAATTGTGAGTAACTAATATATTAATTTAATCTTCTATATTATTTAATAATTATATCGATTATGTATCATTTATGTATCGTTTTCTGAAGTTTTCTCCAATCTCCTATAGTACATATCATTTTTATATTATTTAGTGTTTTTAATGCACAAATCAAGTTATTATTATTAGTTTGGTAGATAATTTTTTTAATTACATTTCTTTGTAATAAGCAGACAATTGTTAAAAAATTAACACAATATAGTACTTGTTCGGGGAATTAAGAAGATATTATTATTTCATAAATAGACTTTTATTTTGCAATACAACATTAGAATATAATATTTATTTAAAATATTCGAGCTGCCAACCTGCCGCGTTACATTCAATCAAATATTCAATACTAAATACTTTCTAACATTTTTCAATATAGACAAATCGTCTAATAAAATTGCTAAAATCACATTTGCAAGATAAAAACGATAGATTCAAGAGTAAAAAATATGTAAAAAATTATACATAAATGGAATGTAAGTATGTACGCTTTTTTTTTGCCTTTTCTCGACCATCTAAAATTTTTATACTGATACAACATTTAATTTTCTTGACCAGCTAAACATTTCTAATATCGACCTGATTAACAATTATAGGAATATATAATTTGATTCTTTGGTTAAGAGTTTCCGGCACTCTTTGATAATTTTCTAATACTTAACCTTCACTCAAAATGATCTTGAACCTCTGGCCTCCGAGTAATGGCTGCACTAATATTAACGGTAATATTTGAGTATTAATCCGGATAGAGAGACGGCCTAAATCGCAATCCTAATTCAGCATCGCGATCAGAAGTCTTTTCCACTCAGCGACGCAATCGTTCTGCAAAAGAGAGAAGACACAGGTGTTCTCGATATACGTCAGATCAGTTTACGACAGTAAATGAACAGCTTTCCGTTGACCAACGTGCAGATTTTATTAAAAACAAATAGTACAGTTACGTGGGAGGCGTATTATTCACGGTTTTGAGGTTAGGCGTGCTCTTACAGAGAACAGAGCCTTTCCATAACTTTCATTAATTCAAAAGTGCGATCAGAAGCCGCTTAAATTCTTCGCCGCAGTCACTCTGTAAATGCAAACAGAATGTAGAGAGAATTAAAGCAACCCAGATGCTGTACAATTAGTATAATTCCTTATATCTTTCTCGGGAATGTTAAATTTCAATCTATAAATCGATGATTTTTAGTATAGTGTTAATCAGAAATCGCGCCATATTTCACATCGTCCTGTAAAAATATTGTTTAATGGTCCCACGCAAGGCTTATCAGGTTAATTAGTCAAATTGCAGAGTTAAGTGGTGATATTGGGGAGAACGAATTTTTAAGAACAATATAAGAAATTATTAATATATTTTATTCATCTAGTCTCACGGAGACTAAGTATTGTATTGTTGTATTCTGCGCAATAGAAGTATCAAAAAGGCAACCACGCAACACCATAATCACCGCCGTTAATATCATCAGATTAACATAAGCATCTAGCAAGCTTCGCGAATCGTCGTAAAGAACGAATTGCACACTGTAGAGTGTATAATGTGAAACGAAAGAGAAGCTGTCGAACATAAAATGTTTTTCATCCAAGTAGAGTAAGCAAGAGTCTCTTGTAGTCGCCCGAGCAGTCGTCCTGAAATTCATGGAGAGTCATGGACAGCCGAAATATTGTACAGTAAATAGTTAAAAATTGTTTCGAGCAGAGAGATTACAACATATACATATATGTGCACGGTTATGTTGGTGAAAAGAGGTTTCAACCTCAGAGATTGTTTCTGCAAAATGGTATAACAATATCACAAGACAAAACTTTGTCTACAGATTGAGGACCGAACTCGGAATACCGAAAATCATAATTTTCGATTTCAAAAGAATTTTGCAGAAACGATCTTAAAGGTTTGACTCTGGAACTACATTTAATAGTCTCAACTTACGTCAATGTCGCCAGCGAGTGACTGGTCATACATTTTTTGGTAGGTATCCTTAATGTCCCCTAAATCAATCTCTGATCTAGCAACGATTATTCGGATCAATGTCGTGTCGTCAGTGCCCAGCCCTTTCATTGCTTTATGAAGGCGCTTCGCAAAGTATCCAGTCTTGTCTCGGGCACATCTCACTGAAACAAGAAAAGCAAACAATAATTAAAGTAGACAAATTATTTTTTTACGTATCTTCTTGGCGGATTTCCAATTTGACATCGATGGATAGTCTATATGAAAAATGTCTGTTGTTTTAATAGCTACAGCTATTAATTTTTCCATTGCATACTAAATACATAAATTTGTTCACGTCGATTTGCCTTTGGCGATTGATTTTTTAAAAAACTCGATGTATGCTCTGCCTTACCGACTGCGAGATAGCCATCTTCAAGGGCGCCAGAGAATTCACTCTTGATGGTATCTTCAATACTGTTTCCAGTGAGCCGTTCGTACTCGTTGAATATTTTTCGCAATTGAGGATAACTTCTGGTAATTAAAATAGCATTAAATGCGCTCTCGTCTGTTCCCCATTGGCCTTCACCAGCCTCTACCAGCCTCTGTGCATCTTGGGTAGCTTCCTCAACGTCCACATCGGGATTCTCATCTCTGTTAGCCTGTTAAAATTTTGCAAAATTTAATTAATCATGTGAATTTAGCCGCGTACATTTATATCGATGAATTTTACTTACACATGAGAGAGAAACTAGCAGCCTCTTAAAATGTCCAGATGTGTCGCTCTTCAGATCATCTTCCAACTCGCTTCCATACACTACAATCATAATTTTTATTAAAGTTTTACATCCACTCCTCTGAGCATTTAAAATATTTTCGGAGGTACGAGTGATAATCGTTAAATAAAAAACTATCTTTATATTCTAGATTTACGAAACAACAATGTATAATTTACTCTTGAAAAAGTATGAAATAAATTTTTACTCACGTTCTTTGTACACAGCAGCTATGGTTTTAACGCCATAATTGCTCAGGGAGGCCAGGACCTCGATAAGGGCTCCCTCATCAGTGCCCATCCCAGAAATTGCGTTGTGTATCTCTTTAGCATAGTACTCCGGCAATGGCGTCATCAGCGCTAAAATTGCGTTTTCGAAATTGCCGCCTAGTTCCGACTTCAATTCGGAGATTAGGTCCTTTCCGTACATCGTCTTGAATTTGTCTGCAATTTCGAGACGCTGCACAATGCCGCGATGGGCCAGCACGTCGATGATCGTTTGTTCATCGGTGCCGAACCCCTTCATAGCTTTACGCAGAAGAGCTGCATCCTCTTCAGGATTGAAGGGGTCTGCAGGGTACACTGTTGGTGTGCACTAGAAAAGATTTTCATAAAATCAAATAAAGGAAATTGTACCATTTTATTTATTCCTTACTGTAGTTCATTTAGAATACAGAAATGAATTTGATGTACATATTTTTACTGGATCGATCTCAAAACTATTTCACATTTGAACATTTTTCCCTGTCGTTTAATAATTCATTATGTTATAACAATAAATATTTGTAAGTACTTAAAACATTTAATAATTACCTGCACGTGGTAGTATTGGCTAGCCGACATTGTTCAGATTATCTATAACAAACAAAGTACAAATCGTAAATTTCTAAAACATTCTGTATACATATATTTGAATATAGGCATTTAAACGTATGTACAATTATATATATCGATATAATTTTTTAAAAATCTTAATAATGTCTGTAAGAAAGATCATAAATGTAATTTCGTTTTTTTATATTTGTGCTTTAAACATAGTATCCTTCACACCTCTGGCATTGGATGTTATGTCTGTGAGTCATACGGCATTGCAAAGGAACACGTATGTGCACACAATCGCAATTTTTTCTGTGTGAGACTGAAGAGATAGAAATGATTACGCAAATCATTTACCGCATTTGTGATATAAGAGTTCCATGAAATGTATTCCGTCGCTGATAAAGATACAGCACAGAACTGCATAAAAATGTAAAATAAGATAATTCGATAATTTTTTAATATGTTCTAGAAATTGATATTTTCAATGACATTTTCCTTTACATATTAGAAGCGATCTCGGTTTATTTTTTATTTACCACAATTTCAGTTCATGAACATCGGTTAACCCTTCGACAGCAGTGCCTGGGTCTATCTTGACTAGAATATCAGAATATCTACTTATGCACTTAATTTTTATTAATTAAACTATATACATAATTGTTGCATTGGGAATAACAACAATATGTCTATAAGGAATAATTTAAAAAATGAATAATTGAAGCTGTAAACGTTCCTAAGCATCGACAATTAAATAATTATAAAAAAAAGTCCTCCATACGTGAATGAATAAATAAGCACTGCTGCAATAGAATCGATACGACTCTGTGTACATATATCAACAAACAAGATAAATATTTAAGTATGTATTGACGTGTGTATACATATATCAACCAGTCACGATTAACCCAGAAACGCTGGAACATCAGTCACGAATCGACAGTTATAGAACTTATGACCAGGGCCGGCCTTCTCTATAAAGGGGCTTGGGTGAGAGAAACCAATTGGGGCTCTAAATTTTTTGTAAACTAAAAAAAATTACAAACACGACCATATATTACTAATGCATGTTTATTTAATGCGTGATTTTGTTTTTGCTTCAGAAAATCATTAATTACTTCAGAAAAATTACATTATTCCAGTTCTTGATCATGTTGGGGCCCTCTCAATCGCGGGGTCCCCAAGATGGCCGGCACTGCTTATAACTTGAACTAGTTTAGACAATGCCCTGGAAAAGCCGACCGGCATCGAAAGACTTGCACGAACAAAAGCGTAATATACTTGATAAAATCGATACCATCGATGAAGCAATAAGGCTGTTTTCAAACTGGCGTCTAGAAACCTGCCTCCAAAAAAATGATCACTCGATCCCGACATGATCGTAGGCCCTAGCAACAAGCGTAATGCTCATTCTAAATTTCCGATTTCCCATAAAAAAAAAAAAGAGTAACGACTCCAAAGTGTCTTTAATTTCCCTGGAAATGCAGAGCTGTTAATGAAACAGCGACCTGAGCTCGAACCCGTAGAAATAGCGTCCGCGTCAACGCGAGCTCATTAAACGATGATCTCATCGGTTGAGGAATGGCGAGCGAGAAGACTCGAGCGAGAAAACGTGCCAAAAAATAGATGCAGTAGGAAGTTTGTATTGATCGGTGAAGAATACAACTAACCAGGGTGTGGCAGAGCTTCTTGTGGCGGAATAGCGTGACCTTGGTTCCTTTGAAGTATGCCGGTACCGGTTTGACACGATCAGATTCTCGGAGGCAACTGAATCCACTGAATCGGCCGGCGACGGGCGTCGCATCGCGCGTCGTAGAAACTCACGGGATTAGTGGGAGCCACCAAGCGGAGAACGTACAAAATGGCACGGAAATTCGACAACACGACGCGCACAACTCCGCGTAATACCCGTTTCCACCCGGCTATACATCCGTACCACTATTTACGGTGTGTTTTTTCGAAAGAGGAATCTCGATCTATGTCACAGTCATAACAGATGTCCAGTGTAGTCCTATATCTTACATACTGTGCGCCTCAAATGGGGTGGATAGCTATTATTATTGGATAGCTCTTCATCCAAAAACAGGTACTTTGGGCTAGGTCGAGATTATTGGTTATTTAAATTGGTCAAACGTTAGGTTAGTATAATAATCGTCTGCTTCACTCTTATGTTTTAAGTCTGAACTAATGGGAATGAGTTGGACGGATATTACAAAGTCAGATGCATTCTTTCAAGAAACAGACTTCAAATTAACAAAATAGTCACGCCTGTCGTGCAAAAGGGGAATGGTATTTTAAGGTCATGAGTAATTAATTCGTCCCGCGTTGTTTTGCAGTGTCTAACACGAGGAAAACAGTTGACACGGGGAAATGAATTGGTTTTTATTCAGTTTCTCAGTGTTGCTGAAACTCAAATTCATTTAATTAAAGACTTTGAAAGTACTGTTGGTATTTATACGTATTACGACACGTTCCATCGACGAGGTCAGTAACGTAATCGGATAGGAATTCGTATTGTGCTCGACAAGGAAGGCTGACATAATAGTTCGATAGTGTAACCATAACTTTCTGTTATCTTTTCGAAGACGATGGAATCTTACGCAATCGACGATGACAGAATTATTAATCTATTTAATTAGTAATACTATAAGAAACTAAAAATTGTACAGTGTGGCCGAAACGTCAGTAAGCCATTTTGAAATTGGATAACCCTTTTAGTTTTTAAAAATTCACATGTATTTTTCCGTGAACAAATTCGGATGTTGAATAGTTTAGTGACTTTTGGACCAATTTGTACCAAAAAAGTTGGTACTGCTTAATTATCGTTTTTTTCTGAGATAATAAAAAGAATGCAAATGTAGCAGAAAAACTACTATTTAAAAGAAAAAATGTTAGAATAATGAGATACAATGAATAATAATAAATAAATTATCATGAACTACTGTGCGGAATTAATTATCACTGTGGCATTTCATTTCAATAATTTCAACGACTGTATGAATTTCCGTCTAATAAATAAAACAGAACTAATAAATTAAATAATTAAAACCACACGGTGGCTTCAACTTGGTCTGACCCAAAATAAATTACGAAAGATTTTTAATCCGTCTCGAATTGTTTCTTTACCTTGTCAGTGCACTGGAGAACTGTCGAGACACCGCACCGGCAGGATCAATGTCACTGTCACTAGGTCGTCGAATCGGTAGATAGTTGCTCGCAAATTAGTTGGAGTTCGATATTGTTACTTGCACCATGCGCGTAGTTAGGTAGACTGTGCATCAGATCGTGGTTGTACTGTGTATATAAAGAGTAGTCTGAAAGAGTAAGTGGTGGGAGGCCGTCGACGTATGGATGCCTGATGACAACCATTATCACGCTATAGTTACAAATTGTTTATGCGTCACAGTTCCAAGTTAATGAACGGTCTCATTTCCGCCACCGAAAAAAATCACAGTAATTTATACCAGTGATCTTCATCAATGACATTTTCGAACGAAACCATCGATACTTTTTCGTCAATAGTTTTTAAATTATTTTTTTCATCGATACTTAAAGAACATTAGAAATAATGCCAGTTCGAATATCAATAGTAACCATTGACGATACATAATGATATACTTTGTGCCTTGTTGGTTCAAAAAATTATTTAAACATATATTTAAATGTTTAAAATGTTATTATCGTATTTGGGAGAGTTTGGAAATTTTCCAGTTTCGAAATGGTGTTCTACGCAAAGCATGTGTGTAAGAACTATACGAGGGTCATTTATTGTGTCACGTGTATGACGTCATATTCGTGCGTATACCGTCATAACTAAACATTCATTCATCTCACAGTCAGTACTATGACTGACTCATCGGCATTTAATTGCAGTTTGTCATCAGCTCATTTCACAATAATAGAAAGCGCTCTCTCTAATGACTCAAAAAAATTTCTAATCTATTTTTTATAGCCTGTTAATTATAATTACAACATTTTGTAAATACATCAATTTCAAACATGTTTGTAACATCCACTATATTGTGACGTATGTCCTATCTATAAAATTTTCAAATAGTTAACAGTCGTTTTGTTAACATAAATATGTACTTAAACCTAAGAGGGAAAACTTTTTCATGTAATGTAGAATAATTTGTACGATCGAAAGTTTTGAGAGATCAACGGTTTTTCTCATCGTGTTGTCGAGTCTTGCAAACCGCAAACCGGAAGTATTGTCGTGAGCTGCGCATAGTAACAAACTCCGGTATGTAGCAGTCTAGCATGAGATACATAAAGCGAATGAGTATACACGTTACGCTCCATTCTCGCGACGAATGAAAGATCTTCGTTGAGAAGCCAAGGAATGAGTCACTCGGCCATCACCTTGTCCTTATTATCTGAGAATTTTATTTCTCAGTGGTCCGATAGACTGTACCTGTTATTAAGTTATTATGAATTCTCCTTACACTTTTGGGAGTGTCCCCACTCCTATATAAGGTTACGTTCTAATTATTGCCACTCTGTTGTCTTGATATAATTATTTTTAATCATTAATTATTTTTAATAAAAATTTGTTATATAACAAACGAATTATACATAGAATAGACATAATACATCTTATGCATTTTCGTGGTTCTTAGAGAATTTGAATACAAACGAAAAGATTAATGATTTTGGGAAATCATATCAATGGCTGAATACATATCAAAATATAAGTAATTAGTATTTTCTATAGAGAAACTTTTTCAATAGAGAGCTGTAATAAAGTACAATAAAAATTTTAGCTCAATACGGTTTGTTAAACAATTTTTCGTTATGTTTCACAGATGATGTTATGCTTTTTAAGAGAATCAATATATCATATGTCATATGTCATATGCACATATTTATATCTATCACTGTATGTACTTATGCCACGCAGTGGTGAGCAGCCGCAGGCACCGATGGTCATTGGTCAGTGTTGGTGCCCCTTGCACCGACGAGACTGCCAGCCCCTGTGTTATTCAGCGGGACAGTAACCGGGCGCGACGGGCGCGGGGATAACGTGGAACTTACAGTGAACTGAAATACCACATCGCTAAAAGTTCTACCACCGACGAGATACTCGTCAAGTATTAGAAGAAGAATGAGATATAGTATAGAATGCTCACATTACCCATTCTGTAATTGCCTTATAATACTATCACCGACGAAATACTATCTCGTCTCTTTACCTAAATAGAACCAGACGATATATGACATTGTTCACGCCCGGGGAAAATCAGCTTGGATAATATATATATTCTGATCTGAATGAAGGTGAAATTGCAAAATGTTATGGAAGACAATAGGTATAGGGATAGAATTTATTGAAAAATTAACATATTTATTAAATGTGCAGCTATTAGCTCGATATTATCCTTTATTCATAAGACACTAAAAGTTCTTACGAATAGAGGATAATACCGATTGCCCAGGTCTCACCACGAGGAGGTTGCTGCACGAGAGACCCGAAAGGGAGTCAGAACGAATGCAATATTCCTTCTGGCTCCCTTTCTTACAACGACAGACTTAATACTAAATTACTGTCGAGTAATTATCGCGGGGCAAAAGGTGTGAATCGGAGAAGAAGTCTCCGATCCACGGGGGATTAAAGGCAAATCAGGCAGAAGGCTCTGATTCTTTCAAAGTGAGAAACAAGAGCGAACCAGAGCAGAAGGCTCTGGTTCGAAGGTGACGCGGCGCGTACAATGCTTGCAGTGCAGCTCCGGTCAGAGCCGATACCTGACGTGTCCTCACCAAGAGAAATAGACAGTGAGAAGTGTTCAAACATAGAACCATCTCTCTGCCAACTACCTGCCACCAGGCAACGCAAAGCGTTGAGGTGACTCGGGTAGGATTACGAACAGAGAGAATGGCAATACGAGTGAACAGGTCTCAATGAACCACCCCTCTCAATGTATCGACGCCGAATACCGGCTCCAACCGGTCTGGTACGTACAAGCAAGGTCCGACACAGCAGAAGGCTGTGTCGGAGTCAAAAATACGAGTCGAGTAAAGTGACGTTATTGCAATAATTACTCGACATATTTACAACAAGGATATACGAGCTTAAAAATTACCGCACGCACGCACGCAATTAATTATTGGCATTGGTATTATACTGATTCATTGTTATGATAATTCTATACTGATATACAGATATAGTGATATGCGATATACTGCTAAACTGATATGCTGATACCTTTGTATACCGATATCCTGATAACTAGATATGCATATGTATATGGTATTACAGATTTAGAGATTAAACCAAAAACGTTAAATCGAGCAAATAATACCAATGCCAATAATTACTACAATATTATGGGTATATACAGATGGGCATAGTACAAGCTCTTAAAAATTAACGCACGCAAGCCGAGCAATTATTGTGGGCCAAAAGACTACACGCAAAAAGGGGAAGAATCAAAGCAGAAGGCTTTGATTCGCAAAGAAGAAACATGAACCTGAGCAGAAGGCTCAGGTTCGGAGGTGACGCTAAGACAATAATTGCTCGGGAAATAAAACTAACTTAAGAATATGATGAAGTCTTCTCGATGTATTCTTTTCTTGATATGTCCTCTTGTTGGGCAGTCCTCTTCTTGGTTTGCCGTCATCCCAGTGTGTCCTCTTCTTCGTGTCTTCTCTTCTTGGTGTAATCTAACTAAAACAGACTAATAATGATTAGACATACATATCAATGCATAACTCCGCACACGAGTGCAAGCCTAATATCCGCTCACGAGAGCCTAACAAACCCCGCACACGAGTGCGAATCAAACAAGCTCACGAGAGCCAAACAAACCCCGCACACGAGTGCGAATCAAACAAGCTCACGAGAGCCAAACCTAACACCAGCTCACGAGAGCCAAACTAACCCCGCACACGAGTGCGAATCTAACCAGCTCACGAGAGCCAACCTAACACCAGCTCACGAGAGCCAAACTAACCCCGCACACGAGTGCGAATCTAACCAGCTCACGAGAGCCAAACCTAATACCAGCTCACGAGAGCCAAACCTAATACCAGCTCACGAGAGCCAAACAAACCCCGCACACGAGTGCGAATCTAACCAGCTCACGAGAGCCAAACTAACCCCGCACACGGGTGCGAATCTAACCAGCTCATGAGAGCCAACCTAATACCAGCTCACGAGAGCCAAACAAACCCCGCACACGAGTGCGAATCTAACCAGCTCACAAGAGCCAACCTAACACCAGCTCACGAGAGCCAAACTAACCCCGCACACGGGTGCGGCCTATAGGCGATTCGGGTGCCCCGGGGACGCGACACCCCGTACTCACTCACGGCACCATCCGTGAGTGAGCCCCTGGGGGACCTCCGATCGGAGAAATACCAATTTCAGACAAGATATGAAAATGTTTCGAAGCGGGACTTGTGAAAGTCCCGATGCAAACAATTGGAAATACAGAAATACAAATTGTCGAGATCACTGATTGAAATAACGAACTCAAGGCGGGCCAAGGGTAAACGCAGAAAGCATTGATGTACCCTTGGCCGACAGCAAGCTACCTCAAAGTAAATTCACATACAATTTAATGAAATACATATGTTTCTATATCTCGCAAGTTTTAAATTCTACTTAGTACACAATCTTATCGAAAATTGTACATGTGCAATGTGCAGCTATTAGCTCGGTATTATCCTTTATTCATAAGAGACTAGAAGTTCTTACAAATAAAGGATAATACCGATTGCCCAGGTCTCACCACGAGGAGGTTGCTGCACGAGAGACCCGAAAGGGAGTCAGAACGAATGCAATATTCCTTCTGGCTCCCTTTCTTACAGCGACGCACTTATACTAAATTACGCACGCAAGTCGAGCAATTATCGCGGAGCAAAAGGTGTGAATCGGAGAAGAAGTCTCCGATCCACGGGGGATCAAAGGCGAATCAGGCAGAAGGCTCTGATTCTTTCAAAGTGAGAAACAAGAGCGAACCAGAGCAGAAGGCTCTAGTTCGAAGGTGACGCGGCGCGTACAATGCTTGCAGTGCAGCTCCGGTCAGAGCCGATACCTGACGTGTCCTCACCAAGAGAAATGGACTGTGAGAAGTGTTCAAACGTAACACCATCTCTCTGCCAACTACCTGCCACCAGACAACGCAATGCGTTGAGATGACGTGGGTAGGATGACGAACAGAGAATTTCTCTGCCAACTACCTGCCACCAGGCAACGCAATGCATTGAGGTGACGTGGGTAGGATTACGAACAGAGAGAATGGCAATACGAGTGAACAGGTCTCAATGAACCACCCCTCTCAATGTATCGACGCCGAATACCGGCTCCAATCGGTCTGGTACATACAAGCAAGGTCCGACACAGCAGAAGGCTGTGTCGGAATCAAGCAAACGAGTAACGTGAATTTAAGGCAATAATTACTCGACATATTTAAAACGACGATATACAATCTTAATAACTAACGCACGCAAGTCGATGGAATTATACTAAATTACGCACGCAAGTCGAGCAATTATCGCGGAGCAAAAGGTGTGAATCGGAGAAGAAGTCTCCGATCCACGGGGGATCAAAGGCAAATCAGGCAGAAGGCTCTGATTCTTTCAAAGTGAGAAACAAGAGCGAACCAGAGCAGAAGGCTTTAGTTCGAAGGTGACGCGGCGCGTACAATGCTTGCAGTGCAGCTCCGGTCAGAGCCGATACCTGACGTGTCCTCACCAAGAGGAATGGACAGTGAGAAGTGTTCAAACGTAACACCATCTCTCTGCCAACTACCTGCCACCAGACAACGCAATGCGTTGAGATGACGTGGGTAGGATGACGAACAGAGAATTTCTCTGCCAACTACCTGCCACCAGGCAACGCAAAGCATTGAGGTGACGTGGGTAGGATTACGAACAGAGAGAATGGCAATACGAGTAAACAGGTCTCAATGAACCACCCCTCTCAATGTATCGACGCCGAATACCGGCTCCAATCGGTCTGGTACATACAAGCAAGGTCCGACACAGCAGAAGGCTGTGTCGGAATCAAGCAAACGAGCAAAGTGAATTTAAGGCAATAATTACTCGACATATTTAAAACGACGATATACAATCTTAATAACTAACGCACGCAAGTCGATGGAATTATACTAAATTACGCACGCAAGTCGAGCAATTATCGCGGAGCAAAAGGTGTGAATCGGAGAAGAAGTCTCCGATCCACGGGGGATTAAAGGCAAATCAGGCAGAAGGCTCTGATTCTTTCAAAGTGAAAAACAAGAGCGAACCAGAGCAGAAGGCTCTAGTTCGAAGGTGACGCGGCGCGTACAATGCTTGCAGTGCAGCTCCGATCAGAGCCGATACCTGACGTGTCCTCACCAAGAGAAATGGACAGTGAGAAGTGTTCAAACGTAACACCATCTCTCTGCCAACTACCTGCCACCAGGCAACGCAATGCATTGAGATGACGTGGGTAGGATGACGAACAGAGAATTTCTCTGCCAACTACCTGCCACCAGGCAACGCAAAGCATTGAGGTGACGTGGGTAGGATTACGAACAGAGAGAATGGCAATACGAGTGAACAGGTCTCAATGAACCACCCCTCTCAATGTATCGACGCCGAATACCGGCTCCAATCGGTCTGGTACATACAAGCAAGGTCCGACACAGCAGAAGGCTGTGTCGGAATCAAGAAAACGAGTAACGTGAATTTAAGACAATAATTACTCGACTTACTCGGGTGCGGCCTATCGGCGATTCGGGTACCCCGGGGACGCGACTCCCCGTACTCACTCACGGCCGCATCCGTGAGTGAGCCCCTGAGGGACCTCGCTCGGCAAATAAAACTAAAACTTCGCGGGATGTCCTCTTCTTGGTTTGCCCTCTTCTCGTGGTGTCCTCTTCTTGGTGTCTGCCCTTCGTAGTGTGTCCTCTTCTTGGTGTGTCCTCTTCTTGGTGTGTCTTCTTCTTGGCGTGTCCTCTTCTTGGTGTATTCTACCTAAAACAGACTAATAATAGTTAGACATATCAATACGAAACCCAGCACGCGAGTGCGAGCCTAATACCCGCTCACGAGAGCAAACCTAAGACCAGCTCACGAGAGCCAAACAAACCCCGCACACGAGTGCGAATCTAACCAGCTCGCGAGAGCCAAACCTAATACCAGCTCACGAGAGCCAAACCTAATACCAGCTCACGAGAGCCAAACAAACCCCGCACACGAGTGCGAATCTAACCAGCTCACGAGAGCCAAACCTAATACCAGCTCACGAGAGCCAAACAAACCCCGCACACGAGTGCGAATCTAACCAGCTCACGAGAGCCAACCTAACACCAGCTCACGAGAGCCAAACCTAATACCAGCTCACGAGAGCCAAACCTAATACCAGCTCACGAGAGCCAAACCTAATACCAGCTCACGAGAGCCAAACCTAATACCAGCTCACGAGAGCCAAACAAACCCCGCACACGAGTGCGAATCTAACCAGCTCACGAGAGCCAACCTAACACCAGCTCACGAGAGCCAAACTAACCCCGCACACGGGTGCGGCCTATAGGCGATTCGGGTAACCCCCGGGGACGCGACTCCCCGTACTCACTCACGGCACCATCCGTGAGTGAGCCCCTGGGGGACCTCCGATCGAAGGAATACCAATTTTGAACAAGATTTGAAAATGTATTGAAGCGGGACTTGTAAAAGTTCCGAAGTGGACAATTAGAAATTCAGAAGTAACCATTTTCGCGTACTTTGACTGAATTAGTACTTCGAACGTGCGAATACAACCAGTTCACAATAATAATCTTGCACATGATTGCGAATACAATCAGAGAACCAGCTCACGAGAGAAAATATAACAGCGCACGTAAGCGCAAACCTAATCATGCACATGAGTGCGAATACAATCAGAGAACCAACTCATGAGAGCAACTGTAACATCGCACAGAAGTGCGAATGCAACCAGTTTACAAGAGCAATTGTAACCTCGCACATGAGTGCAAATACAATCAGAGAACCAACTCATGAGAGCAACTGTAACATCGCACAAAAGTGCGAATACAACCAGTTCACAAGAGCAATTATAATCGTGCACATGAGTGCGAATACAATCGAAGAACCAGCTCATGAGAGCAGTTGTAACCCCGCACAGAAGTGCGAATACAACCAGCGAAACAGCTCGTGAGAATAACTATAACCCCGCACACGAGTGCGAAAACAACCAACGAAGCAGCTCACAAGAGCAATTATAATCCTGCATACGAGTGGGACGCTCAAAATGTAATTTTTATAAAGAATAAAATTGATAAATTTGAAGAAGACTCAATAGTCTTCATCGAAAGTCTCGATGAAAATATCAAAAGTATGAAGGACAAGTTTGAAAAGACAAAGGAAGCTTTGAAAAATATTAGTAATCAAACTTACCGTTGTTCCTTGAATGAACAGTTGGAGGTAGGCCAGGGTAACTGTAGATGACCTCTGGTCCACCTCTGGTCCACCTCTGGTCCCTCCGGTTCTCCTGGCGCTCCTGGTCCCGCAGCACGTCCGCTCACGCTGGTCCCCCCCGCCCCGACTGACGGAGAGCTCTCGCCAAGTCGCCGAGCTCGAGCGGCGCCCCCCACTCCGCCGAATATCGATCGATGTCGATCGCCGTGGTGTTCACCTCTGGTCCACCTCTGGTCCCTCCGGTTCTCCTGGCGCTCCTGGTCCCGCAGCACGTCCGCTCACGCCGGCCCCCCCGCCCCGACTGACTGACTGACGGAGAGCTCGAGCGGCGCCACCCACTCCGCCGAGCTCAAGCGGCGTCCCCCACTCAGCCGAGCTCGAGCGGCGCCCCCCACTCCGCCGAATATCGATCGATGTCGATCGCCGTGGTGTTCACCTCTGGTCCACCTCTGGTCCACCTCTGGTCCACCTCTGGTCCCTCCGGTTCTCCTGGCGCTCCTGGTCCCGCAGCACGTCCGCTCACGCCGGTCCCCCCGCCCAGACTGACTGACTGACGGAGAGCTCTCGCCGAGCCGCCGCGCCGGACTCGAGCGGCGCCCCCCACTCCGCCGAATATCGATCGATGTCGATCGCCGTGACAATTATTGATAAATTTATTGTTTCCAGCTGGTTAATGTTTATAACAATTCTATTTTACAGCGATGTCCACAAGCAATCCCTTGGCTATCTGACCACCTAATTTTTTAGTCAAAGTGGCTAATAGTTTTCGTGATACGTAATAACTTTTAAACCATGAACATTCGTACGCATTATTTTATTCAATACAATTCACAGATAAATTTATTATTTCTGGCTGTTTAATGTTTATAACAATTCCTTTTGCTAATGATGTTAACGAGCACTCCCTTGACCACCTTGCCATCTAATTTTTTCGTAAAAATAGACAATAAAACTCGAGATACAGAATAAATTTTAAACCATGAACATCTCCGCACGCATTAATTCATTCAGCATAATACTATGATACATTTATTAATTCTAGCTAATTAATGGTTACAATAATTCCTTTTGCCAACGATGTGGACAAGCACTCCTTTGACCACCTAGCCATCTAATTTTTTACAGTAAAGTCTTTTCAACATATTTCTGTTCTCACAGATCGATCCTTGGAACATTTATGTATAAAAAAGTGTAAGGTAATAATTCTCGTTTATGAAATATTTTGAAATTACAAATTGAGGTGTCTCATATAACATATCACATATTGATTTTCCTAAAATTATGCTTGTATAATATGTTTCTAGGAATTTTTTGTCCTTGAGTTTTGCTTTTAATATTGAAACTTGAAACCAACATCGTCTGAAACAGAGTTGGGCAAAAATTTAATCAACGATTAATTTTCGAGTTAAAATAGCTCTGAGTGCAAAGAGTTAAACATGTCTTGAATCTCATAATTTGATTGAGACTTCACCAGTTTGCATTTTGTATAAAAATGTCTACTATTATGTGGTTACCGCGCACAATTCTACGTGAAATTGCTTTTCCTATTAAATTCGTTGTACTAACTTATGTCCGTTCGTTCAAGGACGTATTATACACAATAATTACGTTGGATATGGAAGTAATTTGTGGAACAATTTTTCCGTGAATAGAGAACGCAATGTCGACCCTCAATGCTATTGAATGTATTATGGCTTTGACTTATTTATGCTATTCGAGACTCATGAATCAATCTTTATTTTTTGAGGGAGAAAGGGGGACTCCCAACATTTTTTAAAATGTAAAGTATTTTCCATTCTCCTCCTTTCTCCCCCAAAAAATTATCCCAGAAAAATTTAATACATACTGAAATATTAGCCCTCCTTAATTTAATTAAAATAAAAATTAATTCGATATCTTCATTAGATTCTGAGAACACAGCTTGTAACACTTTATCTGGTACACCCTGTATACATATACATAGACTATAGACATATGTAGAAAGATTTTGCAATCAGATTTGAAATCTGCGTGACAATCTATCCGTACATGGCATTGCATAAACCACAATTATCTTGAAATTCTGCAAGTTTAACACAGATTTTCAAGGTTAAAAAACGTTCGCACACCATAATCTCTCTATTTTACTATTCTTTCTGCAATTTGCTCTCTTTCTCATTTCTATCGAAAGTTCTCTGATTTTTTGATCAAATTCTGATCAAATTATTTCAATGAAAAAATTATTTCATTAGCTTCTTTCACAGAAATCGATTTTTTCAAAATCCTGAGGTGGTAGACAAATTTTACGACCAGATTTGAAGTCAGCGTGACAAAATCTACGGGAAATGATGTATTGCAATTGAAGAAAATTAATCAAACCACAATTATCTTGAAATTCTGCAAGTTTAACACAGATTTTCAAGGTTAAAAAACGTTCGTATCGTAATCCCTCTATGTTCCCATATTCTGCAATATGTCAACTTTAATTTAAGAAAAAAATCATCGCTCTATCTCGTTTCCATCGAAAGTTCTTTGGTTTTGACACAAAATTCATCGGTTTACCCCAGGTATGTCCAGAAGTTGCTCGATCGGAGGCATTCTCAAGGAATATCCGTGGAATACCCCCACTACTCCGGGCCGCGCGTCTCGCTCGGTTTGCATATCATTTCGTAAACCAATGCTTCTAACTGATTATAAAAAATCAGGTCGTTTGGTACAATTATGAAGAAGTTATTCTATTTTAGAGGGCATACGAATACTTTTTACACTCACTGCATGTACTTCCAATCTAATAATAAGCGAGAGAGAGAGAGAGAGAGAGAGAAAATATGTTTGATAAATATAAATACTTTATTTATATGTTTTTACATTTCATGTTTTTCGTAACGTGTTTAGTATAGTAGATTTATATAATACGAAACTGGTCAGACGTGATCCAAAACAACGGTACATATAAGGATTAACACGTGCTGAAGAAAACCTTAAACTTCAGTGCGGATGCCACAACGACAGAAATTCTGTCTGTGTCACGCTACTTCATGATGAACAAAGTGTGTAGTTAGGCGACAGGTTGTCAGCATGATTGCGTAAGCAGACTACTTGACACCGTAAGATCAAACACGTTCAATAATTTACGCAAGTCTTTAAGTGCATCCCTTCATGGCCAATGCGGTTAAGTAAATATGTAATATGATGACAAGCATATTTAATCATCTGCAGACCACATGAAAGAATTCCCGAAATCACACGTAACTACGAATCACCATGGGCAAACCTTTTACTCTTGACCTTGATTCATTCAGTCAACAATCCCAGTAACATTAATTATTTATCAAGTGATTCTTCTCATTGATTCATAATATGTTCCAGTTTTCGACCTTATTTGAACAACTTCCTGGAATGAATTTTCAAATCGATCTTTTTAATGTTACTTAGTATTTTTATTAACGCCTTAAAACACTTATGACTAGACTGCGGATCTTTATGCATTTACGGCTTATGAAACTGTTCAATGAAGGCTAGAATATAAAATTCGATAGAACTTTACAAAAGGCTGTTCCCATTAAAAATATGATTTTATTTAATTCCACTTTCCTAAAATTTGTCGACAAAAATTGGAAAATGCATGAACAACCACAGTCTACTCATGACATTACATTTATCTGAATGCATAATTAACGAATAATTGTGCATTTTTTATTATACTATGCAAACTTTCTATTTTCTTTGTACTTTACTAAAATACATACGTATGCTCCCTCACGTTCATAATCTATAATTCAGTTCGTATAAATAGCATCTTGATTACAAAATGTTTGTCCGATTGTTTACCAAATGAAGAACTATATTAAAGAACATATCCTATAGTGTTGTTCAGTAGTTGATACATACTGATGAATATTTCAAAATACAGTTTACTTGGTAAAAAATTAAATAATGTACAATTCACTGGTCGTTCTTATAAAAATGAAACTATAAAGGAAATATTACAAGCTAGAAGTCAGGAAGCGTTGGATTAATTAACTAGACGTGTGTAATTTCTGATCGCGTGCCACAACTTTAACCCAGAGTCCACCTTGCGCTCTGATCGTCATTCGAAATTTCGGTTTCACTTCCTCTTTGCCGGGGACCGATTGTAACCGGCACTTTCGAAGGACAGCACTGATCATGGACTTCATTTCTAGCATCGCAAATTTGTAGCCTGAAAAATATATTGCAAATTACAGTATAATTCTAATAACTAGATAGACGACAAAGTACAGTAGGACCTCGATTAACCGGCTTGATCGGCAGACAAACAGCTCGGACAAATCGAGGCCCAATGGATAATATAATCGAGACCCGAGGGACATAATTAAAATGTACATTATATTCCAAAATAAATTGTTTATTTTTGAAAATTGATTTCCCTTCATAATATAATCGTTAGACTGCGGATCTTTATGCATTTATGGGTAATAAAAATGTTCAAAAAATGCTAGAATACAAAATTCCGTAGAGTTTAATAAGATTTTTATTTGTTTTGGATCGACAAAGGCAGTTCCCATTAAAAATAGTATTTTATTTTATGCCACTTTCTTAAAATTTGACTATAGAGATTGAAAATTGCATAAACATCCGCAGTCTAATAATCATATTTACACCCATATTCGTTTATAATCGGGATCCGGTTAATCGAGGTCCTACTGCATCTATTATACATATACAGGGTGTTTCATAATTATATGTTGTAACCACTATATAACATGATTTTGCACCTCTGAATCGGTGGAGATCTGTTACAAAAATGGACCGCAAAATTGACGTTAACATTGAATCCCACGTTCAAAATTTGTTTTTTATTTTATCGTATACAGTACTCATCGCAACGAACAAATGTCTCGAAGGAAGCATGTGTCTCGCGTGAACCGCTCTCTTAGAAAACGACTTTAAAGTTTTGTAAACTATTTGATTTCATATGTCTACAGGGTGTCCGAAGATGGTATAAACGTGGAGGGGATGATTCTACATTAGAGAATGTAGAATAAACTTTTTTCATTTGTCTCCTCCTTCCCGAGAAATCTCAGTTTGAAGATTCGGCGAACACGCGTGCTATTGAATAGTGAATAGGAATCGTCTGACGCGTCTGTTCATGACCGACTCATTCTACTTCTTAAGTAGAATGCCCGATTATGAGATATAGACGATTCAAAATGGTGAAAATTACAGTTTCTCGCGTTTTTCAGCCTACTTTCCCGGTTTTATTCCATTATCCGGCGATTTTTACTATTTTCAATCGTTTATAACTCATAAATAGACCGCGGATTTTATGCATTTATGACAAAAATAGAAACGTACAATTTAAAAAGTTGTGGACATATTAAAAAGATTTAAGGACATCGGTGTATTAGTTTCAGCTGAATAAGATAATTAAAAGAAGAAAGAATCTTTGATTTGGTTCCTTCGGTTTGTAATCGATGCAGACAATTTTTATTTTGCATAAAGATCCGCAGTCTACTCATAAACCACTTTCGATGGAACTTTCCAACTTAATCTTGAATCTTTGCTAACTTATATGAATATTTTTGCGTAATTCCGACTAAATTTAATTTTTCCAAAATTATCAGTACATATTATCTGGTAAACTACCTAATCCTTCTAGTTTGGCAGGAAAGCTGAAGACGTTCCGTTCATTTATAAAAAAGTTATTCTACTTTATACTGACTGTATACGCGAATCAAAACTCCGCGTTATTGAAACGATATTCTGTTTGAGTGATAAAATATTGATCTTGCTAGTTGATCAAGTTTCTTATCTATTGATCTTGCTATTTGCTTTAGTTTCTCATATTCTCTCTGTTTCCATATCATTTGGATAGTGAAACAAGTTAAATATTTGAGTGTAAATATTTACTGAATCACTTATATGTACAAGGATGTAGAAACTCTGCATGCAGAATACGTAAAGCCGGGCTTTTCTAGAAATGCTTAGGTAGTATTATCTAAGATAATATTATGTTAACGATAATAAATTCGGGAAGTGGCAAATATTTACATATTGAAGAAAGAGAAATATTCGAATGCAAATATTTGTTGGTTTACTTATGCAGGAATATAGGAGCACTGTGTGAAGAATGAAGCCAAGCGTTTCTACAAATGTTTAGCTCTGGTTTAGTACAGTATTATACATTTTTACACATTTTCTTTATATGAGAATGCAAATTTAATATTAATATTAGAAAATGCTTTGTAAGAAGTAACTTTACCGATGCAATTTCTCGGTCCAGCGCTGAAAGGCAAGTAAGCGTACGGATGCCTTTTTTCGAAATTCTCTAAACTAAAGCGTTCAGGTTTGAATGCTTCAGGATCCGAAAAATGGTGTGGCAATCGGTGTGTACTATATGGCGACATAATCACGCTGCAGCCTGCTGGTATCACGTATTTTCCTGAATATTTTTGATAATTACTAACATTGTATTGGTTTACATATGTATTTGTCTTAAATTAGCATTCGGTTTATTAAATAATAATAGTTATCTAATTAGGATTTCAAGAAATCAACTATTTTTACATACACTAACGCTCAAAAGTATGTGGATACTTATCGTTGAAAGTGTACTGTTTGATTGTTACGAAGCGATATTTATTGCTCACAGAGCTGGGTAAAATAGAATTAGAAATAGTAAATAGTTAAAGTATGCGTACCACTGAAAATGTTCAGAAACGTTTTTTAAGGGAGGCTTGTGTAACTTCAGTGAAAATATGATTCTTAAGAATTTTTTTTTTGAACAACTACAATTGTTTATATGGAAGGCCTTTGCTGGATGTAAACAGATGGTATTGAAGAAAAAGTGTTCTTGTTTTAGTGTTAAAAAAAATGTATATGTTCAGAAAAATATAAATAAAAAATCAAATAT
This sequence comes from Lasioglossum baleicum, assembly GCF_051020765.1. Lineage (NCBI taxonomy): Eukaryota > Metazoa > Arthropoda > Insecta > Hymenoptera > Halictidae > Lasioglossum > Lasioglossum baleicum. Next base: position 7,133,161 of record NC_134946.1, on the reverse strand, counting down.
TATATTTTAGGTCCAATTCCTAGTGAAATGTGTAATTACGCAGTAAATAATAATTTTTGTTATAAATGCATAAAATTCGCGGTCTACATACTGATACATTATTGCTCACTTAAATTCTCCAATACTGCATAAAGCAGATCGCATGAAATTTGATGAAATCCCTTGAAGATTCTTTTTCTTGCACGAGGAGAATTGAACAAGTGTCCACGTACTTTTGAGCGGTAGTGTATTTTTATATGTACATTATTTACGATATACCGTAAGAATAACCGTAAGAGAGAGGATATGACCTAATATTTTAGTGGGCCCAGTTGGTAATTCGTATTATAGTGACGTAGACCAAAAAAAGGTGAGAATTCTAATTGTTGGCCAACAGATACTGCAACAAAGCCCCATCAAAATTCCAGCTATAACTGCTGGTATAAACGTACTATTAGTTTACGATTGAATTCTGTATTACTGTTGAAGGATCTAGTAAAAAGTCTTTAATCGTGGACTATAAACAAACAGTGGATTTTATGCATTCGTGACAAAAATTCGTTGGTATAATTTAAAACAGTGAAAACATTAGACGACTTTAAAAATACTGTTACATTATTTTCAACTTATTAAACATATCAACAAAGAAAACAAATTCCCATTTCACTCCAGTTTGTTGCAAATCAGGTAGAAAATGTTTTGCATAAAGATCCGCTGTCTAACTTTAAAACTTCAAGATATTATGAAACAATGCTGGTAGATAATGCAATAAAATAAAATAGTCGGAACGCACCTATTTTCACGTCTTCGCCAAGTATCCTTGCAATAATTGGCACACTTGGATACAGCCTAAGGGATTCCTTGATACACATTTCCAGGCATTTCATTTCCTTCAGGTCCTTCATCGTTGGCATCCTCGGATCCTCTCCAAAAATGTCGTCCTGCTCTTCGATGCATTTCTCTTGCCATTCTGGATGATTTGCTAATAGGAACATCGTCATTGCCGTTGCAGTGCCGACAGAGTCCTGCCCGGCTAACATGAACGTGCAACATTCTTCGACGATGTCCTCGTCATTGAAACAAGGATTTCTCTCGTTCATCTCCACCATATACTCTAGCAAAGAAATCCTTCTAGTTTTCTTCGATTCGTCGGTAAATTCGCCCTCCTTGCTTCGCATTCGTTCTCGCATGTTCTTCATCATTCTGTAGCACGTGTCGAAGAGATCTTTCCGTTGCTGTTCTTCCTGCCTGCCGTACTTCGTCAATCGATAAATCCACTCGATCAACAACCATGGCCTCACCAGACGATAGAGGAACATGATTTGTCCCCTGTGAGAGAAACACAGATTGAAAATTGAAATCGGTTCAGAAATATTATTCAACTATTACTTAATATTTGAATATATTATTACGATGGATCATTTCAAACTTTATCGATAGATATATTCGATTTTTACAAAAATCAGCAAGTGATTCCAAACTTTCGGCCGGTAGTGTATAGGGCTGTAACTTTCCTTCGAAGGTCGAAGATTTCGAAGCTTCGATTTCAGAAACTTCGAAGTTCCGAAGTTCCAAATCTTCGACCATCGAAGGAAAGTTACAGTCCTCTACTGAATATGTGAGTTTTGTCAAGCGCCAAGCCTGTCTTGCCTTTCTTTTCATTTAGTCCGCGATATCCGATTTCACCGAATTTAATCAAACTCATTAAAATTTTGTTTGCAAAGTATTAATTCTGAAGTACATTCGTGATATGATCCCGAAATTTATTAATAGAATGCACTCTTTTAAATTTAATTTAATTACGAAAAATCAAAACGGAAAGTTCAGTGTCAGTCGCCGGTGACTGAAAGTTAATATTTTTATTTATCAAAAATCGTGACATGGTATGGAACTCATAAGTTACAACTTCATACGTTTCGAAGACTTTGAAATTTCGAGCACTTGGAAGACTTCGAAGCTTCGGAGAAGTTACAGCCCTAGTAGTGTATACAGGGTGCGGCACCTAAAACAGGTCACCTGAATAACTCGCTTGCTTTTGAAGATAGAAAAAAAAAGGATCAGACCAAACTTACTTGATATCGAGGGGCTCGTAATCTGACGTCATTAATTTTTTTATAGGTGGAGACGTCAAGGAGAT